>NW_023416335.1:67655485-68255485 GCF_014108235.1 Myotis myotis | reverse complement strand
GACTCAGAGCGGGAGGCGTGGAAAACCAAGGGAGGGCCTGTGGCAACAAGGTATAGGAACACATAGAAACAGGGAAAGTTCAGCGCAGGGACAGAGAAAGAACATAGAAACAGGGAAGTTTCGGCCCATTTCTGGGCAAAAACAATTGAGGGAATCAATTAGGTGCGGACACAGGTAGACATAGAGCAGGCTTGTAACAAATATATACCCCTGGACTGCAAGGCTTCAGTGGGCAGCCCATTATTGGGTTCCCCTCCCCTTGTGGGGAGTCTGAATCTGCTTGTAATAAATTTTCCACACTTTTGCTTAAATCTCCTGGTCCCCAGAACTCATTCTTCAGTTTCACGAGACATGAGACTAAAGCAAGAGTCTCTGCTTGGAACATGTGTATGTGTACACACACACACACACACACACACGCACACACACACACACACAGACCTGGCTCTGTGCCCTAGGAAACTCCTCCTCTTCTCTCCCAAGTTCACAGTTCTAAAAACACGTCTTTTGCGAAGCCCTTTCCTGCTTCCCTCTACAGTTGGGAGTTTTTTCATAGCACTTTATTTGTGTATCTCTTTTAGCACTTACCATATTTTGTTATAATTACTTCTTCCTTATTTGTTTGTATTTATATATTTTATTAGTTTTCCCCTTCCCCTCTGAAAAAGCTTTCGGCTTGTTGACTTTTGCTATTTTTTCTTTGTTTTCTATTTCATTAGTTTTTGCTTTTATCTTTATTATTTCTTTTCATTCACTTTCTTTAGGTTTACTCTGTTGTTCTTTTTCTGGTGTCATGATCTCATTTATTACTACATGATAGCCATGTTCTGAACTCATTTAAGCAAAGGATATGCCTGCCTCCTATAGTCTCCGTTTCTCAGGCTCCTCTGTCAAGTTACTCAAGATACATTCGGCCAATGGGAGACACAGACCAAATAAATAAATAAATAAATAAATAAATAAATAAATAAATAAAACAGTGTGAGGGTATGCACTTTTCTCTCCTTTCTCGGCCTTAGGCAGATGCTGTTGCATTTCCTCTGTGTATCCAAGGCAAAAAATTCACAAAATAACCCCAGGCCCTGCACTCCAAGAAAACCTCTGACTCCATTACTACAGTTTTGGGATGATGAGCAGTACATGCTGTTGGTAATCCCTGGGTTGTCCAACAGTCCCTTATGTGGTTTCTCATACAGGCATAGCTTGAAGGTAGTGCAGGTTCAGTTCTAGACCACCACAATAAAGCAAGTGTTGCAATAAAGTGAAATGGGATTTTTTTTTTTCTGTTGGAGGGTCTTGCCTTCACTTTGTAAAAAATGCAGTATCCATGAAGTGTAATAGATCAGATACAGCAAAACAAGGTTGTCTTTATTCTGTCTGTATCAAATGCCTTATGCTAAATTTTCTCTATTTAAATACTTAGTTTTTGTTTGCCATCCTTGAAAAGAGAAGAAAACAAACAAAAATCCTTCAAATTTTACTTTTTCAACATAGGTTTTCCAGTCTTTATTTCTCTGAAATTTCTATGGAATTGTCAAAATGATTGACCTCAGCACTTTATATTTTTGAGTTTAGTTTGCTTGCTATAACATGCCTGGATGCTTCGCTGACACTAGATTTTCAAATTCAGAGAAATGGCATAATATGTCTTCTACAGTCATCATAATGCTATATGTGTGCAGTAAAGTTCAGTGAACAGATTTTAATAAGGAAACAAAAAAATCTAGAAATTTTATGACTTCTATTTTTTATCATCTAAATTTGGATGTTATTCAACTTTTCTAAGCCTTAGTTCCTTCATTTCTAATGCATCAATGATAGTATTAATATCCCCTACAACATTTAAGTAGAACAAAATGGTATATAAAGGGACATTGCTGAGGATGAAATATTTCCAGGACTAAGCTTGATGACTACTATATGCATACTCTTTACCATTGCATTCTTCCACAACATGTCTGAAGATATTTCTACAGTAGCATTTCGTGCTGCTGATTAAGTGCTTAAAAACCTGCTTATATTAAAGAGAAAAACATAGATTAACATTTTGAAAACACTTACAGAGAACATACATAAATATAAAACCTCAGATTAACAATATTAACTGGTTGTCATTCTTTACTGTTCTGTTGTCCTGTGAAAGTATAATAAACCTAAAGGAGTATAGTTCCTTACAATAAAAACAACGAAAGGATGTTTGCAAGCAAGAATGGGGGGGAACATGAGAAATAATCAGTAAACATTGAATTCTACTAAAAGATGGTCCTGTTCTTTTCCCTGTTCATTACTCCTTTTAATTTAGTGTTTACCTCATGTGGCTTATATTCCGTTTGCATAAGTCAAATAAAAAAATTACTTATTTATAAAATAAAGTGATGATCAATATAAGGAAAAAGAAAACAAGGAAGGGGGAAGAGTGCTGTGAGATGCAGGTTACAGTGATGTAGTGAGGATTGGACCTACTTGCATATATGTATGAGGCTGAACTCAGACACAGTGAGAGGAAGGGATCACTATATAATCAAATCCATTAAGAGAAAGAATCTCCAAAACCAAGTTGAATGTTCGCATAGTTAAAAAGAAAAAAAAATGTGCAGTAAAGGCATACAGTCTAAAAGGAGACCTGGGCCAGTTTCTAAAAAGAATCTACGAAGACTGAAAAATAGTTGCTTTAAAGATGAGATATCAGGATGACACTTCAGCCTAGAGTTAAAAACTACAAATAGCCTTTGTGCATGGAGCGAGTGCCAGCTTCCAGGCAGTGTTTTAACTGTATTGACTTTGTAAATTAAATGCACAGTGCAATTCTATGAGGTTTCAGGTTAGCACTTCTATTGTTCCAGAAAACGGGCCTCAGAGAGACTCAGCAACTTGATCAAAGTGAAATAAATAGGAAATAAAAGAGTCTGAGATTCAAACTGAGGTAGTTGGTTCTATAGCTTGCACTCTTCTGCCAGCTCCAGCATGGCTGATATCACATAGGGCCAGTAACTATAAAGCCCAGTTTATTAACCTGGCCCCCTTTTTCAGCTAAAGGTCCCCTCAGAAGTCAGATAGTATGTCCACTAACAAAGAGTACATCCTTGTGACTCACAGAATGCTGCATAGCTCAATGTGATACTTTCCTTTTAGGGTGGCATTAGAATAGTATTTTCAAATATGTGTTCTGGTGCAAGCTGACTGAGTTTTTTAATCACTGATTTGCCTCTTATAAACTACACTAGAGGCCCAGTGCACAAAAATTTGTGCACTCAGAGGGAAGGGGAGAGCATCCCTCAGCCAGGCCTGTGCCCTCTTGCAGTCTGGGACCCCTCAGGGGATGACCACCTGCTGGCTTAGGCCTGCTCCCTGGGGGATTGGGCCTAAGATGGCAATCAGACATCCCTCTGGCAGCCCTGCAGCCCTCGGGGGATGTCCACTTGCCAGCGGGGAGCAGACCTAAACTGCAGTCAGACATCCTTAGCACTGTTGAGGAGGCAGGAGAGGCTCCCGCCACAACCGCTGTACTGGCAGCCATCAGCCTGTCTTGTGGCTAAGCAGAGCTCCTCCCATGTGAGAGCGCCCTGACCACCAGAGGGCAGCTCCTGCATTGAGCGTCTGCCCCCTGGTGGTCAGTGTGTGTCATAGTGACCAGTTAGTCCCAGCCCTTCTGCTGTTAGGGTCAGTTTGCATATTACCCTTTTACTATATAGGATAGAGGCCTGGTGCATGGGTGGGGGCTGGCTGGTTTGCCCTGAAGGGTGTCCAAGATCAGTGTGGGGGTCTCCACTGGGGTGCCTGGCCAGTCTGGGTGAGGGGCTGAGGGCTGTTTTCAGGCTGGCGGGTGACTGAAGCTCCCAACCTCTCCTTTTTTTCTTTTTTTTTTTTATTCTGGGATTTATTTACCTTCTATGGCTGTCACTGGAACTGAGAGCCGGCTTTAGCTCTGAGGCTCGGCTCCAGCTTTGAGACCTTGGCTGCTGAAAGCAGGTATCTGGTTTGTTTGGGTTCTATAATTGAAACACTGTTGCAGCTTCAGCTCTGAGGCCCGGCTGGCTGAAAGCAGGTTTCTGGGGTTTGTTTAGTTTCTATAATTGCAACATTGTTTCTTAGAGTGCAGCTCAGAGGCCGGCAGAGGCAGGCAGGGAACCTTGGCTTACTCCATCACTGGAGCAAGCAAGCCTCCTGTTCGCTTCAGCTGCCTGGCTGCCGGCCGCCATCCTAGTTGGCTGTTAATTTGCATATCGCCCTGATTAGCCAATGAGAAGCGTGTTGGAGGTGCGGTTAATTACCATGTTTGTCTATTATTAGATAGGATGATGTTGGGCAACTTCCCTTATGTTCTCTATGTCACTAGCAATTAATCTCTAAAAGGCAACAATAGTACCTAGTAATTAAATAAGATAATATCTGTTATTCAATAACTGTCATTAGCTTTTATTAACAGAAATCCAATATTTAGCCAACCCTGAAAATAAAACAAGGAAACTAGTCATTATAAACTGTAGGGCGTGGTTATAGGGTTAAGCCTCGGACTGACCTGTTGGCAAAGTCACAAACAAGTCCCAGCTTAGAGGGCACAGCCCTCTTAGCATAATTAAGCTTGACCTTATGAAGCCCCCTTGATCTTATCTAGGTGGCTAATGGGCTGAGGGAGGTGCAGCAAGTGATGCCAAAACAAGTGGAACTCACAAGAACAGTGTAACTATGGTAACCACTACCTTCTTTACCTCTGACTATAAAATAAAGGCTTAGCTTGCCTGTGGATCTCTCTCTGTGGCCTCAGCAAGGCACAGGAAGATCCACCTAGACCCAGCTTATTCTCTTTGTCTGTCATTTCTTCATTCTTTCGCCTCCCTCACTCAGGGTTTTGAACTCTTGGCTGAGCTGGCTAAGCACAATAAACTACCTGCGGAAAACCACTAGCATGATTGATATATATTCCATTAAAATGTTCTGAAACCTTTTTTTTCTGTACTGAGATATAATTGACAAATAAAAATTATAAATGTTTATGGAGCACAACATGATGTTTCGATATACGTATACATTGCAAAATGGCCACCATAATCAAGTTAACCAAACACTCATCACTTCAATAGTTACCATTTGAGTGTGTCTGTGGTGAGAACACTTAAAATGCATTACTGTTAATAAATTTCAAAAATACAGAACAGCATTGTTCTTTCTTCCCCCCATTCAGCCATGCTATATCTCAGGTGGGAAATTTAGCCCACTCATATTTACAGCAATTATTGATAGGTAAGGACTTACCACTGCAACTTAGTTGTTTTTCTTCTGTTTTGTAGTTCTCCTTCTGTTGTTTTTCTTTATGGATTAATGATTTTTTTTCAGAGTGATGTGTGTTGACTCTTTTCTCCTTATCTTTTGTATGTCTACTGTATTTGTTTTTGTGTGGTTAACATGGGGTTCACATTGAATGCTTTAGAGCTATAGAAGTGTTTTTTTAAAAACTGATAACTTCAATTGCATACAGAAATTCACACTTCATTTTGCCCCCCATGCATACACTTTATGTAATTGCTGTCAGATTTTTTATCTTTCCACAAAAAAATTTCTGCAGTTACAGTTATTTCTACTGCTTTCCTCTTTTATGTGCTACCATTCCAGTGTTACAACATTCTACATTTGTCTTTATATTTACCTTTAGTAGTGAGATTTATCCTTTATATACTTTCATGTTATTGTTTAACATCTTTTCAATCTATCTGACGATCTCCCTTTAGCACTTATTGTAGTGACAAATTTCCTCAGTACATCTTGAAGTGTCTTTAGTGCTCCTTTATTTTTAAGGGACATTTTTACCAGGTAAGGTATTATTTGCTAGCAGTCTGTTTTCTTTTAGTTCCTTAAATATATCATCCCACCCTCTTCTCTGAAAAATTATGCACCTGCTATATGATGGGTCATGTTCTAGACAATGGATATATAGCAGTGAAAACCAAAGTTTCTTCTTTTGTGGAGATTATACTTTGGTGTATGTTGGGGAGATGGAAAGATAATCAGTATAGAAGCAAAAGTAATGAGGTAATTTCTGAGACCAATATTTATGGACAAAATCAGATGAATAATGTTACAAAGAGTGATTCATGATGAGAGCAAATTATTTTACATAGAGTATAAGACAGTAAGATATACTAGTAAGCATAAACTTGTATACGAGATCAATATAAAAGAATAGAGAATTCATAAATAAACCACACAAATTTAAGTAACTATTTAACAAAAGTACAAAGGCAATTCCATTAAGAAAGTATTGTGTTTTCACCATAGATATACATATAAAAAAGTAGCATTTGCTCCATGCCTTAAACCATAGACAAAATTTAACTAATAACTTTAATAAAAATTATTAATGTAAAAATATAAGACCTAAAACTACAGAATTTCCAGAAAAATAATATACAAAATTATTTTTTGTAATGTTGGGTCAGGCAAATATTTCTCAAATATAACATAAAAATTATGAATAATAAAAAACATGATAACTTAAATGCCAGCAAAATAAAAAATAAAAACTTGGTTTTTAAAAGTGGCTGTTAAAATATTTAAAATAAATTATACAGTAGGGAAAATTAGTGCATATTATGTGCCCAATAAATTGTTATTGTCATAAATAATTGTTAGGAAAAAAATAAAACCACAAAATATCACTGCACCTCTATTAGTATAGCTAAAAATTAAATACACTGATCATACTAAGTGTTAGTGGATATAGTATCAAATGGAAATTTCATACACTGTTAGTGGGAAGGTGGAATTACATATAACTATTAGAATACAGTTTGTCAGTTTTTTAAAATGTTAAACATTAATCTACCATGAAATCCAGTGATTACACTTCTAAGAAATTTCCCAAAATAAATGACAGTATATTTTGAGGGAAAAACAAAACAAAACAAAACAAAACATAGGTGTTCAAAATGCCTTTACTGTAATAGCAAAATAAAATAAACAGGAAACAAGACAAATACCCATTTACAGGTAACTTTATCAGTCAATCATAGTTCTACAACCATATAATGTAATGCTATCCCCTAACAAAAAGAAATCAACTGTTGATACATGCAACAATATGGTTAAATGTTAATAAAGTATGCTGAATGAAAGATGCCAAACATGCAAGACTGAAGGGTATATAATTCCATTTATATAAAATTCTATAAAATGCAGTTGACGCTATAATACCAGAAAGTAAATCTGTAGTTCTTTAGGGAGGGTGTGACATAAGGTAGGGATAGAAGAATTAAGGCGACACAAAGAAGCCTTTAGGTTTATGAATTAAAACTAGCTCAATCTCAAACCTTATTAGACTGCATAGTTTAAAAAGTGTACAGTTTATTGTACATAGATTTAGCCCTAATAAAGCTATTAAAAATACCAGACTGTAATAATTTAAGAGCAAGGACTCTAATGCATGACATAGTATGCAATATTATGGATTGGCTATAGATGTTCATTGATTAGATTTAGGGATAAAAATCACAGTAGGATGAAAAAATGTCTTGATTCTAACTATGTTGATAATGGGAGAGGGGTTGAGGAGATCAATGGGATCACAGTGGCCAAAACATGGAAACAACCAAAGTGCCCTGCGATAGAGGACTGGATAAAGAAGATGTGATACACATACACAGTGGATACTACTCAGCCATAAGAAAGGGTGAAATAGAGTCATTTACAACAACATGGATGGACCTTGAGAACATTATGCTAAGTGAAAAAGCTAAGAACCATATGATTTCACTCATGTGGGATATAAAACAAACTTATGGACACAAACAGCAGAGTGGTGGTTGCCAGTGGGAGGGGGGTAAAGGGAGAAGAGAGTCCTAATATGAGGTGACAGGAGAAGATTTGACTTAGGGTGGTAGGCAAATAGGTAATATACAGATTTTTTAACTTAGAAATTCGCACATGAAACCTATATGTGCATGTTGATCAATGTCACCCAATACAATTTAAAACATTAAAAATTAAAAAAAAATGATCTTAGATGTCATATTTGGCCTGGGAATAACCAAAACATCAAAGAAAGATATCAACTGTGTGATATTTCTACATAGTTAACTATAGAGACAATCTTGAAATGTGCATGATGTCAAAATAGCTGTATAAGGTCTGTGATAATGCAGGTATAACAAACTGCATTGAAACCATCTGCAGTGTGCAGTAGTATATTTTCAAAATATGATCTTATATTTTCATTTAAAATGTTTTGTTTTCTTTTTATATTATAAGAACCAGGATTTCCTTTGGTCATTAGGGAATCTTTGTACAAGGTCTGCTGAAATCCCCTGCAAATTATTGTGAACAGGTTGTTTAGCTTTTACTTCTTGACTTGTATTTTCCAGTGCTATTTTATAGGTGACCAAAGCTTTTAAAAAATATGTTGGTTAATTTCAAATCCATTGGGATTTTCCAATCATACTTTGCTATCACTGTTCTGATGAATTTAAATGGTAGGACTTGCTTTATTTATGTGGCATAATTTGAATGTGTATAAATTTTAAATATCCCATGCCATTGAAACAAGACAAGATGGCATTAGTAATCTCTAATAGCAGGTAGTCCAAATGGCACACATAATCTTCTTTTCACTCATACTTTATCACTTTTTGGCATCAATGACCATGGAGGGTGGGGTTCCACAGGATAAACTATAAAAGAAAAAAACTCAACCATCAAAACTGTACTGGGGGTTATAGCCAATTAAGTAAGGTTTAAAAAAAAGAAATTAAACTCATACAGATTAGAAAGTAAAAAAGTAAAATTATCTCAAAAAACAGATAACATGAGCCTTCATGTAGAAAATCATAAAGGATGCATACATACTACACATGCACACACACACACACACACACAAATTACTTGAACACATTGAGAAGTTTAATAAGGTCACAGGGTATAAGATCAATTGATATTTCTGTATTCATTGAATTCAAGGTTTTGGGACCTGATCAATGAAAAAGTCATGAATCAATGTAACAGTGGTACACAAGGTATATTTTATTTAGACACGTTCTATGTCAGATGTGCTCCCTTACAGACACTTTCCACAGCCAGTGGTGTGGGGCCACCATCCAGAGGGGAGGGGGACCAGGGGACTCCTAGAGGAAAGCAAAATCAGAGAAGGGGCTTATATGTCTAGGAGGATGTCACTCAAGTAGTGCAGTCGGGTATCCCTTTGTCAGAGAGCACTAAAGGGCAGCAGCAACCTAAGATCTCTATAGTTTCTCAGTGTTGGTCTTATTGATGGGTAATATCTGTAGGTGCAGTTTTGCAGAGTATACAAAATAGACACACTCTAAATGGCTAAAAATACATTTCTTGGGCTATGTTTAAGACAGTTGGACGTGTAAAATTTTTAGTTGGTGGCAGCAGCTTTTGAGCTAACAACATAGGGGCCAATATACAGAAATATTTTTGACCAATTTATATAACATGTACACTAGCAAAAAAACAACAGTCTAGCAATAAAATTATAAAGACAGTCTATTCATAATAATATCAAGAAAAATAACATACAAAAGAATATAAATTTAATAAAACAAGTGCAAGCATTTGAACTGAAATATAAAAAAAAATTCTGAAAAAAATTAAAGAAGGTACAAATAAATTAAGACAATGCTATATTCATAAATGGGAGATTCACTATTGTTTATATGCTAATTATCCACAATATGACATTTAATATAATCTCTCTCAAAATTCCAGCAGTCATTTTTTTAAAAAATAAATAAGGCAATCTTAATATTCATGTAAATATTCAAAGAACTCAAAATAGCTAGAATGACTTTGTTAAAGAATAAAGTTGATGGGCTTAACCTCTCTGATTTCTTTTTTTCTTCTTCTTTTAAAAAAATCTGTATTGTTGAAAGCATTACATATGTCCCCATTTTTCCCCCATTGAACTCGTCTAGCCTGCTCCTATCCCCTGACCCGAGGCCTTCACTACCCTATTGTCTGTGTCCATGGATTATGCATACTCTGATTTCAATAATTATTATAAAGCTAAGTAACTGAGTAGTATGGCATTGATGTTGTAACAGATAAATAAAGCAGTAGCAAAGGATGTGAAAATAGATCCACATATATGATTAATTGATTTTTAACAAAGGTGTCAGAGAAATTTAATGGGAAAGGATAGTCTTGTAACACTTGGTACTAGATTTGGGTATCTACACAGAAATAAATAAACTTAGATTCTTACTATATACATAAAAACATTTAACTAATAATGGGTATAGAGTTAATGAAAGAGCTATATCTATAAAATTTCTAGAAGAAAACAAAATGGGAAATCTTTATTTCCTTGGGATAAAAAAAGATTTCTTGGATACAATAATAAAAACAAGGGGGAAAAGACTAATCAAACTTCTTCAAAATTAAAGGAAAAGTTTGCTTTTTGAGAGTCATTATAGAAAATTAATAGCTAATCTCCTGGCTGCAAAATATTTGATATTAAACATCTGATTTACAAAAAAAATAACAACAAAAACCTTATATACATTTACATATAAAACAACTTTTATGCCCAGCTGGTGTTGCTCAGTGGTTGAGCATGGATTCATGAACCAAGAGGTCACTGGTTCGATTCCCAGTAAGGGCACATAACCCAGGTTGTGGGCTCAATCCCCAGTAGGGGTTGTGCAGGAGGCAGCTGATAGATGTTTCTCTCTCACTGATGTTTCTATCTCTCTATCCCTCTCCCTTCCTCTCTCTAAAATCAATAAAATACTTTTACAATATAATAAGAAGACAACTAGTCCAATTAAAAACTGTACAAAAGATATGGACATGCAAATGAATAAAGATGTATAAGGATGGCAAACAGGCTTATAAGAATACTAGTAGCCCAGTGCACGAAATTCGTGCACTGGGGTAGGAGGAGAGGAAAGGGGCTCCTCACCCTGGCCTTCACCCTCGCCAATCTGAGAGCCCTCAGGGAATGTCCAACTACCTGTTTGTGCCCATATTATATGTACCCTTGAATTTTAGAGAGAGTGAAAGGAAAGGGAGAGACACATTGTTTGGTTGCCTCCTGAGCATGCTCTGATAGGGACTGGGGATCAAGCCAACAACTGAGGTACATGCCCTTGACTGGAATCAAACCTGGGATCCTTTAGTCCACAGGCTAATGCTCTATCCACTGAGCAAAAATGGCTGCAGCTTAATGCATTTACTTTTAAATTATATGTGTCTTTATATTTAAAGTGGGTTTTCTTTTTGATTCAACCTCATAATCTGTCTTTTAATTGCTGCATTTATGCCACTGACTTTCAGAGTGCTTACTGATAGAGTTACTGCCATATCAGGTGGCTTCTGGGGATACTGGGCTGGACTGTGGCCCGGGTCAGATCTGATCAAGGGCCGCAGGCAGGCGGCTTCTGGGCTTGCACACGGGGGCCTGGATGATGGCTCGCGCTGGCATCTTACACTGTCCCGCCCTGCCTACAGTATGCAACTTAGCCATCATCTTTGTTGGCGGTTAATCATACTGATTAGCCAATGGGAGGCATAGTGAAGGTATGGTCAATTATCATGTTTGTCTATTATTAGATAGGATATTTATTTTATATTATATATTATGTATCACATATTAAAACATATCTTGTGTAGATTCTGAATGACCTACATTATATATTTTTAAATTATTTTCTGAGGTCTTGATATAGAACAGTAAGAATCTAGAAAAATTCCAGGACAAGTAGAATAGGGAAGCTAAGACAGTTAAACAGCAGTTTGTGTTCACCTAGTAAATCCTATCTTCCCCAAACCAAGGATATTTAAGAGGAAATGGTTTTCACTTCTCTCCCTAAAGCAGAGGGTAAATAGCTTAAATCTCCCTACTCAAAGAGACAGATAACAGAAATCCAATAAAGTGCCAATTGCCATCTACACCCATAGACTGAGAGAATAAATCTCATTTTGGTACATCAGCATAATATTCTATTGATCTTCCCCTAAGGCCTCCCGTAAACTTCCAGCCTGCAAAATCCCTGAAAATGAAGGTCCCAGTGTTAGTTCTCCTTCCAGGTAGCACATCTGTGTCATTTCCTTCTCCCTCTCCTTTCCCCACAGGCACATACCTCCTAACCTCTAAGGGACCCCATAAGACTTGCAACCAGGAGAGCAATGGGTAGTGGAAGCTAATCCCAGGCTAACCCCCTGAACCTGTCTCCAAGGCCCCCTTTCTTCTTTTTCTCTGACTTCCCAGGAGCCAAACCTCTGCCCTTTATCTGCAGCCACAACTCCTGTTCTCACACCAGCTCACTACGCTCTGACCACCTTGAAAAATGTCAAGATCTTTCCCACTCGAGCTCTTTGCTTCAGCTCTGCTGTTCCCTCTGCCTGGAGCACTGTTCGCCCAGTAATGTAAAAGTCTGACTTATAGACAGGGACAGCCTACTGAGAATGACTCTAGCACAGGGGGAAGTGAGCAAAGCCAAGAGGTCAGGAGAAGTGACTTCTGCTGAGGTCACAGAGCACCCAGGCCATCAGCTGCATGAGAATGGAGACCTCTGCCTGCTTCGCCCACTGCTGTGCCCCGGTGCCTGGAACCCGCCCAGCATGCTGGATGCTGGCCTTTTCCCTGCAGAACCACACTTGTTCCCATTGGAGTTCCCCTATATAAAGTCCCAGTACTACATCACTGCATGCTTCTCTAACTGCAGGATGTGCAGCCCCAGTTCTGTGCAGAGGAAGAAAAAAAAAGTACCCAATGCATCTTCCTGGAACATCAAGTTTATTATAAAACTTGGTTAATACTTTATTTAATAAGCAGTTTCACAGCCCTAAGAGGGACAGTAAAAGTCATCTTCATCCCCACACTCCGGGGGCCCTGAGGTGGTGGCTTTCCCAATGATTTTACCGTCTAGAGTGCAGGGGATCTCCCAGGAGTAAACTGGGTCTTGGTGGGGATTCCCGTTTGCCAAAACCAGGGGGCATAAAAGGAGGATGCCAAGACAGGGTCCCCTTTTCAGTCTGACCTTGAGTGGGTCTGCTGTGAGCTCTACAGTCCATTGTCCTGATGCGTCTTCAGCCTCCTTGATTTGTGTGCGGTGAATCCAGAGCTTCTTTCCTCTGAATTTGACAGCAGTTGGGGTGCTTAGAATGACCTGGAAAGGCCCTTCCCAATGAGGCTCAAGAGTACCTGGATCGTGTTGCTTCGCCCAGGCCAAATCACCAGGGGCACACAGAGGTGGGCTGTTTGGGTTGGGCGCACGGCTTCCTGATGAGCTGCCCGGGCGATTTGGTGCACAGCTGCTGAGCTGGCCTGGAGTGCCTGTAAGGACTGGGCACAAACTTGGCTCCTTCTGGCTATATCCCGGGTTATCCGAGGTAGCTGTGGTATGTAGTATTCCCTTCCCAGGAGTTCAGCTAGTTTGGTTGCTCCCAGGTGAGTACTTTGGTGTGTCTGGGAGGCGATGATTCAGCTCAAAGCCTCTGGAACAAAAGGCCTTCCATCTGGTAATAGTAGCCATCCCTGGGAAGTCCCTTTTGCATGTAAATTTATGGCTTTTTCCTTTTCTTCTGAGGAGTAAACAGGGTTTGGCTATAGATTCCGGGTTGGTACTGCTACCAGTACTTCAACCGGCCCTACTGGTCTTTTTGAAGTCTCTTTGGCTGTTTTGTCTGCAAACCGGTTCAGTCTTGCTTCTGGGGAGTCCCCTTGTCTTACATACGTAGAGGTGGAAATACTTAGTTACATCTGGCAGTGCCAATGGGCCCATCGTCCTTGCTCTGCTTATGTCTGACTAACTGCCTACTATATTACCTCAAGGATCCTGGCTCTGAATTCTTTCAGAGAAAATGGACATTGAATTTTTTTCTGTAGCTGCTTCGTGCTGAGGAGGGACGGAGTTTTCTCTCAGAGCCAAGAGATCCTTGCTGTCTGTCAGAGGGACGATGAGGCATGGGCCCAGAAGGAGGTGGGCTTGTGACCTGGAGGAGACAAACTGTAACAAATAGTCTGGTGGGAGAGAAAGAAAACATTTCAGTTTTAATAACCTCCATTGAAATAGAGTTTTTCTCCTTAAAATTATCTCTCTGTTTATTAAAATACTAATTTATTTACTGTATTCAATTTGGCCTGATTGTTTGCATAAACACGACAAGAATGGTAACTGACTACCTTTGCTGGAATTTTATGATTGAATCTTAATGTGCCCCATAGGGCCAGGAAGCCATGCCATCTAGCCACCATCAGGCCTGCCTGCAGTATCTGCTGAGTTAGGTGAATTCCCCACCTGCAGTGGCTCTGCCCGGGCCCATTGTCCTTGCTTTAAGGCCCTTCTCAGCAGCCTTCCAACTCGTTGCTGCCCAGAGTGCATGGGGGTTCTGCAGGGATGCAGAGGTGCCCTTATTGCTCCTCTTCTACTCTGACCAACCACAAGTGATGGTAGGGCATGGGCCTGACGCTCCAGCGCCAGCTATTTTCAGGGCTACCAAGCAAGATACCAGGCTTTCACCATGGTACTCTTACTGGCTTCAAGTGTTCAGAGCTCAGATAGGGCTCTTTAAAATATGATACTCCAGTCAAAGTTTTTGGTCAATAAAACCACTATTAGAAACCAGTCTTATTGAATTTATGCAAAGAAATGTATTGCCATGAATTAAGTATTGCCAAATTTCGGAGGAATTACATAAGAAGAAAAAGCTACTGACCTGCCTTAAGATCTTCTGATTATCCTTGTCAGTCCTTTTTATGGACTCTTCAAAGAAATATAACTGTCTTTAAATGGCAAGAAGAAATTTACAATGTGTCTATATTCAAATAGATAGTTATAGCTGTCCCTGTAGTACGGCTCCCCTTACTTGACTTGTTCTCTCAGAACGGACTAAGGGAGCTTTATTTTTTTATAGGGTCTCATATGTCACAGGACCTCACAGGGTCTGTAATTCCTGTAAAAAAGGGCTAGTACCCACCACTTTACTACTTCCCTCTGTTCTGAACAGTTTCCTAGAGTTGAGGTTTGTGCCACCCCTGACATGGGCATGGTCATACAGGCTGCCAACTGTCTCTCAATGGAGACCAAAACCTGATGGGTATTCTTCTTTGTCCATTTGGGCACCTGCCCTTCTGACAACTGCATTTAAATCTGTGAGAGAATTAAGGTTAATCTAATATATCAATATAATGAGGTATAATATGATCACTGTGGCTACTTTAGGCAGCCAAATTTTCTGCTACCATATATGACACATGGTAGGGCTATATAACCATACGGCAAAATTGTCCTTGTCTCTCTGGAGCTGTGTCCATGAATATTCAGACATCATCTAAGTCTATTATACAGTTTTCTGCAGGCCACTGTCAGGGCTATATGTTGAGGCAAGTTATTCTTTCTAGCCACAAACACAGTCTGTCCAATTTCCCTAAAATGTATTCTGCTACAGGAGAAAGTTGTTTTGCTGTATATTGTCAGCTTAACCCCTATACAACTGGGCTGGGACCTCTGTCTAGCAAATTGCAGTCTATAAGTTCAATATGTAGCTTCTGGTCCTCCGAACCCAAGGGGGTCTTGACCAGTCTCTGAGTCAGACTGTTCCATTCTTGGAAAAATGTTAAAGTCCTGATGGCTCCTAGGTCCAGGGAGATTGCCATTTTCTTTGCCCTTTTGTTAACCCTGTTTATTAGTTATAGGGCCCTGCTATCCTTGTCTTCCCTCCAGTACCCTTTGTGGCAGAGCAGTGACCAGGCCTTTCCCAAAGGAGTGCACTGGAAGGGGTTATCATCCCCTCCTCTTCCAGCAGCAGCAGGTACTGAACCCTTTCAGTACATTTGCAAATAGGGAGCTTCCACTAGCTCTATCTGCAGCTTTCATAGATCCCAGGCTCACGGATCTATTCCTGGGGCTGCAGGAATGCTAGTAGCAGTCACTGGTTTCTGGCTTAACTGCTGTAGCCAGCAAGCCAAATGCCCAAGTCTTGTATCTCTTGTTGTAAAACACTCATTACTCACTGGGCAGAAACATGGCAGCTCTAGTGTCAGGAAAATTTCTGCTGTTCCCCACTTTTTGTGCTGCAGCTGCTTTTTTTAGAACCACTGCAGGCAACTCGGGCATCCAGCCCCACCTTCGTTGACCTGGCTCTTGGGGGCTGAGTCTGCCTAGCAAACAGTGCTAAATCACCAGAGTGGCTGCGGACTTCAGCTCCATTTCTCTTCCACTTTGCTCCTGGGAATTTAGTTGCTTTTTTTAATGTATTAGAATTCTTTATTATTAGAAACCTCAATCCTTTAATGACTACTAAAAGTGAACAGTCAGCATTTTTAGATTAATGTTTATGAACACATTTTAAATGTACTTTTACTTTTAAGAAAATATACCTAGACCTTCTGTGATAAAACTAAGAACAGGTATTGACCTAATTTAGTATTGGCAGGGTTAAAGAGAACAAAACAGGGCAGAGAAAAACTTACCTTGCTTAGTAGCAGCTTGCAGCCTTGAGTCCAACATAGTTCAGATAAGTAAAACTATCTGTCCCTGCTCTCCCTGCCTACACCTCCCCCCTTTTCTACATTACCCATTTACTCTGGCCTTAGCTGCTCTCCCTCCCTTATTTTTCCTCTTTACTCTTAGAGGATCTTAAATCCTCCTCTACTACTCTTGATCTCTCCGACCAATCCCCTGTCCAGTTCTTTGTCTCCCCTTAAACAGTGGGAGTTTCAGAGAAAACCACAGACTACTGCTGTAGTGGTCCTCCCTCCCAGAGGCTGGGATCCTACCTGTGGAGAAAAATGACTCTTTGTCGGCCGGGAAAGATAGCGGATGAGGATAAGGGAGTATAGGAAGATTTCTTGCAGACTGAAAGCCTGGAGGGCCTCCTAGAAGAAAAGATCTTTAATTCAGTTACAGATGCTGTCAGAATCAGGATAAGGGAGGAAGGGAAAGACCAGGTTATATCCTCTGTGAGGATTGTAATAAAATGGTAAGTTAAACAAAACATACAACCAGGGTTAATGGGGTCCATAGACAGTTAAATAAGTTCTTTGTTCTTTGAAATGTACTACTTTGTTAATTTGCTAAGCAAATAGTTAACTTGAAAAGACTTCTCTCTTGCTTTTCTTTTTTTTTTTTTTTATATATATATTTTTTATTGATTTTTTACAGAGAGGAAGGGAGAGAGATAGAGAGCCAGAAACATCGATGAGAAAGAAACATCGATCAGCTGCCTCCTGCACATCTCCCACTAGGGATATGCCTGCAACCCAGGTACATGCCCTTGACCGGAATCGAACCTGGGACCTTTCAGTCCGCAGACCGACGCTCTATCCACTGAGCCAAACCAGTTTTGGCTCTCTTGCTTTTCTTACAAGCAATCTCAGAACCAAACAACCTTGGAACATAGCCAGCCTTTGTTTTAGCCTTTAAATCTACCCCAGAACTGCAAAATTTCAATTTAATACAGCGAATTTACAACCCAGGTAAGAGCAACTGATAGACAGAAATTTTTATTAGCTAAGTGGGCTGATTCCCTCTGTAACAGTGAGCAAAAGACTCTGAGAAAAATAAATCTCGCAGCTGCTAGAGACTTTTGCAGACCATCATGGGTCCAGCCCGAACGTTTCGCCAGATGGATCAACAGAAATGCAGAATAAATCAAAGTAGCTCTCACTTCACACAGACCAGTTAATGAGCAGCCAAGACAGACAAATACCCATACTCACACTCAGTAGACTCGCTGAGCAGATAAATGGAACAATGTATAACTCCCCAGATGGGCGTGGGGCACTCCTGGCTCTCATGTCCCAGAACAGAATTATTGACCAATGTCTTGCTTTGCTGCGTCCCTTGGGAGCTTAGATTCATCTTCGCTAAGGTGCACCTGTATAAACTCCAGGCCGGGTCACCTCCAAGTGGGGAGTGAGTCACCATTATGACGAATCGTGGAACCTCATGTTGGGGCCCACTCGGACTCCATAACCAAAGTCGTGGAGCCACACAGAGGAGAGGAGAGGGCAGGCCATCTCCCTCCACACTCACACACTTTCACCAGACATTCACTCAGAGTTTAAACAATCTATCCAATTCCTGACTAATTCCCAATTCCTGACTAATTGCCTAAGGGAGCTCTATGGCTTCCCGGGAGGTGATCAAGCTCCCCTTCCACTCATTTGGAGTGGATCTGACTGATAGGGGGTTGATGAAGACGACTGACCCTGACCCATTGTGACAAAGACAAAGACAACAAATGTGAAAGGGGAAAATAAGACACCAACACAAAAGGCAGGTGAATGGTCAACAGCGGCCTTTGGTCGCCGTTCAAACCTTATTTATTTCCTTCAAAGTCCCGCTAAAGTGATCAAGGCCAAAATCATCCCCCACGAGGAATTCCAGGTGATGATGGCCAAGTATATCAGGAAATGTGTCTGTGTCTGATCCTCCATCCCCTCATCATTCATTATGCTCTGAGCTTCCGCATCCAATATCTTCAAAGATCCCCAGGTGATAGGAGGACCCTGGGGATCTTTGTTTTAGCCTTTAAATCTACCCCAGAACTGACGACGCCTCCACTGGGGTGTGTCCTGAAAGTTCACGATTGCAAACTCGGTCACAATTGTCTGCGCCTGGAACTTCATGGTAGGGCTTCACCTGCTTTGCTGGCAGCCACAAAGGTCCTGTAGGGAGAGAAACATAAGCATACCCTCTTCCCCAAGTTAGTAGCTCTACCGGACCCTTCCATATGGAGGACTCCTGGTCCCGATACCAGACTTTAGGGTGAGGCTTCTTTTCTTGAGGAATATAGTGCCTTTCAGCAGCTGTCTCCTCATGCTGCTGATTCAAAAAATTTAAAGAATAGATTGCCCTATTCAGTCTGTCTCTAGAGGTCATGCCTCTACTCCAATAATAGCAGCCTTAGGAATTCTTTGACCATGTTGAACTGCATATTGGGAGTTACTGATAATATTTAATGGAGAATTGGGAAAGTGTTGTAATGCTAAAATCAAAGTTCCAACCTACGCTCGCTGGGTGCTGGAATATCCTTTAGTAATAAATTTTTTCCAGCTTTCATGCTCATACCAGCAAACTCCAGCTATACCAGTCTTTCCAGAGCCATCAGTAAAAACAGTCATTGTATTCTCCATAGGAGTAAGAGAAATAACTCTAAAAGGTTGACACTGATCATGCTGAAAAAATTGTATCAGCTTATCACCAGGAAGTCTATACATGATTTCTCCCACTAAATCAGCCATAGCTACCTGACCATGTATACTATGATGAAGATGGCCTGGGTGAGGTTGTCATGGCCCCAGTGAGAGCGATACGGACAGGGCGGGGGCAACAGCGGCAGCCCGGCCACCATGCAGTCATCCTGAGGCAGCGTCGGCGGGAAGTCGGGGGGCATTGTCATCTCGCCGTTCCGCCTGGAGGAGCTCACCAACTGCCCGGCCTAGCAGTTGATAACAAACCAGAGGATAGACATCTAGGGGTCATACAGCAGCCACGCACCTGGAGCTTGTAGTTTGCTATAGCTTCCACAGATGCGCTCCCACAAACAGAGAACAAAGACAAAATAAACCAGACAAATGCAACCTAAGGTTACCCAAACCAGGACCCCCAAATGCCATTGCATCGGGTGGTCAGACTCCGAGGTTCCACTGCATCCAGCCCTCTTTTGAGTCCTAACGGGAACGTTCCACAGACAGATACCAGATTCTTACCTCCCCGCTGGAGGTCCAGGTGGCTCGTCATTTTTGGATTGTAGTGTTGGAAGGAAAACACTATGCCTCCCTGTGGTCCAGGACGGAGACTGGAGTGTCCTCGCCTGGGGCAGCAGGGGTGTCCACCAGCAACTCAGCTGGAGTGGATCTCACTGGAGCCTCCAAATGTAATGGGGCGACCTGCGGAGACGACCACCAGGGACTCAGGTCAAGATTTAGGAGCCATTATTAAGCTGGCCAGTGACTACAGTTACAGCACCCTGCCGAAGCAAAGGCTGAACTGCAGCGCCAACTGCAGGAGTTACAGTGTTTTATTTGCAAAAACCACAAAGTTATAAAACCTTAGTTCCCGACACAGTACAGTATCAGTACCTTCCTAGCTATGTGTACTAGGAACAGAGAGTACAACATGCTGGGAAGGGGCCATGAGACCATATCTCAAGGCCTGGCCTGATGTCAGTACCTTCCTATCTATGTATTTTAGGAACGACAGCACAGCGCGCCCCGTCTGGCCGAAGCGCCAGATATGCAGCCCAGCACAACCCTCAGCTGTTTGCCTCCAACCTCTGGTTCATCTCCCATACCACTGACCAGCCTTCCTGGAGCTCCTCACCTTCAAGTTGGCCGTGGTCCTGATTTTTGACCTTTTGTGATCTTCCTTCTTGGAAGATGACCCACAGCACACAAACTTTAATAGAAACTGGAAGGCCCTCCTAGCCACCTCCTGCCAGGCCGGGGAGCTTCTATGGGCGTCTCCCCCACTGCTGCTGGTGGTGCTGCTGCTGCTGCTCTCGCTGCTGCGGCCAATCTCAATGGAATACCTGATGTCTTTAATGGAGGTATCTGTGCTGGACTCTGAGGCAGTGGTGGTCATGGTGTCCAGGGTGGGTTGGGTAGTGGTCACCCTCAACCTCAGGCTCTTGGTCTTCTTGTCAAATAGGCGAGCACCCTCTTGGCTCGAGGCTGTGGTACTGGAGCTACTGGTGTAAGAGGTACGGAAAGGCTTTACCCTGATTTTGCGGCCTGGCATCTTTGTTTTCATCGTTCTGAGGATCAGGTATGTGCCCATCAAATGATCGAATTTTCTTTGTGCTAGTGATTCTTGGATGTAGTCGGGTATACAGCCGAGGCTAAGCATCGTTTTCATTATTTGCGGGTCCAACTCACCCCTTGGCGGCTCCCTGTATGGCTTCAGAATTTTCTTGTGGCCCTTGTTGACCCACGGGTCTTTCATCACATCTTCCATGGTTGGTCTCTTGTTAGGGTCTACAGTGAGTAATTTTCTTAGAAGTCTTTGAACCCCCCCTGACATAAAGCTTGGTACCTGGTAGTTTCCACTCAGTATCTGACTCTTCACCTCAGCAATGTTGTCCCCCGCAAACGGTGTCACCCCTGTTAGTATCTTGTATAATAATACCCCCAAACTCCACACGTCCACTTTTCGGCCATCATAGATGTTCCTCCTTAAAATTTCTGGGGCCGAGTAATCTATGGAGCCACAGAAGGTGTACTGCGTATCTTCTCTCACCTGCGTGCTAAAATGAAAGTCGGATAACTTGATAGTGTCATCAACCTCTATGAGGATGTTGTCTGGTGTCAGGTCCCTGTGGATCACGCCTTTCTGGTGGCAGTGTTGGACCGCGGATACTACCTGCCGGAACACGGTGCGGGCTTCTCCCTCGTCCATTGCGCCGTTTTCCTCCAGGTATTCTAGGAGGTTTCCTCCCCCAACGTGCTCCATTACTAAAAAATACTTGTCAGGGGTGACAAGCACCTCAAAGAGTTTGGTTATGTTGGGGTGACTCACCCTTTTGAAGCAGTGCACTTCCTCAAAAAATCTAGATATGCCCTTCCGCCTAATAGCCTTTATGACCACATGTGCCCCGGTTAGTATGTGCTGAGCCCAACGCACCTCCGAAGACGGCCCCTTTTTGATGGTTTTGAGGAGCAGATACTCTCCGATGTAGTGTTCCCTGTGGGATGAATGGGATGAACAGATATTAAACATGGCACCGTAAATCAGAGAACAAAAAGAAAAAGAAAAATAGCCAAAACAGGCTAAGGAGTCCAAGTCCAACAGGTCACCAAAATCAGCTTCCTGGGCTATAACGGACAAAAACCTGTGCTTGCTCAGGGTCTTATATAGGAGTGGTTTGAAATTCCATCACAGTGGTGCCTTATGAGTTCAGAACAAGAAATGGACCAACGACGGCTGGGGCGTGGTTTGCAATTCCCTCACAATGGCACCTTGTGAGGTCAGAGCAAAAAATGGACCAATGACAGCTGGGATGTGGTTTGCAATTTCATCACAATGGTGCCTTATGAGGTCATTTCAGGAAACGGACCAAACACGGCTGGGGATAAACTACAGTGATTTTCTAAGTTTTTGGTCTCATCATCTTATACTCTGGGAAAAACAAAAAGACAACCCACAAAGAGCTTTTTGTTTATGTAAGATTTAAATATTACTATTTACTTTATTAGAAATGAAAATCTGTAAGATGCACGTGCACAAATACAAAGGAAAAGCCTGACTGATTCTCATGCTCTAGGCATCAGTTCAGATGTCACCTGCTTAGAGAAGATGTCCCTGATCCATCCATTCCTACCTTCCTCACCCAGCTGGTTAGGGTTGTCGTCTTCATAGCACTGACCACAGTGTGGCTGATTCTTGTTTACTGTCAGTCCTTCCCATGAAGGGAGGAGCATGACTAGTGTTCCTGTGTCTAGCACAGTGAGTGGCAACAAAACAAATATTTAATAAATGTTTTTTCACTGGATTAACAGAAGAGTTTGGGGGAACAAAAGAAAATATGGCCAACTACTTCTTTCATCAAAGTGATTCATAAAAAGATCTTCAAAAACTCAGCTTTTGGGGCAGATAAGATAGGACCGAGGAGGGCTGAAGTTTTGGTTTCCAGGTATGTGTGTACTCAGTGAGGCTGAGGAAAGGCCACTGTTGGAGCCTTGCTGTAAAGATTAAAGGAGATGGTGTGTTCCTCCAATGGTACTTGCTAAGGATGCAGTAAATTTGGGTCCAGCTACAGGTATTTTTACATCTTGAATATCCATTTCCAGAGGACACAAAGGACTTCTCAGGTGACCCTAAATAGGCCATTTACATAAATCCCCGTGTTACTTAAATGAACCATCTCTGTGGACAGAAGTGATGCTGAGGCTTAGTCATTTGCATTTATAAATACACTGAAATAGCTGGATGAAAGAATTTCTGCTGAGGTACAAAATATGTTGGGGCAAATTCTACCCTTTCTGGAGGCAGAGACGGACCAGGCAGGCTTGAGGACATTTAGGGGAAGCCTCTGGCATATTATGTTTCAAACTAACCACTTTGAGTACATTGGGTGTTTTAACCACATGTATAACTTATTATTCTAGTAATTACTTTCCTTTAACATTTCCCTCCTAAAATCTCAGCTCTGTGTATAGGGAATCTTTAGAGGGAGCCTGTGAGCTTTTAGATTGTGATTTTTACCTACATCAGTGACACTGAGCTCCTCAGCATGACAGTCTCTGATGTTGAGCTGATTGGGACCCAGATGGGGACAGACATCTCATCAATTCTAGACAGATATTCACAAGCTCCAGTCAGAGATTAGAATAAGCTCAGAAAGGAGGACTGGGAAAATTTGAAAAGAAGCTGCCAGTCTATGAGTTAGTTATATCCATTTATAAAAATGGTCTTAATAGTTGCTTAAGAAATAATACCAATAGAATAGAATATTTTCTTAGCATAATGATCTCTTTCAGCAAGGTAAATACAGACTCAAAGATAAGACTTTTAATGTGCCTGACCAGCGTGGCTCAGTGGTTGAGCGTCGACCTATGAACTATGAGGTCACAGTTCAATTCCAGGTCAGGGCACATGTCTGGGTGTTGGGTTGGTCCCCAGTAGGGGGCATGCAAGGGATAGCCAATCAATAATTCTCATTCATCATTGATGATTCTATCTCCCTCTCCCTTCCTCTCTGGAATCAATAAAATAGATTTTTTTCTAAAAAAAAAATACATTTGATGTAACACTATCAAGGGAAAAGCCAAGCTCAAAAAAGAAAGAAACTGGCAATCATCTTTTTCAATACACTAGTACCCTAAAACTTATATGTTTGTGATTGTGCCCAAGTGAGCATATAGCTTTTTTTTATGTTTTTCTTGACCTTGTAGTTTTCTTACTTTAGGATGGAGGTGGGCAATAAGTAATTTTACTACTTGTTCTCAGGAGTAAGAAGGATTTTTTGCTTTGCTGTGCCTGGCTCTTCCTGAAGGAGGACTGAGTTTCTTGACCCTTTCAATGGATCCAGATAGGTCCTAGGAACTGCTCCTTCAGACCTTGATGCTCTTTTCTGTTCATCATATCTTCTGGGGTTTTCTTTACCTGCTTTACCTCCAAAATATCTTCTTCCTCAGGAGGTAGCAGGGCTCCTTCTTGCTGCTCAGAGGCCATGCAAGTTTGCGTTCTTTCCAGGGCCTGTCCCCGCACGTGTCCATGAGCCCACACCAGCTCATTACGGGGTGCTTCCTCAACCTCAGCCAAGGTTCTGGTTAGATGAGGACCGCGCATGGAGCCACAGGAGAGGTTTCCCCCATCCACCCTTAGGACTTAGGATTTCTTCTTGTCTCCTCATCCATGAACTGTGTGAATGCCGTGGGGCCATTCTACTCATTGGCCCCTAAGTGCCCTAGCTCATATTTCCTCTTTTTGTGCCAAAGTTTTCTCAGCTTTTGAACTAGTTATCTTAACAGATGCCTATCACTCTATGCTAGCTGAAAAGATGGAATGCAAAGACCCTAGGGACTGACATGTAAAATGTCCCTCTGATTGATCACTTTGATAATATAGTGTTGAATATTGTAACATGACAGAAAACAGTTGAACCACCAAACGACTCTGGGTAAGGCATCCTAGACAGATACTAAGGTGCTACCAAAAAATGTTTGGAATTTCAAATTATGTGGCTTTTGGTGACGGAACACCTTTGTGTTCTGTTTGATTGGAAAGAGTCCAATGGTTTTGGCTTGAAAGAAAGCAACTCAAGGGACCATCACTTTTACCTACTCAGCCAACATCAAATATTTATTGAACAACCACTAAGTGCAAAGCATGTTACACTACACATGCTAAGAAGACACATCTTTCTCTTCCAGGGAAGGCACGCTTTAAAGGATGAATCCAAACAAATGGAAATACTCATTTATTTTCAGTCTGTTATATAAGCACAAAGCAAATAGGCAGGTGTGGGATGTAAAAGGGCGCTCATTACAAGGTCTACAAATGGGCACATCTTTGCATCCAGCTACCGGTTCTGTAAATTGTCTCAGAGTCCCCTACATTTAAAAATGGCATCAAAATCCTGCAGGTTCTGTAGAAAAGAAATAAGATGTACCATTTATTTACTGTGATACTGATCAGGCAGCATCTATGTTCATGGCTAACCTGGAAACCTGTTGATTATTCTCATGATATGTTTAGTATCTTCTTCTATTCTCACCAAAAGTTTTTAGGGAGGAGTGTGGTCTGGATAAGGGCAGGGTTTGAGACAAATAGACTTGGGTTTGAGTCAAACTTCATCATTTACTATAGTCCTCTCTTTGCAAGTAAATGACTAAATCTTGCTTCCATTTCCTTATCTATAAAATAGATATGATACCATTGAATATATATAGTTGTGCAGGGGAAATGAGATCAAGCGAAAAAAATATATCTGTGTCCAGCTGCTTTGGCTCAGTGGCTGAGCGTTGACCTATGAACCAGGAGGTCACTGTTCGATTCCAGTTAGGGCACTTACAGGATTGCGGGCTCAATCCTTAGTTGGGGGAGGCAGAGTGCGGGGGGCAGCCAATCAATGATTCTCTCTCATCATTGATGTTTCTATGTCTCTCTCTCCCTTCCTCTCTAAAATCAATAAAAATGGATTTGAAAGGTATATCTGTAGAAAGCCTAAAAGCAATAAGTATTCAAGAAACATGAATAATTTTCCTATCCCTCCCACCCCCACCACTTGAATTAAAGTGAGTGAGTCAGTGAATGAAGGACACAGGACCTAACAATTGTGACCTCTTTCTCCTATGATTGTGCATATTGCACTTAAAGTTCATTTCAGTTTCATGGCAACTATATTATCTCTTGTGTTGTTTACTGTTGTAATCATACTACACATTGGTTCTACATTTAACGATACTAGATACTGTCTCCCCAGCTGAATGAAAGGTCCTTGAGCATGAGACTTGTTAGAATCTTTCGTACATGCACTTTTAGGTTATATTTAAAGTGCTCAGTAAGTATTTTTCTAATGATTAACTCGAATAACATGATAAATGCCTATGATCAGACCATGATACCTACCTACTTATTTCTAGTTTTCGAAGCCAGGCACTACAGTGTACAGGTACTTATTGAAGGTCCAGTGTATGTAAGACACTGTCTTTTATACAGCATTTCTCCCAGCCTCACTGGCCATTGTGTCACAGTCCTACTCATTTTAGCATTTCTAGATGCAGCATTGTGTCCTGTTGCACAAAAGCATTTCCTACATACATTTGACGCATAGAATAATATATAAACGTTTAGACAATGGAAACACTTGAGTATAGGTCTATGAATTAAATAGATGCACATATAGTCAAGGGGAAAATATGTTTACAGATGATCTAAACAGCTCAGGCAATCCAGGTCTTTTGAAGCTCTTTTAGCTTGGGGTGGGGATGAGCCAAGCATTGCATCATAATAAGATGACTCACAAAAGTCTGACAAGAAATTATGTCTAAACCTCTGTGGATTACTCCATGGGATAAAGAGAGAAAAATGGTTGTTTGGAATTATTTTAGGATTTGTAAACTTATTTATGTTAGTGGGACAAGGGAAAACAAAAAATGTAGGAAAAACAATGAGTACTATGCCAATGAACTGATAACACTGTTCACGTTCTAAGAGATAATCTTTAAAAGCAGGACCTGAATTGAAGAACACGTTTACTAGCAGCTAATCTTGCGAAGTTCTTTCTTTGGTATAATAAACTTCCATTCACTCACAGACTAGTGCTGACTATGCCAGGTACATTGTTAAGGAACAAGGAAATGGAAATGAGCCAATTATAGTCCTTGTCCTTAAGGAATATGTAATTTAGTAGTTAACTGATTCTTGAAACAAATAATAAGTGAGAATGAAAGAAGATAGAAGAATAAAGGGAAGGGGGAAGGAAAGAGAGAGAAAAACTGTCTAAACTTTGAAAGTGTGCATATACAAAGGTAATCTTGATGATTAGTCAGAACATTTCATCTCAGTATGTGGACACTAGGATTTCTTTTTAAAAACTTGTGCATGGCCATGAGGACTGAAAGGTCCCAGGCTCGATTCCAGTCAAGGGCATGTAGCTTGGTTTTAGGGCATATTCCCAGTAGGGGGTGTGCAGAAGGCAGCTGATCAATATTTCTCATTGATGTTTCTAACTCTCTGTCCTGCTCTCTTCCTCTCTGCAAAAAATCAATAAAACATATTTAAAATATCTATAATAATAAAAGTGTAATATGCTAATTAGAAAGAACAGCCGAATGACCTTACATATGTCCTTCCCTACAACCTTCCGGATGAAGCCGGCGCTGCGAGGGCTAGGCCCCTTGCATGAATTTCATGCATCAGGCCTCTAGTCCTATCTAATAAAAGAGAAACATGGTAATTAGCGTACGACCACTACCCTTCCCATTGGCTAATCAGGGCAATATGCAAATTAACTGCCAGCCAAGATGGCAGCAGGCAGCCAGGCAGCTTGAAACTAACATGAGGCTTGCTTGCTTCAGTGACGGAGGACTCCAACGTTCCCCACCTGCCACTGCCGGACTCTGAGCTGAAACTCTAAGCAACTATGTTACAAATATAGAAGCTAAACAAAACCCCAGAAACCTGCTTTAGTACACTGGGCTTCAGCCAGCAGGATCGCAACATTGTTTCAAATACAGAAGGTAAACAAAGGCCAGAAACCTGCTTTCAGCAGCGGAGGGCTAAGAGCTGGAGCCAAGCCTCAAAGCTAAAGCTGGCCTGAAATAAAAAAGATAAAAAAGAAAAAAAGGAGCGGTTGGGAGCTTCAGTCACCCCCAGCCTGAAAACAACCCTCAGCCCCTCACCCAGACTGGCCAGGCACCCCAGTGGGGACCCCCACCCTGATTCAGGACACCCTTCAGGGCAAACATGCCGGCACCCACCCATGCACCAGGCCTCTATCCTATATAGTAAAAGGGTAATATGCCTCCCAGCACCGGGATCAGCGGAGTCGAGAGGCCTCTCGGCACCGGGATCAGTGTGACAGGGGGCAGCGCCCAAACCCCCAGATCGCCCTGCGGCTCTGTGTGTGACAGGGGGCGCGGCAACAACCTCCCTATCCGCCCTGCTCTGTTCCTGACAGGGGAAGGTGCCCCAAGCCCTGATCAGTCCTGCTCTGTGCCTGATAGGGGGGAGCTCCACAACCCCTTGATCGCCCTGCAACTCTGTGTGTGACAGGGTGCGGCACCCCAACCCCCTGATCAACCCTGCTCTGTGTGTTACAGGGGGCAGCGCCCCAACCCCCTGATCGGTCCTGCTCTGTGTGTGACGGGGTAGAGCCATAACCTCCCCATCGGCCCTGCCCTGAGTGTGAGAGTGGCGGCGCCCCAACCCCCTGATCGGCCCTGCTCTGTGGGTGATAGAGGGTGCCACCCCAACCCCCTGATCTGCCCTGCTCTGTGTGTGATGGGGGCGGTGCCCCAACTCCCCTATGGGCCCTACTCTGTGAGTGACAGGGGGGAGCTCCTCAACCCCCTGATCTGCCCTGCTCTGTGCATGACAGGGTACTGAGCCCCAACCCTCCTGATAGGCCCTGCAACCTCCCCATCGACCCTGCCTTGAGTGTGACAGGGGGCGGTGCCCCAACCCCCCAATCGGCCCTACCCTGAGCATGACTGAGGGTGGCATTGCAACCTCCCAATCCACCCTGCTCTGTGCATGACAGGCGGCGGCGCCCCAACTCCCCAATAGGCCCTGCTCTGAGCCCGACCAGGGGCTGCACCTAGGGATTGGGCCTGCCCTCTGCCACCCGGGAGCGGGCCTAAGCCAGCAGTTCGTTATCTCCGGAGGGGTCCCAGACTGCGAGAGGGCACAGGCCAGGCTGAGGGATGCCCCTCTCCTCCCCGAGTCCACAAATTTTTGTGCACCGGGCCTCTAGTATATAATAATGATAAACCAATCTTGACTTGAGTACAAGTTAATTTTGAAAAATGTTAAAAATCCATAAGAAAGTCAAGATTTGTTCATTTAATGTTAAAGGAAATATTTAGATACACAACGTAGGAAAATTGTAGCCTTATAGTCTTAACTACTTTTAACTCAAAGTGAGCGTTAATTTTAGATTTTATATTTTGTATTCTAGAATCAAAATTGGTTAATGAATTCTATTTCTGCAGTGAAATTGTCCATCTTTTCATGTATTTTCTGTAACATGTTAACCACAGTTATATTAAAATCCTTATCTGTTCATTCAAATATCTGGAACATTGTGGATCTTTTCCTATCTTTTTCCCCCCTTCTCATTTTCTATTTTATAGTTCTGTTTCTTTGGTATACTAATGTGTTTTAATTGAATAACAATGTTATGTTAAAAATTATAAACCTTTTATGTAATAAAATTACATTGCTAGAAAAATATTCATAGTAATATAAATATGTATTCAAAATCTAAAATATTATACATATTTTTATATTCTATAAGAACATGTTTATACATATTTACATAAAAATATACGTGGTAAAGTGTTTTATTAGATAACTAGAGGCCCAGCGCAATGGTGCACTGGTACGGTCCCTAGGCCTAGCCTGCAATCAGGGTACCACTGCCACCGCCCACCCAATTTGCCATCAGACGATGGGAGCCTGACGGGGGTAGGGAGGGGGGGAAGGCAGGGCAGGACCAAAATATTGGCTGGTCCCGCCCGTTTGTGGCCCTGCTCCCACCACAGGTCACCCTCTGTGTGTGGTGCAACCAGCAGGGTGGGAGCCTTGGCCTGGTGTCTACCACATCTCCTGCCACCCACTGTAGTTCCCTGTTTGCCAGGTGGGGATCGGAGCCTGTGGGCCAGGGGGAGGGACCAAGAGGTCAGCCATTAGGCCACTCGCCAGTCCTGACCCTGCTGCCACCCACCCCGGTTCCCCATCTGCCATCTGGCAATTAGAGCCTGACAGCAGGGGGAGGGACCAAGAGGCCGGCAGTTTCCACCCGCTCAGTGGTCCCACCCCCACCGTGGTCGGCCTCTGTGTGTGTGGCAAGCAATGGGGCAGCAGCCTTGGCCTGGAACTTCCCCATCCCCTACTATACCCACGATGGTTCCCCATTTGACATGTGGCAATCAGAGCCTGTGGGCCAGGGGGCAGGATCAAGAGGTCAGCCATTAGGCTGCTCACCAGTCCTGCCCCCGCCACCACCACCCCGGTTCCCCGTTTGCCATCCAGCAATTGGAGCCTGCCAGCCAGGTGAGCGGAGGGACTGAAAGGTGGTCAGTTCACCTCATAGTGACTGGTCGAGCGTGGTGGTTCTGCCATTATGGTTGCTGGGCTTTTATTATATAGGATGTCTGAAATGGATGCATATCTGTAATATACTAATATTTTTAAAATGTCATGTTTATTTTTTGGTAAATATATTTATTTAAAATATCCAAATATACCTTGTAAGTAACAGTATACACTTTTTATAGTAGAAAAAAAGGCAAAGGAAACAGTTTTCCTATTCTGAAAACTAAGTAAGTTACTACAGCAGAGTTAAAATCTTCCTAGTGTGTTTCAAGCCAAGAGTTTAAAGTCTCCTTCTCTAAAAAGAGAGTGACTAATTTTTAAGGCTCATTTGCAATTCATATAAGAGTTTATGTCCTTAGTAGGAGTTTCAGGAGATATATTAAAATTAAAAACATACAATAATTTTCTTTTGTTTAAAAATATATTTTATTGATTTTTTACAGCAAGGAAGGGAGAGGGATAGAGAGTTAGAAACATCGATGAGAGAGAAACATTGATATGCTGCCTCCTGCACACTCCCCACTGGGGATATGCACGCAAGCAAGGTACATGCCCTTGACTGGAATCAAACCCGAGACCCTTCAGTCCGCAGGCCAATGCTCTACCCACTGAGCCAAACCAGTCAGGGCAGTAATTTTCCAAATAAGTTTCAAGATGAACATGTGTTTGAACTGAATGTAGGGTTGTTTCTTTCACAAGCTGGTATTAATGCTTTCTTTATTTTGAGCCAACTGAAGAGCAGGGAATTTAGGGACTTTCCTTTATACACTGACTCACTAATTGCTCTTTCATTTCTCTTATGTCTACTCTGTTGTCCACTATGCTAGGCGCCCTATAGGTATACGGTTTGGTGACTAATTAATGCATTTTTGTGTCTATTAAAGTACCTAGCCTTTAGAAAATAATTTATAAGTCTGGGTGAACAAGAACATAGATATGTGACTTATTACTCTCATGTTTTGTATCTCTTAATCAGTTAACTGCCACACGTCTAAAAGGGAAACCATCCCCACACGCCACAATATTTTAAATTTAATTTAAAAAATAAATTGGCAATTAATATTATATAAATAAATATCTCATTCACAATTGGGGTGTTCTTCAATATTTTCAGCTGAAAATTCTCATGAGAAATGATTTTAAAGTTGGTCAGGGCTACCACTTAGGGAATACATTTTTTTTATAGACACGCGAGGCGTGTGGGAAAGATCCACCACTTGTGTCTACAGGCGCTTACGGTGTACAATGGGTTAAATCCTGTGGCAGGAATCAGGTTTCCAAAAAGGGTCTTTACATATGATGAACATTCTATGTAAATTGTTTTCCCTATATTCTGAACAACTGACTTGTTCTAAACATCAAATCTCAACTTAAATTTTATTTCACAAGACATCTCTCTTATTATAAAGCACTAATCACTTATTGTAAAGCACATTTCAACACTTATGCTATTGTTTTCTTTTCTTCACAAAATTAAAATTGTATATATTTTATAGATAGGTATATAAATTTATATATGTACACATATATATATATATTTCATATTTTCTTGTTTATTGCTAGTCTCTTATATTATACTAGAGGCCTGGTGCACAAAAATTTGTGCACTCGGGGGGAAGAGGGGGTCCCTCAGCCCGGCCTGCGCCCTCTCGCAGTCTGGGACCCCTCGGGAGATAACGACCTGCTGGCTTAGGCCTGCTCCTGGGTGGCAGAGGGAAGGCCCAATCCCTAGGTGCAGCCCCTGGTCAGGCTCAGAGCAGGGCCGATTGGGGAGTTGGGGTGCCACCCCCTGTCATGCACAGAGCAGGGTGGATCGGGAGGTTGCGATGCCACCTCCAGTCACGCTCAGGGTAGGGCTGATTGGGGGGTTAGGGCACCGCCCCCTGTCACACTCAAGGCAGGGTCAATGGGGAGGTTGCAGCGCCACCCCCTGTCATGCACAGAGAGGGCCTATCAGGGGGTTGGGGCGCTGCCCCCTGTCACACACAGATTAGGGCCGATAGGGGAGTTGGGGCACCGCCCCCTGACACACACAGAGCAGGGCGGATCAGGGGGCTGTGGCTCCACTCCCTGTCACACACAGAGACGCAGGGTGATCAGGGGGTTTGGGCGCTGCCCCCTCTCATGCTGCTCCAGGAGCCAGGAGTCCTCGTGGCTCTGCTGATCCCAGTGCGGGGAGGCCTCGCAGCTCCGCTTGACACCGGAGCAATGAGGCCTCGCTGCTTCGCTGATCCCGGTGCTGGGAGGCTCCGCTGAACCTAGGCTGGGAAGCCTCGCAGCTCTGCTGATCATGGGTTCTGGAGGCCTCGCGGCTCCGTTGATCCCTGTGCTGGGAGGCATATTATCCTTTTACTATATAGGATAGAGGCCTGGTGCACCGGTGGGGGCCTGGTGGTTTGCCCTGAAGGGTGCCCTGGATCAGGGTGGTGGTCCTACTTGGGTGCCTGGCCAGCCTGGATGAGGGGATGATGGCTGTTTGCAGCTAGTCACACCCCCTTCAGGGTGGGGGTCCCCACTGGGGTGCCTGGCCAGTCTGGGTGAGGGGCTGAGGGCCGTTTTCAGGCTGGCGGGCAACTGAGGCTCCCAACCTCTCCGTTTTTTCTTTATTTTTTTTTATTCTGGGATTTATTTACCTTCTATGTCTGTCACTGGAACTGAGAGCCGGCTTTAGCTCTGAGGCTTGGCTCCAGCTCTGAGACCTCAGCTGCTAATCTGGGTTTGTTTGGGTTTTAAAATTGTGACAGTGTTATAACTCCAGCTCTGAGATCCTGGCTGGCTGAAAGCAGGCTTCTGGGGATGGTTTAGCTACTATAATTGCAACATTATTTCTTAGAGTTGCAGCTCAGAGGCCGGCAGCAGCAGGCGGGGAACCTTGGCTTCCTCCATCACTGGAGCAAGCATGCCTCCTGTTCGCTTCAGCTGCCTGGCTGCCGGCCGCCATCTTGGTTGGCAGTTAATTTGCATATCACTCTGATTAGCCAATGAGAAGGGTAGCAAAGTTGCGGTTAATTACCATGTTTCTCTATTATTAGATAGGATATAAGTGATATATAAATAAATATCTTGACTAATGTGTTAATCATTTTACTCTCAGCTCTTAAATTGAAGAATGGTGCATCAGATAGAAAAGTTCTATCTAGGGATTATTGTTATCATGTGAATTAGTTTTTCAGTAGAAAAACACACCTTTATGTACGATAGAAAGCTTATCCCAAATGTTCTACTTTTCTTAGTTGTAACTATGTTTGCCAACAAGCTCTGTTCACCCTGACAATAGAACATTGAAAAAAGGAATACCACTTACAGATCTCAGCAATTCTTTCTAAGCAATTGCTGGTGCCACTCAAATGGAGTCAGGAGTTCAAGACTTAATGCTCTAATAAAGCCACACATCCCAAAGTGAGTCATTTTCAGTGATACTACATCATCAGTAAAGTGAATCCAGATATCCTATACATTATGGTGAACACTTTCAAATCTCATCTCCCTACAGCGGTCCCAGTGAAATGAAGCTGAATAAAACAAATCCTGATTTTTCACATTTACTGTTATTAAAGAAAGGAACAAAGTAGTGCCAAGGGGAATGAAAGAATAAAGCTATGGCTATTCAGTTGTGAAGAAAGTAAATTAATAAAACCAACCCCATTTCTTTTGTACATGCGTTCAGCAGATGCCCCTGGAGAACAATTCCCTTAATGGAAGAGAATATGAATGGGGGATAGACTCTGTAGCCGCATAACTGGGTATTTTTTTTTTTTAGCAATATTTGCACTTGATGTATCACAACAAACTAATAGGTCACCCTCTTTGCCACATGATGCCTGCTATCTTTCCCTGTGGGCTATTCCTTTTTGAAGTTAACTAATGTTTTGTAGAAACTTTGATAACTCTCATTAATTATGCCTTATAAAATATTATTGAGAAAAGAACATACAATATGTGAATATGTAATTCTTTAAATATTTAAAACATATATGGTATTCTGACCTTATTTGAAATACTTAATCTGTGTGGGATTTTTTGTTGTTGTTGTTCTTGCTTGGCAAAAATTAATGCAGTATGCTATAAAATCCTTTATCCATTTTGACAAACTGAACACCTCCAGGCTGTTCACCTGCCATGAGGAGGATTTTTCATTTCAATGGCTAGCTGAGTGATGTATGTACAGATATATTCCAACCTGTCTGGCTTACTGTCTTTTTGCTTTAGTGAATTCCATCTAAGAATTAGTCCAGCATCCTTTAATAGCATATAGTATAGAAATACATTGAGAGAGACAGAAATAGACTTATTTCTATTTTTTTTTTTTTAATAATGAAGCCAAGTGCTATGAAATATATGTTTTTGTCAGAATTCAGAATTCTAATCTACCAACAATCTGAGAGTGAGTTCCTGGTGATATTTTTTCAAGACTCCATGTTATTAAAGCATTTCTCCAGGATTAAAAGAATCAAAAGAATGTAAATAAAAAGACATCTAAACTGGTATTTGTCAACAGTTTTTTATGGGGGAAAATGTAAATTTACTTCACTTGTTTAGTTCCATGATCTACTGTTTTATAAATAAACTAATATGACAATATTTTGAATTTTGTGACTGTTTATGAACTTTATGTCCATTTTTCTTAAAAGAGAAACCTTTATAATAATGTCAGATAAAAACATTACTTTTAAAAGTAAATTAGAAAATTCCACAGAGTTGTCAAAACAAAAAATGTGGATTCTAGATTATTAAAACAAAAGAAACCAATTGTTTAGTTAGCAGATTGGCATAGAGACTTTTCTGAAATTATGAAGAAATATTCTCTTTAGTATTCTCTTTTTTTTTTTTTATCCTGCTCATTGTATAATCAAAGACAACTTTTCAATAGTCAAACATTGAGTTCTAAAGTAATTATTAACAAAGTTGGCAAGAAAATGTTGACTTATGGTACTAACCTCATATTTACTGAACTTTTGCATAGTGGAGTTTGTAATTTAAATTTTAAACAGTATTCCAAGTTGATTTTTAAGTCAACAGTCTAGCAAATATATCCAGACTACAACTGAGGAACCATTAATCTAAAGTAAAATAAAAGCAAGTAGGACATTTGGAAAATATATATACAAATTTACTCACATAGTCACAGAAAAGAAACATCCTACACATATAATAAAGAGGTAATATGCAAATTAACCCTCACACCCTCAAAAGATGGCTGCCTACAACCAGGCCAGCAGGGGGTTAGTGAGGGATGACCAAATGACTGAATAGCAGGCTGCATGGGGTGACCAGGCCGGCGTGGGGTGAGGGGAGGGGGGCTGTGAGGGCCGACCAGGCTGGCAGCAGGGGGGGAGCAGTTGGGAGTGACCAGGCCAGCAGAGGGGTCAGTAAGAGGTGACCAGGCAGGCAGGGGGGCATACCGGGTGACCAGGCTGGCAGGGGGGCAGTTAAAAGAAACCAAGCTGGCAGGGAGGGGGCAGTTGGGAGTGACCTGGCAGGCAACAGGGGGTAGTTAGGGGTGACAAGGCCAGCAGGGGGGGCAGTTAGGGGTGATCAGACCGGCACGCAGAGGCAGTGAGGGGCGGTCAGGCTGGCAGGGGGGAGAGTTAGGGGCAACTCGGCAGATGAGCGATTAGGCACCAGTGGTCCAGGATTGTGAGAGGGATGTTTGACTGCTGGGTTAGGCCCAATCCCAGGGAGTTCCAGATTGGAGAGGGTACAGGCTGGGCTGAGGGGAACCCCCATCTGCACAAAGTTCATGCACTGGGCCTCTAGTACTTTGTGATAAAAGCTTAATATGCAAATGACCAAATGGAGGAATGAAAGGTTGCTATGACATGCACTGACCACTAGCAGGCAGATACTCACCTCAGGAGCTGCCCCCAGCCTACAGGCCCCAGACCAGCCAAGATGGGTGACAGGGGTGCCCCCCCAGTCGCTCTGCTGATTTCCCCGTAGATTGGCCCTAATCACTGGCCAGGCCTAGGGACCCTACCCATGCACGAATTTCAGGCGGGAGGAAGCTCCTGCAGTGAGTGTCTACCACCAGGTGGTCAGTGCACATCATAGTGACCAGTCATTCCACCAGTTATTCTCCCATTTTGGTCAATCTGCATATTAGGCTTTTATTATATAGGACTAGAGGCCTGGTGCACAAAAATTTGTGCACTGGCGGGGGGGGGGGGAGTGGTGTCCCTCAGCCCCACTTGTGCCCTCTCACAGTCTGGGACCCCTCAGGAGTAATGACCTGCTGGCTTAGGCCTGCTCCCAGGTGGCAGAGGGCAGACCCAATCCCTACGTGCCTGCCCCGCAGCCCCTGGTTGGGCTCAGAGCAGGGCCGATTCAGGAGTTTGGTGCCTCCCCCTGTTATGCACAGAGCAGGGTGGATCGGGAGGTTGTGATGCCACCCCTAGTCACACTCAGGGTAGGGCCGATTGGGGGGTTGGGGCGCCACCCCCTGTTACACTCAAGGCAGGGTCGATGGGGAGATTGCGGCACCACCTCCTGTCATGCACAGAGCAGGGTGGATCAGGGGGTTGTGGTGCCACCCCTGTCACATACAGAGCCGGCCGATCAGGGGGTTGAGGCACTGCTCCCTGTCACGCACAAAGCAGGGCCCATCAGGGGGGTTAGGGCTCCGTACCTTGTCACACACAGAGCAGGGCTGATCAGGGGGTTGGGTTGCTCCCCCGTGTCATGCACAGAGTAGGGCCAATAGGGGAGTTGGGGAACTGCCCCCTGTCACACACAGAGCAGGGCTGATCAGGGGTTTGGGGCACTCCCCCCGTCACACTCAGGGCAGGGCTGATGGGGAGGTTGCGGCATCGCTGCTCAGCTGATTCTGGTGCTGGTAGGCCATGCGGCTCTGCTTGACACCGGGGCAATGAGGCCTCGCTGCTCAGCTGATCCCGGTGCTAGGAGGCCTCGCTGCTCCGCTGAACCCGGTGCTGGGAGGCCTCATGGCTCTGCTGATCCCAGTGCCGGGAGGCCTAGTGGCTCTTCTGATCCCAGTGCTGGGAGGCATATTACCCTTTTACTATATAGGATAGAGGCCTGGTGCATGGGTGGGGGGCAGCTGGTTTGTCCTGAATGGTGTCCTAGATCAGGGTGGGGGTACGCTTGGGTGCCTGGCCAGCCTGGATGATGGGATGATGGCTGTTTGCAGCTGGTCACACCCTCTTCAGGGAGGGGGTCCCCACTGGGGTGCCTGGACAGTCTGGGTGAGGGGCTGAGGGCCGTTTTCATGCTGGTGGGTGCCTGAAGCTCCCAACTTCTCCTTTTTTTCTTTTTTTTTTTTTATTCTGGGATTTATTTACCTTCTATGGCTGTCACTGGAACTGAGAGCCATCTTTAGCTCTGAGGCTCGGTTCCAGCTCTGAGACCTCGGCTGCTGAAAGCAGGTATCTGGGCTTTGTTTAGCTTCTATAATTGAAACACTCTTGCAACTCCAGCTCTGAGGCCCGGCTGGCTGAAAGCAGGTTCCTGGGGTTGTTTAGCTTCTATAATTGCAACATAGTTGCTTAGACTGCAGCTCAAAGGCTGGCAGCGCCAGGCGGGGAACCTGCTTCCTCCATCACTGGAGCAAGCAAGCCTCCTGTTCGCTTCAGCTGCCTGGCGGCTGGCCGCCATCTTGGTTGGCAGTTAATTTTCATATCACCCTGATTAGCCAATGGGAAGCGTGTTGGAGGTACGGTTAATTACCATGTTTCTCTATTATTAAATAGTATACCCACTAACATTGTTTAATAAACCAACATTCCTGCAAGTCATTTTGATATAAAAGAAAAGGAGAAAATTGACTTTTTTTCTGTATCTGCTGCTGAGATTAATAAAGTAGTAAGAAAATATAAAAATAAAAATATTTAGTAATTCAACCGAAGCTAAGCATATTCTATAATGTAAAGAGTCATTCTTACCAAAGCTAGCTTAATAATTTATTAAGTAATGATTGATTATTTAGTATGTGGTAGTTATAAACAACACATGGTGAAGGTACATTTAGTTTACTGACTATTGTCCCTGTAACCTTTGAGTTTCATTAATGATTACTATGTCACCTGGGTAATATAGCAAATAATAAAAAAATTATATTTGTTATGCTAATTACTGTCAAATTTTGACTTCTATTCACATTAGGATTCTTTGTCATTCTAAAACTAACACCATTTCCCCTAAGAACAGGAACAAGAGAGGGATGTCCACTGTCACCACTCCTGTTCATCATAGTAATGGAATTATTAGCCATTGCAATTAGACAAGAAGAAGAAATAAAAGGCATCCAAACTGGAAAAGAGGAAGTAAAACTGTCCTTATTTGCAGACGACATGATATTATACATACAAAACCCTAGAGGCTCCATCAAAAAACTACTAGACTTAATACATGAATTTGGCAATGTAGCAGGATACAACATTAACCCCAAGAAATCTGAGGCATTTCTATACACCAATAGTGAAATTTCAGAAAGAGAGATTATAAAAACAATCCCATTTATCATCGCACCAAAAAAAAAATAAGCTACCTAGGAATAAACTTAACTAAGGAGGTAAAAGACCTCTACTCAGAAAACTACAGGATGTTGAAAAAAGAGATAGAGGAAGACATAAACAGATAGAAGAACATACCATGTTCATGGATTGGTAGAATCAACATCATTAAAATGTCCATACTACCCAAAGCAATCTATAAATTCAATGCACTTCCCATTAAAATACCAATGGCATACTTCACAGATCTAGAACGAACTCTCCAAAAATTCATCTGGAATAAAAAAAGACCCCGAATAGCTGCAGCAATCCTGAGAAAGAACAAAGTAGGCGGGATCTCAATACCAGATATCAAGCTGTATTACAAAGCCACTGTTCTCAAAACTGCCTGGTACTGGCACAAGAACAGACATATAGATCAATGGAATAGAATAGAGAGGCCAGAAATCAGCCCGGACCAATATGCTCAATTAATATTTGACAAATGAAGCAAGAACATACAATGGAGCCAAGATAGTCTCTTCAATAATTGGTGTTGGGAAAATAGGACAGATACATTCAAGAAAATGAAACTAGACCACCAACTTACACCATACACAAAAATAAACTCAAAATGGATAAAGGACTTAAATGTAAGACAGGAAACCATAAAAATTCTAGAAGAATCAAAAGGCAACAAAATCTCAGACATATTCCGAAGCAATTTCTTCACTGATACAGCTCCTAGGGCACTTGAAACTAAAGAGAAAATGAACAAATTGGACTCCATAAAAATAAAAAGCTTCTGTACAGCAAAAGACACCATCAACAAAACAACAAGAAAGCCCACTGCATGGGAGAACATATTTGCCAATGTCATATCTGATAAGGGCCTAATCTCCATAAGTTATAGGGAACTCATACAGCTTAACAAAAGGAAGTTAAACAATCCAATCAAAAAATGTGCAAAGGACCTAAATAGACACCTTTCAAAAGAGGACATTCAGAAAGCCAAGAGACATATGAAAACATGCTCAAAGTCACTAATTATCTGAGAGATGCAAATCAAAACAACAATGAGGTACCATCTCACACCTGTCAGGCTGGCTATCATCAACAAATCAACAAACGACAAGTGCTGGAGAGGATGTGGAGAAAAAGGAACACTCGTGCACTGCTGGTGGGAATGCAGATTGGTGCAGCCCCTATGGAAGACAGTATGGAGTTTCCTCAAAAAACTAAAAATGGAACTCCCATTTGACCCTGTGATCCCACTTCTGGGAATATATCCCAAGAAACCAGAAACACCAATCAGAAAGGATATATGCACCCATGTGTTCATAGCAGTACAATTCACCATAGCTAAGATCTGGAAACAGCCTAAGTGCCCATCAGTAGATGAATGGATTAGAAAACTGTGGTACATCTACACGATGGAATACTATGCTGCTGTAAAAAAGAAGGAACTCTTACCATTTGCAATGGCATGGATGGAACTGGAGAGCATTATGCTAAGTGAAATAAGCCAGTCAATGCAGTAAAAATACCACATGATCTCACTCATTCATGGATAATAAAGACCATTATAAACTTTTGAACAATAATAGATACAGAGGCAGAGCTACCTCAAACAGATTGTCAAACTGCAGCGGGAAGACTGGGGAGGGTTGGGGGATAGGAGGGAGGGGGGTAAGAGATTAACAGAAGGACTTGTATGAATGCTTATAAGCATAACCAATGGACATAAGACACTGGGGGGTAGGGGAGGCCAGGGGATTATCAAGGGTTGGGGGAAAAAAGGACACATATGTAATACCCTTTGTAATACTTTAAGCAAGAAAACAATTTAAAAAAAAAATAAAGAGGGGGGAAAAAAAGGATGCTTTGTCATTCCAAAGTCATTTCAAAGTACTTTGTCCGCTTCAATTTTGTTTTAAGGCATGAACTAATAATACAATCTTGCAATAACTGTTTTGGTTCACAATGGACCCTCCAAGATTTATGTTGCACCTTTAGCTATAAAATCCTGACAACATCTATTTTTTCTGAAAAGTTTTTGTTATTATTTTAGCCTCAATCCAGAGTTATTCCTCTTAATGTTAAAAAAGTTATAAACTGGCAATATCCACTCAATTCTTATGGAGCATAGCAATAATCTTTATTCCTAGGAGAATTTTTATCTTTGTTTATTCACTTTTCCTTTTTTTATTATTATAAAAAATAGCACAGTATAAGGAAGCAGGCATTTTAAGAATGCCTTATGCAATTATTTTATCTAGTTTTGCTATCAAAATTCCCTAAATGTGGATTACATTAAGAGTTGCATTTGCTCTAACACATACACTTGTTCTTCTTTCTTGCTGCTTATAACCACTCTTCATACAAATAATTCATAACAATGAGGCAATTATTTAAAAAAAATCTTGTACCTGATACAAGGGCAAATCTATATATTCAGATTTTAAAAAATAATAATAGAGTTATCATACATTTATTGAAGACTATTATGTTACCATTTCATGATAACAAAATGCTTTTGGAGGGTTAAATATTTTCTGCAAATAATGAGTTGACAAAGTTCATGTAGGGTGAATAAAAGAATATAATGTGAAATCCAAAAAAAGCTTCAGTTAGGAAATATCATTCTCAGAAGCATAAAAAACAACAATAAAGTATAAAAACAATCATCACATGTTATTTTAACTCTGGTGTTAGAATTATCTACCCTAACAAGAAGTCTAGGTAAGACGAATAATATTAATAATGATGCTTTAGTTCCACATGTCACTAACAGTAGTGGGAAGTTATCACAAAATAAAAGTCAGAAAACATATTCTTCTAAAATTATATTTGTGCTTTCAGCGAAAATATTATAGGTGAAAATTTTAGTTTTCTCAAATAAATCATAACCTGTGATGATCATTGTTCTTAAATATTCTATTTAAGGTATGATGTGATATACAAATATGTTTATGAGTACGAATGTGTACATACATTTATATATAGAAGACATACAGTTTGTATCTTGTACTCTGAATTTCATTATATAAGGTAATAATAAAAGGAGAAACATATTAAGAATATCCAATGTATAAAACATTTTTTTTTAATTAGACAAAGATGCTATGCTGAGAGGCTTAGAAATTAAGGTCAGTACAGTTTGGAAAGCATAATAATCCTGTTACTTAGAATAAGGAAAGATTACTTCCTATTGGTTGGTATTTTAGAAGGCTATGATTAGAATGTGGAAAGTGAGGCAGGGCTTGGAGGATGACTAGGATTTCAATAAGCCTGTATAATAATTTAAGACAATAACAGGAACACATCAGGGTTACAAAGGAGAATATTAAAAATGCCTTATAAGTCCAAATTATTGTTATGTTAATATGAATCCTTAGGAAAAATACTGGAAATGGAACCTGGAAATAGATTATGCCATTTTAGTTTATTTTATGATGTTATATTAAAAAGCTGAGTAAAACTTGGTTCATTTTGTTTAACCACAACTATGAAAAAAAGAATAATAGAGTTAAATAGCAGCTATGATTGTATATTAGTCTTTAGATTGGTGTATTATTTTTTTTTCCTTTTCAGTATTATTCCAAAATTTCTATTAATGTTGCAATTTGTGATAAACCCGAAGATAACATACATTAAGTATATGCTTATGCTATATTTAAGAGTTATAATTTTGCAAATATTCATAGTGTCATATACAATTAACAATAGTATAGCTACTATTCTCAGCCTGAAAATACCCTTGTGCTCTCTCTGGCTTTTTAAATTTTATCCCATTTGGTAAGAATCAGATAAAGTTCTACCATTTTTTTTTAAATAAAAAAAGCACTCTGGGACTTAATTTTGCATTTCTATCATCATTGAGCGTATTCTATTCATCTCACTAACTACAATAGCAATTCTCAACAGAGTAACAAATACAATGATTATGTGTGCCTGTGGAAAATGAAACTCAGGAAAAATTTAAAATGAATAATACAGTGATTACTCTTTATAAGAAGTGTTGCAACCCAATAAGCAGAAGTGATAAAAAGCACTGCCCCAATGAGGTACATTAGGATTATTTAATAAAATCCATAATTCAAGCACACTGTGTAAATATGTAAGTGTGTAAATATATGTTTGCATTTGTATGTGTGTATATGTATATGTATATGTATGTATATATATAGAGGCACTAGGGGAAACACAGAGGTGGAATAATGGGGAGGATTCCATCTTCTCATCTGCTTACATTTCCTTCTGAACCTTTGGTGGATGTCTGGAGTTCCAATGAATCCATAGAGTATCAAAGTGTATTATTGTGATACTGTAAGCCTTTGTGAAAATGGGTATACATGAGAGGAAAAAGTACTTATATAGACACCCTGAGTATAGTTTTTTCCACAGACCCCACTGATATGGGTTATGAAATGTCTTTCACAGCATCCCATCTATTCCTGTGGTAATTGCATAGCTTTAATTTTAAAAGCCCTTTTTAATTTCTCTGCACTGAATAACGTAATAAAACTTAGTAAATATCCTCACTGGCAATTTCCTTTATTTTCCTTAAATATGTCCTTTGTATCTCAGACAGAATTTCTTTTGTCAAACACAATCACGGAATCATTATAACTGAGAGCTCCCCTTGCTCTGAACGGCATTTGAAATTCTTAGCTTGGTATTTAAAATTCTTCATAATAGGGGATTCCAACATGGTTGCAGAGTGGATTAAAGCAACACACACCTCCTTCGGGCGCCAAACCTGAGATCCAGCTAAAATTTAGAACAATCAACTTGAATAAACAACAGAAGGACACCGAACTGGAGGATTATATCAAAGGATTAGGAAAAAGAGGCTACAAGAGACTGGTATGAAGGATGGAGATGCGGAGAGGGCTGGTCCCTGCACCCAAGGGCAGCAGCGTGAAGCCAGAAAAACATCATGGCTACAAAAGCCCTGATGCCAGAGGAAAGTGGGGTTGAGATGCCAGGGCCCCCAAATCAGAGCACCAGGGCCAGGAAGAAGAGCCTGCCTACCATACTGTCTACTGGAAAGAAGAGGGAGTCTGCTTGAATCCAGGATGATTTCCTTGAGGACAAATACACAGGGCCTCATGAGTACTCACTGGAGGCTCTTACAGAGAGAAGCAGACTTAGAGCATTCAGAAGCCATAAAGAGAACACCTGGGTGGCATCATTCCGGAGATCTGAAAGGTAGGTTTCTGAGGTCTGGTCCTGAGCCAAAATCCCACAGGGCCTTCAGGCACCATCTCCCAGGGTCCACTACTTCTATTTTTACAGAACCAGCTGGAGAACGTGCACTAACCCTGTCCTCAAATACTGGTGACACAACCCTGCCAAGCTCAAGTCCAGCATAAAAAAACAGTGGACTGCACCCAAGAGGGACTAGAGGTGTTTTTTTTGTTTGTTGTTGTTGTGTGTGTGGAACTATAGACATAAAAAAATGGCAATAAATAAATACCTATCAATATTGACATTAACTGTAAGTGGATTAAATGCTCCAATCAAAAGACAAAGGGTAGCTAAATGAATAAGAAAACATGACCTATATATATGATGTCTACATGAGACCTACTTCAGAACAAAAGACTCACACAGGAAGAAAGAAGGGATGGAAAAATATTTCCATGGAAATGAAAAACAAAAGCAGAGGCAGCAGTACTTATACCTGACAAAACAGACCAGTAATAATAGGAAACTTTAACAAGCCACTGACATCACTGGATAGATCTTCCAGACAAAAATGAAAAGGAAACAGTGACTCTAAATGACATACTAGATAAGATGGATTTAATTGACATTTACAGAACATTTTACCCTAAAGCTGCAGCATATACAGTCTTCTCATGTGCACATAGGAAATCCTCCAAGATAGACCACATGTTAGGACACAAAATAAGTCTCTGCATGTTCAAGAGAATTGAAATCATATCAAACATCTAATTGGATCACAGTGTCATGAACTAGAAATCAACTACAATTAAAAAATATAGAGGCTAAATTGCATATGAGTAAACAATGAATGGCTTACCAATGAGATCAAGAAGAAATAAAAAATTCTTGGAAACAAATGAAAATGAACACACAGCAACACCAAACCCATGGGACACAATGCAAGCAGTCCTGAGAGGAAGGTTCATAGCATTACAGGCCTACTTCAAGAAGAGAACATAAAAGGTATCCAAACTGGAAAGGAGGAAGTAAAATGGTCATTATTTGCAGATGACATGTTATTGCACATACAAAACCCTAAGGACTCCACCAAAAAACTACTAGATTTAATAAATGAATTCGGCAATGTAGTAGGACACAAAATTAATACCCAGAAATCAATGGCATTGTTATACACTGATAATGAACTCTCAGAAATTCAAACTAAAACAAACAAACAAACAAACACACAATCACATTTACCATTGAAACAAAAAACTAAGATATCTAGGAATAAACTTAACCAAGGAGGCAAAATACCTGCACTCAGAAAAAGTAGAGGAAGATATAAACAAGTGGAAGAATGAATATACCATGTTCATGGACTGGTAGAATCATCATTAAAATATCCATACTACCTAAAGCAATCTACAGATTCAGTGCAATCCCTATTAAAAACAAACAAACAAACAAAAAAAAAAACAATGGCATATTTCACAGATTTAGAACAAACACTCCAAAAATTTATAGGGAACCAAAAAAGAACCCAAATAGCCACAGCAATCTTGAGAAAGAACAACAAAGTTGGAGAAACCACAATATCAGATATCAAGTTATACTACAAAGCCACCATAATCAAAACAGCCTGATACTAGCTCAAGAACAGGCATATAGATCAATGAAATAGAAGAGAGATCCCAGAAGTCAACCCAAGCCATTATGCTCAATTAATGTTTGACAAAGGAAGCAGGACATACAATGGAATCAAGATAGTTTCTTAAATAAATGGTGTTGGGAAAATTGGACAAATACATGCAAAAAGATGAAACTAGACCACCAATTTACATCATACACAAGAATAAACTCAAAATGGAGAAAATACTTAAATGTAAGTCATGAAACCATAAAAATCCAAGAAGAAACCACAGGAAGTAAAAACTCAGACATATCATGTAGCAGAATTTTTGCTGATCCAACCCAAGAGAAACAAAGGGAAAAATAAACAAATGGGACTAAATCGAACTGAAAGGCTCTGCACAGCAAAATAAATCATCCTCAAAATACAAAGAGAACCCACACTGTAGGAAAACATATTAGTCCAGGAAACATCTGATAAGGGTTAATTTCCAAAATACATAAAGAACTAATTCAACTCCACAAAAGGAAGATAAACAATCCAATAAAAAATGGACAAAGGACCTGAGTAGACATTTCTTCAAAGAAGACATACAGATGGCCAATATACATATGAAAAAGTGCTCAATGTCACTAGTCATTAGAGAGATGCAAATTAAAACTACAAGGTATTATCCCACACCTGCCAGAATAGCTACCATCAATAAATCAACAAACAAGTACTGGTGAGGGTGTGGGGAAAGGGGAACCCTATCACATTGCTGGTGGGAATGCAGACCAGTGCAGTCACTATGGAAAACAGTATGGAATTTCCTCAAAAAATGAAAAATGGAACTTCCATTTAATCCAATGATCCCATTTCTGGGAATATATCCTCAGAATCCTGAAACACTAATCAGAAAGATTATATGCACCCCTGTCTGTATTCACAGCATCATTATTTACAATATCTAAGATATGAAAACAGCCCAAGTGCCCATCAGTAGCTAAGTGGATAAACAAGCTGTAGTACATTTACACAATGGAATACTATGCAGCAGTTACATAGAAGGATTTCTTACCCTTCACAACAGCATGGGTGGACCTGGAGAATATTATGCTGATTCAAGTAAGCCTGTCAGTCAGAGAAAGACAAATCTCACATTATCTCACTTATATGTGGAATCTAATGAACATAATAAACTGACAAACCAAACAGGCCTTGAGGTACGGATGCAACAAACAGACATATCTCAGGGCTGGGGGATTGTGGGGGTGGAGGGAGGATGGGAGAGATTAACCAAAGAACTTATATGCATATATATGCATAACCCATGGACACAGAAATAGTGTTGTGAAGGCCTGGGGTTGCACAGGGGTTGGGAGGAGGGGGACAAATGGGGGGAAGCGGGGGGAAAGCTATAATATTGTCAACAAAAAAGCAAAAACCAAACAAAAAAAACCTCTTTATAATATGCTCCAATCAACTTTCCTTGGTTGATCTTCTATTCCTGCTCCTCCTCTGATCCTCAATTACAGTTAAAGTCCTGGCACAGCAAATTATAAACCATTTCCAAAACAAGTAAGCTTTCACTGCCCCCTTACCTTTAGCCATGCAGATTCCCTCACCCTGAAGTGTCCTTCAGGCTCTTCTTTACCTCTAACTCTGTTCAAATTCAATTTTTCTGTCATTCCCCAAACTTTAAGAAACTATGATATCCCTTGACAATGAATCAGTTGCTACCTCTTTTTTTCTGTAACACTTTATTCATATTTCTAAAAATAGTTTTAAAGCATAGAATTTATTAAACAAAATGCAACCTTCTAGTTGGCAAGTATCATCCCCAATATCATGGATTTCAATAAATGAGCCTAGAACATAACTAATGTGCACATATACATCTTAGGGGTATATCTCAATATGAAAATAGGTATTATAAATTCATGTACTTATTGTGCTGCACAAGGATTATTATTATTAAAAACAAGGCTTATTCAAAATATTGAGATGGCCTCTATGGTTCCTTCCTTAATTGAATCATCCAGTTTTTATGTCTGGGTTTTCATAATATATTGAGTGGCTCCAAACACTTGATAAAGATCTTATTCAAAAGCTTAAATTATTCAAACAACACAATCACAGTATGTCAGATGACAAAGCTAAACCAATTTAGTCATGAGTTTGATGTCCTGTGTTCAAGGAAAACAATCCATAGATTGGGGTTCTACAGTGCCTCAGAAGCAGTGGAGCACTTTTTCAAGTGAGTTTGACTACAGCTTGACCACATACAAAATACCTTTCCTGAGATTCCTTTTACTCAAACCTTCTATAACTTTTTATATCCAGTCAGGCTTTATTCTTTCTATTTTTTTTTAATATATACTTTTTAGTGATTTCAGAGAGGAAGGGAAAGGGAGAGAGAGATAGAAACATCAATGATGAGAGAGAATCACTGATCGGCTGCTTCCTGCACGTCTCCCACTGGGAATGGAGCCCGCAACCAGGACATGTGCCCTTTACTGAAATTGAACCAGGGACTCTTCAGTCTGCAGGCTGATGCTCTATCCACTGAGCCAAACCAGCTAAGGCTATTTTTCTTTTTCATGCTGGGATGTGCAGTCATTTGACTTTCATACTCTAACATTTCCTTTCACCTTTATAATTTAACTAGAGGCCCGGTGCACAAAAATTTGTGCACTCGGGGGGAGGGGAGTCCCTCAGCCTGGCCTGTGCCCTCTCTCAGTCTGGGACCCCTTGGGAGATAACGACCTGCTGGCTTAGGCCTGCTCCTGGGTGGCAGAGGGCAGGCCCAATCCCTAGGTGCAGCCCCTGGTCGGGCTCAGAGCAGGGCCTATTGGGGAGCTGGGGCGCCGCCCCCTGTCATGCACAGAGCAGGGTGGATCGGGAGGTTGCGATGCCACCCTCAGTCACGCTCAGGGTAGGGCCGATTGGGGGGGTTGGGGCACCGCCCCCTGTCACACTCAAGGCAGGGTCGATGGAGAGGTTGTGGCGCCACCCCCTGTCACGCACAGAGCAGGGCTGATCAGGGGGGTTGGGGTTCTGTACCCTGTCACACACAGAGCAGGGTCAATAAGGGGGCTGGGGAGCTCCCCCCTGTCATGCACAGAGCAGGGCCAATCAGGGGGTTGAGGAGCTCCCCCCTGTCACTCACAGAGTAGGGCAGATAGGGGAGTTGGGGTGCTGCACCCTGTCACATTAAGGGCAGGGCCGATGGGGAGGTTATGGCTCTACCCCATCACACACAGAGCAGGGCCCATAGGGGGGGTTTGGGGCGGCGCACCCTGTCACACACAGAGCCACAGGGTGATCAGGGGGTTTGGGCGCTGCCCCCTGTCATGCTGATCCTGGTGCTGGGAGGCCTTGCGGCTCCACTGATCCCGGTGCTGGGAGGCATATTTCCCTTTTAATATATAGGATAGAGGCCTGGTGCAAGGGTGGGGGCCAGCTGGTTTGCCCTGAAGAGTGTCCTGGATCAGGGTGGGGGTCCCGCTTGGGTGCCTGGCCAGCCTGAGTGAGGGGCTGATGGCTGTTTGCAGCTGGTCACACCCCCTTCAGGGTGGGGGTCCCCACTGGGGTGCCTGGCCAGTCTGGGTGAGGGGCTGAGGGCTGTTTTCAGGTTGGCGGGTGACTGAAGCTCCCAACCTCTCTTTTTTTTTCTTTTTTCTTTTTTATTCTGGGCCAGCTTTAGCTCTGAGGCTTGGCTCCAGCTCTGAGGCCTCGGCTGCTGAAAGTAGGTATCTGGTTTGTTTGGATTCTATAATCGAAACACTGTTTCAACTCCAGCTCTGAAATCCTGGCTGGCTGAAAGCAGGTTTCTGGAGTTTGTTTAGAATCTATATTTGTAACAATGTTTCAAACTGCAAGCGCAGAGGCCAGCAGCAGCAGGTGGGGAACGTTGGCTTCCTCCATCACTGAAGGAGGCAAGCCTCCTGTTCACTTCAAGCTGCCTGGCTGCCGGCCGCCATCTTGGCTGGCAGTTAATTTGCATATCACCCTGATTAGCCAATGGGAAGGGTAGCGGAGGTATGGCTAATTACCATGTTTCTCTTTTATTAGATAGGATTTCTAAGTAGTTTTACTTACATATTTTGATTAGAAATCTTAACTCTTATAATCTTTTATTCCTAGAGAAAACTAAACAGTAAGCAATTGTAAATTATCTGTTGCACTGACATTCTGTGAATTGAAAATTTATAAATACATTTCATAATTTCTAGAAGTATATTCTTTTTCATAGTAAATGTGGCAAAAACATGTTTACTAATGAACCCAAATATTTTTAGTTTTTCTGTAAAAGAATACCTAAAGTGGGTAAACCTATGTTCAATTTAATGTTTCAGTATTTTTTATAATTTGCAAATAATCTTTATAGTCATGAATACCCATCTGTTAGGGGCAAGTTCCTCACCCAGGAACTGGGCCCTTCTGAGTGCAGGAAACTGAAAAACATGCGGGTACAAGCAGGCTAGTGGGACATGCTTTATTACAAACAAAGCAGCCAACAACAGGCTGGTCAGTGGCAACTTCTATACAAGCTCAAACAAAGGAGGCTTTATGCCAAATACTGACCTCAATATTTGGGCTACAGAAAGGCACACCTGCGCAGTGATTAGCTTGTTGTGTCCTTGTGTTTGCACCTGAGTATAGCAAATTAGCCTTGAAAACTCTGATTAGGATTCCTACGCTCAGTTTGGCCTTGAACATCCTGCGTACTCTGGCCAGGGCCCCTGCACTATCATTTAACAGATCTAAGTATAACTTTAAAGTGGGAAGTTATCAAAATGATTTTGGAAACTATTTTTAAGTAGACATATTGTAAAGCAAAATTGTTGAAAAGTTAATTCATAAACTTTTATCTTACATCTATTTAATTTACTTGTTTTTAACAATTAATCCCCCCCCCCCCAACTCCCACCATGTCTCAATTGTCTGCATATGAGAGACACTGATTCATGAGCTAGAGTTTTAATGATGGACTCTAGAAGGGTGCAAGGAGGAAGGCCCAGTTGTAATCCATCACCTTTCGGAGACCTCTGCATGCCAATTAAAACAGAAGTGCCATTCTGTTTGCTTGACTTGCGTGCCAATGCTTTCAAGTGCACTTTTCTCTTTTTTTAAAATTTATCTTTATTGTTGAAAGTATTACAGATGTCCCCTTTGTTGTTTTCCTCATCAACCCCCTCCATATTGCACCCGCCTCTCCCAGACCTTTACCACACTATTGTCTGTGCCCAAAGGCTATGCAAATACACATAAAAATTCCCTGTTAATCACTCCCACCCACCCCTCCACCCCACCTTACTTATGAAATTTGTCAGTCTGTTCCATGCTTCTATATCTTTGGATCTATTTTGTTCATCAGTTTATTTTGTTCATTAGATTCCACATATGAGTGAGATCATGTGAGACTTGTCTTTCTCTGACTGGCTTATTTTTTTAGCATAGTACTCTCAAGTGTACTTGTTAAGGAACAATCTTGTCTAACTATATCGTTTCCAATAATGGCCATTGTAATTCTAGATTGTCTTAGTAAGATTTTGCAATATTAGTTATCTAAACCTTCCAGGGCCACAGTTTTTAGTCTTAAAATAAGGCCTGCTGGAAGATGACAGGCTCAGTTCTTTAAAATTGAAGATCTCATTTCATGAGCTAAGTCTTCGATCTCTTGGAGTCAAATTAAAACCTAAAACGAGTATGCTGCTGAATTGGCCATTTTGGGGTGTTTTATAGTGTATTTCATTGCGCTGAAATTTTCCTGACTTTGGCCAGGTGACCTGGTATCACGTTAACCTTTTCTGTGGACTTTTCCTAGCATGGGAGTGTTAGACTTAGGTGGCAAATGCTGGAACAGATTTTAAAGACTTCACCGGTATCCATCAATTTTGTAGCTTTGGCTTCCTCGTAGCCCATTGACAACAGACCTATTATTCCTTTCATGAAAAGATTTCTTTATAGTGGCGATGCTCAAAAGGCTTTTAGTGGTCTGACTTGTTCTTACTTTCATTTGAATGTGCTATTTGGTCAAAGCAGTCTATATTCCTTATCTTAATGTATTTCCCCAAGTCCTCCAGCAGTTTATGGTGTGGGCTTATCTTGAGGTTTTTACGAGTCTCCCCCAAACTGCCATGCTTGTTTCTTAAAGGGATACCCACTATTTTTCCTGTTGAAATAATCCTAATCCGGTCAGAAGTGGTGTGTCCAGTTAGTTGCCTGTGCACAGGTCCTGAGACATGTTGGCCACAAACCCAAACGCTGTGGTCCGCTAAGTCTCCCACCCCCATTTCCCACCCGCAGGGAACAGGACACACTCGTAGAGCCCAGAACCCGAAAGAAGCAGAGCGCATCCGAGGGAAGCTCACCTGAGATGCAGAAGAGCAGCCGAGGAGGCAGCCAGGCACACTGGCTCCCTGGGACCTCACCTACGCCCCGGAGCCTCTGAAATCTTCCGCAGCTGTCTTCAGGTCCCATCTCGTTGCCACAACTGTCAAATGTCCAAACTAAAACCATGTAGAAACCAATTTGTGTCCGTTGCAGGGAAAGCAACAGGTGCTTAGGGGGAGCATAACGTCCACAGTGAGAGAGTTCGCGAGGGATTGTGGGTAACGGTGGGTGCTATAGAGCAGAGTGGGAGAAGCAGCAGTGTGGAAACAGGCAGGATTACCTGGGGTTGCATATATGACCCTATAAATATTAAGATATTTGAAAGTTCAACAAAGGAGGACATAACTATAGAGCCCGCAGTTGGCTTGGTGCTTGGGGATTAAATGACTGGGTACAAAACATGTACAGGACCGTGACATTTTGGTTTGCTGACCTGGCAGGTGCAAACAAATCTGTTCCCTTCATATAGCCTGAAGTTCTAGGGCAATGTCTGCGTGATTTCAATTACAGATGATAGGACAAAGCAAAACATCTGTAAAGAAAAGCTATAATTTTCAGAAGATAGTATAGTCATCAAAATTATTTTTGTTCTAATTAGCTGTCACTATGGGGAAAGTGACATTTGATCAATATCTTGATTTATATAATAAAAGAAAAACAATTTTAAATTTTTTAATTACTATGATTTCTATACCATTGAAGTTTTTAAAATGCTAATAATAAAAATACTTAATTTTTACCATTTAATTATAAAACATATATTTTATACATGTCATTTATTAATGTTTGCATTATTATATGGATATATAATAAAAGTAACATAAGTATTCACTTTTTTTCCAAATAAAAAGTGCGTTCTAATTCTCACAACCTCTGACTTTCAATACCTTCTTTTTTAACACATTTTTAGGAAATTGATAATTATATAGTGCAAACTATATTCACATTACATGCATATAAAAATCTGGTTCACCAAAATATTTACTTTTTTATCCATATTCTTCCATAAAGCCCTTTACTTTTTCTTTTGCACATAAATTACTACAGTGGTTTTGGTCATCATTATAATAAACTAGAGGGCCTGTGTACAACATTCATGCATTGGAGGGGAAGGGTCCCCTCACAGTCCGGGACCCCTCAGAGGATGTCTGTCTGACGGCAGTCAGACATCCCTCTCACAGTCCCCTGCTCTCGCAGCCCAGGACCCCTCACTCCTTACCACCCTCCTGCAGCAGAGGTAGGAGAGGCTCCCGCCACCTCCGCTGCACTCGCCAGCCATGAGCCTGGCTTCTGGCTGAGCAGTGCTCCCCCTGTAGGACCACACTGACCACCAGGGAGCAGCTCCTGCATCGAGCGTATGCCCCCTGGTGGTCAGTGCACATCATAGCGACCAGTCATTCTGCTGTTTGGTGAATTTGCATATTAGGGTTTTATTATATAGGATGCTATTCCCACTTAATTACAAATAAACTTGTTATTTAGGTACAGTGTTTATTCTGTTATGAAAGTAAATTTTTAATGATTGAATTATAACATTTAACAGATAATGTTACTACAGGAAACAAATCCATCAAAAATTTTTAAAATACCTGCAAATTGAACAGCAGAGAAAAAGTTATAATTGTGTCCCAGAATATAGCTGTACACCAAGATATAGTAATAACTCCAATTATTTATTCACCTACTTGGGGCTAGATCAAGCATGTCAAACTCAAAGGCTAACAAAGTTTAAGTTTATGTGGGCTGGAAAAAAAAAAGCTTCAATTTTCATAGAGATGTAGGTTTATTTTGAAAAGTATAGAATAAAAAAAAAATAAAGAACAAGAGCAATGAAAAAATTAATGTTTTCTCCCTAAAACTTGGCATCTCTTCTCTGCTACTATCATTCCTATTTTGATGGAAATCACAGTGATTACTTTAAAAACTGACCCAAGGTGAATGTCAGTAATTCTGGATCTGACAGACTTATTTCCTTTCATAATTGTAAATAACTGCTCACACCGTTATATTGGCTGGGGGGTGAGGGCATAAGTGGGGGGTAGGGAAGCAATGGGGGAATAAGGACACATATGTAATACCTTAATCAATAAAGAAAAAAACTAAAGAAAAAAATATATTCATTGTGGGCTGCATGGGAACCACGGGCCGTGAGTTTGACATGCTTGGGCTAGATGATATGTTAGATCTTGTTCATCTATATTTGTCTAATCGTCACAAAATATTCATGCCTTGATTTTTCAGACTACTGAGGATCAGAGTTTATCACTGTGTCAAATGTCAGAGAGCTAATAAATGACTGAGCTGATGTTAAAAAAGAAAATGCTTCCCGAAGCTGGAGATGTTTTACTTCTACATTATGCTACCTTTCCGGTTTGCCTTGAGTAGGATTAAATGCAGTATTAGATTACTGAGGATTTTCTTCACTCTTCTGGTCCTATAATGTGGTGAGAGAAGAGACATAGACACATTCTATGAGATGATTAGAAGAGAGGATTAGTGTGGTGTGTTTCATCTTTTTATAAACATTGGATACTTTTTTGCACTGATTCATCTAAGATTAAAGTTTGCTATTATATGCAGTTTTACACAGAGCAGTGCTCCTTAGAAACCCTTCATTCGCTGCTATCTTAAGGAACACAAGAGTTGAATATGGGGACCACATTTCAAATACTAGTGCTCCTGTCCCTATACACCCCCCTTCCCCATACACAAACACATAAGCAGAGCATTCCATGGATTTGCTTTTGTGTTTGACATTTGGTTTTCTATAATATTTTGATCTAAAAGAAAATTCAGTGTATCTCTTTTTTTAAAAGTTTCTGGCCACAGATGACTAAAATTTCTGCAAAACAAAACAAAAACAATGTTGAAAAAAACAAAGGCCAACAAAACTCCAAGACCTAAATCTGATAGAATTTGGCAAGGAATCCAGCCCATTAAGTGAGGACAGGATGATTCATGGTAACAGTTCAGAGTATAAGTTCTACATTTTTATGGATTCCATTATTTTGAGGTAGTGCTGATAAGTGATGAAATCCAGATATGGAGTCAAGACAGCTAGCCCCAGACATTGCATCTTTTCTAAACTATGTAATATTTCCAATAAACTTCAAATATCACGTAGAGACTTATTGAAGATACTGACAAATATAAAATTTGGATAAAACTCATTTCATTTGAGAATGACTTAAAAGAAAATACAGTTTGCATGTGAAGAAAAAATAATGAAGGACAAAGGGAATAAAACTTCATATTGACACTTAGAAGAAAAGCAAATAGGAAACTGACATATCACAAATAGTTGAGGAAAGATTTGTGAAGATTATTGACATCAATAATATGCAAGAATGTATAATTTCTATAAAATAGAAATTGAGAGAAACTGAAGCATCCATCTTATATAAAAACTGCTGTTTGAAATTTTAACCCTGCTATTCTGGCTTCTGTCTTAAATAATAAGGAAAATAAGACTATGCCTCAGACAGAGTTGTCAGTGCTGAGACCATGGCCAGGCCATGGTCTCATGGCCCCTTCCCAGCATGCAGGCCTTCTTTCTCAGAAGACCCGGAAGTCTCATTCCAAATTCGGGAGACAAAGGACTGGAAAAAGTATAAACAGAGAAGTTTCCTCCATATTGGGGGTCCAGAATTTGAAAGACACATTTTTCTCTGGGCCTGCACAGAATTTAATAATAAAATGTACCTCCCTTTCTCTAAGCATGGCTTGGATTTTAACCCGGTCTTCTGCAACAAAACAAAGCCACATGTAGCAATGGAAGAACAAGATGAAGTGAAAAATGGATATATGAAATTTAAGAATATTATAAGAAAACTAAAAATTAATAGAAAATATTAACAATCATTACAACCTTGGAACTTCAAATTAAAACATATTTGACAGAAAAGGGTATATATTCTCAATCCATATACAGTTTTTAATTATGTTTTGTTTTTGTTTTAGTAATATGATGCACTTCTTTAAACAATGGCTAAAGAAAGGGGTAGGCAAATTGCCAAAAGATGGCATACAAATTATAATACAAATTGTAATAATATTGTGACCACACAAAAAGTCAAAGACAGGCAAATAAAAAAAAAATAACTTGGAAAAGGTAGAAATTAGTAGCTAATATAGCATTAACAGTGGTGCACTTGACTGTTTATTTTTATGCAATGTTGCTGGAAAAATAAGTTGATTAAGATTTCTAGAAAGCAAATTGGCAATAAGCATTTCAAGCTTCTGGCTTTTTCAAAAATATTTCTGCAAAAGACTTAACTTATAAGTTAAATTCCTATCTAATATTTTGAAATGTGCATTAGTATGAATACCTAACTAGTTTCATTAAATACTATTTATGTTGTCATGAAAATAAAAAAAAACAACCTACAATTTGAGCAGTGATAGACTAGTTAGGTAAATTAAAATATTGACAAAAGCAGAAATATTACTACATGAGTAAAGTATGTTTCAAAAGTATTTTAGGATCATAAAACAGTAGGAATTGTATATGCATTATTTTATTTTTAAAATCAAAATACATACTAGTATGTACTAAAATAGAAAATAAACTAAAAAAAAGAAAAGAAACTATTTAGTAAATTTCTAAATATTTGAAAGAGGGAGGCACTATTCTCTTAGTGAAAATGCATTCCTTTTATAAACAAAAAAATAAACATAAGTACCATTTGAAAAATAAAGTAAAATGAGTCAAAGTGGAATTAGGTAAACAAACCACTGGCATCATAAAGCATTTTCTTCTCCAGCTGCTCTTCTGGCTCGTCGGCCCATTCTGAGCAGTGCGAAGCCATTAGAGCAGGTGGCTGCTCATTTTACTTTGATATGGAAGATTAACCTCAGAGCTATTTCTGCATTTACTAAAAAACAGTGAGTCATGACAATTGTAAAAATGATCTCCACCAATACCCAATCAAATTCTTTTCTATTGGAGCTTTCTTTCATATGGGATGAGTGTCACAAAGGGATATACATTATTCAGAATGCCTAAATTATTATTATTTTTCAGTCACTGTGTTAGCTATTTGTGTATGAAAGCAAAATGGAAGGGCAATCATTAACTATACTACAATAGTATTAGCTTTGTTTTCTAAACTGTGAAAGTAGAATTCTAACTAGTGAACTTGTGTTGAGGCAAAACTAGGATTTGTCCATGGCCCTAGAGAATGGATATTTATCAGTTATTTTCATTAAAATTAATCTAAAATAAGTCTCTCCATATGTGCATATTTCTTTCTATTCTCAACAGTGCTCTGCTATATTCCCCCTAGATTCATTTTCTTAATTAAATATCAACACATTTTAGATCAATATTAGTACTGAGGCTATTTGACCTTGTACTTGAAATAGCTCTCTATTCCATGGATGAGACATGCAAGATAAATTTAGAAGACCAAAATAATTGACATTTAGTTTGAATTATTTGGTAGGTCCAAAGAATTAGCCATTGCGAATTTGCCAGAACATTAATATTATCACATTGCAATTAGCATATGTCAGTTCTTATCAAGAGTATAATCTACCTCTGCAGAAATATTTTTGCTGTTTTCAGCCCATGTACAGAGAATCCAGTTGACAATGATGAAAGGTATTGTATTTAAAATAACCATATAACATTTCAGGAATTGCTAATATCAAGTATTTATTTTTTAGAACAAATTAAATATGAGTTAGACTACCTCCAAATAAATTCCCCACAAACATAAAACACATGCAGTGTATAAGTTGTTATACTGGAAACTACCTTCGTTTCTTAATCTTTCAAACCTTATGTTTTATTAAGTATTTGAAATTATAATGTAACTTATCTTTTATTAATAGAACATTATATTAGGGTTATTAAATAGGGTGATTGATGTTTTGGCAAACTATTACCCAGTTGTTTGATCAAACCTTAGTTAGATGTTGCTGGGAAGGTTTTTGTTTCTGTTTGACTTTAAGTAAAGCAGATGACTTTTTATAATGTGAGTGGTCTTTATCCCATCATTTGAAGATCTTAAGAGCAGAGACTGAGATTTCTTGAAGAAGTTAGTCTATCTCCACTGCCACAGAGAAAACCTGCCCTAGTTTTCAGTACGCAGACCTGTTGTGTAGATATTGGAGACGAGACTGCAACATCAACTCTTACTGAATTTCCAGCCTGCTGGCCTGTCCTATGGATTTCGAACTTGCCAGCCCTATACTTAGAAAATCCAATTCCTTATAAAAAATCTCCCTCTTACTCCATGTGGTAGCTTTGTTTCCCTGCTGGACCCTGACTAATATAATGAACTTATGGGATTTGAGAGTTTCAAACTCTAGGCTAAGATCAAAGTATTGTAAACTTACTAGGTACTGTAAAATGTTTTTCCAAAATCATTACACACATTTACTCTCCAACCAACAGTATGTCAGAGTCCATATCTTCCCAATCTCATCTGTCCCTGCTACCCTGCTATTATCTTACAGATATTGTCAATTTGAGGAATGTGGAGTAGTATATCTTATGATTTATATTTTGTTTGTTTCTTGCCATCAATAAGTTAGGTAGTCATGGATTATTACACCATGAAAAAATGACAAATATTAAAATAGAAGGAAATCAAATCATTCTATTAGAATCAATAAATATTTTTGGCATTTATTGTGACTTAGAATCTTACAGTCACTTAGAATCATGGTAATATTGGTATGGCAAGGAAGAGAGAAGAATCAATATTTCAGTTATTATATCCTATAAAAGTATTTTTTTTTACACAGAACATGTATATTTGAGAGGAAAATTATATATTCAGAGAGAAAAAAAATTGTATTACCTAAGAAGCAGGATTGAATATCAACAGAGTGGTCAAGAATGAGGACAAAGATTTGGGAGCCATTATTATTAAAAGTAATAGTTGAAGTCAAAAAATGAGCAAAAGGGAAAGTGTAAGGGGGAAAAAAAAGATTCAAAAAAAGAGTAGTGTCAGAGAAGCCTGGAGGGAAATTTCTCCAAAGAAACAGTTTCTTTGCTTCCTACTTCAATAGTGAACATCTTCCTCCACTCCCATATCTGATCTTTAGGTTTGTTCCTGTCTCTATGGCTCAGAATCTTATTGTCAGGCAAAAATATGTATTATTACTACATGGTAAAATAAGTTTAATATACTAAACTTTTCTGCTTTTTCCATTTGTATACAAAAGAAAATCTCAAACCCTAATTAACACAGATCAAGTGGGTGAATTTCTAACATTTTTTTAAAATTTGGTATTTAGACCAAATATTAGACCAATAGGAAGGTATATTTTGAGAGTGAGCATTTCCTTTTATTAATAAATCTCATCTTTTAGATGTTTGCCTCATTATTAATTTGAACAATAATTGCCTATATGTATTGACATTTTCAATAGGAACATAAAAAGAGAAATGCACATTATTGGTTTATTTTAGATGATAGAAGGATTTATTATAGAGTTGAGAAATCCTAACAGGAATACTCAGGGACAAGTTCTGAGAAGCACTATCAGCTGTCATCATTTGACTCAAATTATTTCTGGAATGAGCTAAGGCATAAACAAACTCTAGGTTCTGCAAAATATAGACCAATTTATCTGACTTGCCAACAAAAGAACAACTTGCATTGCCTGCAAGTTTTCCTCAGGGTCATATCTAATCCTGAGTCATTGCCCTTCTTATTCCTGTAGTGTTGCCTCAGTTTCCCTCCATTTTTTTAAAAACAAGATTGCCTCATTTTGAGTCTGTAATAGCCTTGAAAAGAATGCTTTCGTCATTGCTTGAAGAAGAAACTCCTACCTCCAAACCACCCACATAGACTCTGCACCCACCAACTCCTCTGAATATTGTTCCACTTTCCCTCCAGATGACCAGGTTTACATGGAGATCTACCCAGGGATTTGTTTGTTTGTTTGTTTTTCATTAACACCATGTGATCTCACTGATATGAGAAATTAGAGAGAGAGAGATCTCATAGATATGAAGTACAGATTATGGTTACTAGAGGTAGGGGCTGGGGGGATGGCTGAAGTAGGTCAAAAGATATGAAAATACAAACTTCCAGTTATAAAATGAATAAGCCAAGGAGATATACAGTGTAATGATTATAGTTAATAATACTGTCATATATATTTGAAGGTTGTATATTAAAAGTACTCATCACCAAAATAATCTGTAACTATGTAAGATAATGGATGATAACTAAAATTATTTTGGTGATCATTTCACAATATATACAAATATTAAAGGCCCTATGCATGAAATTCACGCAAGAGTAGGCCTTCGCAGCCCCAGCTGTCTTAGCCCTCGCAGCTGCGACTTTGTCTGGAATGTCGTCCGGAAGGTTGTCCAGAAGGACATCCAGACAGTCATTCCACTGTTTGGCTGTTTGGTCTATTTGCATATTATGCTTTTACTATTATAGATTGAATTATTATGTTGTACACCTGAAATTAGTATAATGTTTTATGTCAAATATATCTCAATAAAAAATAAATCCAGTATTAAGTATGTGGCCCCAGTGGCAGATTATAACTTTACCAGGGACCGTTTAGCACTGCCAGGAATACATTACCAGTCATGTTTTTCTCAAACTTGAATGTTATTTTATGAGTTATGTGCTAAGTTTGTTTCCAATGTGAGAAAATCTTCAACTTCTTTTGTGCCAAAACAGATATCAGACAAATATTTCATCCAGGGAACATTCACACTTGAGTGAACTCAGGTAATCATCTCTACTTTCTTTTTCAGATTCTCTTTTCTGCAGATTTCTTGGCAGAGGGAGATTTAGAAATCCCATGTATGAGGGACTTTAAGCTGTCAGTAGTATAAGAGTAGGGATATGTCTTATAGTAGACTTTGCATAACAAGCACTATATATGTACATTGACAGTTGCGGATTAAGAGCAATTTAGCAGATTTTCTAAAGTTGTCTTGTACCCAACCATATTAAGAAAACATCAAGTTCTACATTAAACAATTGTATTAATTTTCTGTTATTTTGGGTGGTTTGGTCAACTGACCGAGATTATAGGTGGCTAAAGACTAAGGCCAACCTATGGCACTCCTGGCATTCAGACACTCAAAACACGATTGCTTCATACAACTCTATTTTCAGTGAACATGCACGTAAGTAAGTAACTAAATCAAAGTGGAAACTTTTGGCAGTCTCATATATCCATGGAGACATCTCTAATGCATCTAAACCTCAGAAATGATTGTAACAAATATTAAAATGACATCAGGACTTTCTGTTTCCTGTTTCTGCTTCATTCATGTCTGTTCCAGCCTCTCTATTGCAGCTCATCTTTCTGTACATGGAAGGTGATTTGGTCATCATCTCACAATTTACACATCTAGAACTTGGTCTTTTCTTTTCCAGTTCCAATTTTAAAGAAAATGTAGAAGAAATCTAATGATCTCCATTTGGATGTCATTCCTACATTGGAGTAATCTACTATGTCTAGGAGAAAGTACCACATCAATGCTCTTATTTAGAAACGAATACCATGCACTAGATTCATTTTCCTGATGAAAAAAAAAGAGAAAGAATAATAACTTGAATTTCCCAATTATCACCCCATAGCTGGAATCAGGGAAGGGGCATAGTCAGGAAAAAGTGTCCTAAATCTTCTCAGAATAAAGTGGTTTTACAAATGAAAGATATCCACTGTGACTACCATTTTAGGATAACCAGAATTTGCTTAACTGACACCTTGATTCTCAGACATTCCTAACAAGGAAAAGAAGTATTTCCACACAATTTACTCCTGACTCTTTGACATTGGGAAGTGATTTAAGCTGGTGGAATTCAGTTTGCTTAGAAGGGAAAAGAAAAAAGAAATCACCTATTTAATGCAGTTGCTAAATGATATAATACATGAAAATGAAATATAGAATTGCAAACAACATTATGTAATTAAGAAGCATACTGTTGAAATTATGCTACCACTAAAAATCACTAAGTAAATTTTACCTTTGCCATGTTGTTTATAATGAAGCCTAAAATACTGATTAAATTAAGAGAACAGTTTCTGTATACATGTTACCTGGATGCTAAGTACTATTCTATAATTTAAAAGATGTAATTCAGAGTAGGTTCATTACTTAAGTTATTCATTTCTTTATGACTCAATTTTCTCATCTGAATAATTGGAATATGAATACAACTTTAGCCCTGGCTGGTTTGCTTCAGTGGTTAGAGAGTCATCCTGACAAACAGTCATGGGTTCAGTGTCTGGTCAAGGGCAAGTACATCCATTGCAGGTTCTCTGGCTCTAACGGGGGTATATGTAAGAGGCAGCCAGTTCATGTGTCTCTCTCACTTGATATCTCTCTCTGTCTCGTCACCTCGTCCCTCCATTCTACTCCCCCTAGAAATCAATGGAAAAAATGTCCTCAGGTGGTGAATAAATAAATAAATACAACTTTACAAAGTTGTCAGGATTAACTTAGTTATTACTTAAAATGGCACTTGATATATAATTCTCAGTAAAATAATTTTTAATGTCTGGTGTATTTTCTTTATTTTATTATTAATTTCTTAATTTATTTTTATTGTTGATGGTATTGTAGATGTCTCATTTTTCCCCCTTTGGCCTCCCTGCATCAGGCCCAGCCCCACCCCAGGCCTTTGTCACACTATTATCTGTGTTCATGGATATGCATATAAATTCCCCACCGTCCCTTTGAAATTCATTATTCTATTGCATTTTTCTATATCTCTAGATCTACTTTATTCATCAGTTTATTTTGTTCATTAGATTCTGCATATAAGTGAGACCATAAGGTATTTGTCCTTCTCTGACTGGCTTCTTTCTCTTGGCATAATAATCTTCAGGGCCATCTATGCTGTTGCAAAAGGTAAGAGATTCTTCTTTTTATAACCACACTAGTGGCCCAGTGAATGAAATTTGTGCACTCAGGGGGGATCCCTCAACCTGGCCTGTGCCCTCTCACAGTCAGGGAGCCCTTGGGGGATGCCCTCCCTGCTCCTGGGAGCAGGCCTAAGACTGCAGTCAGACATCAATAGTGCTGTCATGGAGGTGGGAGAGGCTTCCACCACTGCTGCTGCCCTTGCCAGCCATGAGCCCGGCTTCTGGCTGAGCAGAACTCCCCATGTGGGCGTGCACTGTCCACTAGGGGTCAGCTCCTATATTGAGTGGGATTGGGCTGAAATGGGCTCTCCGACATCCCTCAAGGGGTTCCAGATTGCAAGAGGATGCAAGCCAGGCCAAGGGACCACACTGGTGCCTGATCACTGGGCTGGGGAGAGATGAAGGAGTTTGGCCAGTCGGGGAGGAACTGCAGGAGGGCTCCAGGGCATATCTGGCCCATCTCACTCAGTCCCAATCGGCTGGACCCCAGAAGCAAGCTAACCTACCAGTTGGAGTGTCTGCCCCCTGGTGGTCAGTGCACATCATAGCAAGCAGTTGAGCAGAAATAGGATATCATTAGCATATTATGCTTTGATTGGTTGAATGGATGACCAGACGACCGGACACTTAGCATATTAGGCTTTTATAATATAAGATAGCATTCCATTATGTAGATGTACCATAACTTTTATCTACTCATCCACTGATGTATACTTGGGCTGTTTCCAGATCTTAGCTACTGTAAATTGTGCTACTATGAACATAGGAGTGTAAACATTCTTTCTGATTAGTGTTTCAGGATTCTTAGGATATACTCCCAGAAGTGGGATCACTGGGTCAAATGGGAGTTCCATTTTTAATTTTGTTTGTTTTTAAAGTCATTACATATATACTTTATTCCTTGGTTATTTCTCAAATATATTTTCTCAGAAAAAATACCATACAATTAGTTGCTTCTAATTTTTATCATTACCACATATAATCTTTGACATTTAAATTCATTTAACACAAAATAATTTTTAATATTTTCATATAGTATAGAGTCCAAAATGTTTTAATGTACAAGTATACATTGCAGAAATTAATTTTTGGAGCACAGCACAGGTTCAATGAAGATTATTCTTTGTGAGATTTTGTTATCTATCACTATAAACATCCTCAATGATCTTTCACAATCTTTACCCATTTTTTTAATAAATTTTCATGAGTCAAATTTATTTCAGTTAGTCTATAGAAATGCAGATATAGTGAGAATTGTATCAATAATTTTTATGGGAAGCAATAAATCATGAATATAGAATTGATACATGTTACAAGAAGAATAATCAATCCAAATTGCACAGAATAATATTCACTTTCTCACTAAGGAATATATTACATTTTTTCATATGATAACCAACTAAAGACTCAGTGTTAAAATATTTTAATGGAAAATAGAGAAAAAGAATATAATGAGTACTTAGATTTTTCAACGTTAAACCTTTTTTTTCACTACGGGTTATTATATCTTTTGCATGCCCAATTAGAACACAATTAATTTTCACTGAGCTTTCATGTCAAATTCAAGTTTTAAAAAATGCTACAATTAAAATCTTAACTTAGTTTTTTTCAAAAGTTGTAGATGTATCAAAATTAAAATTTTCAATCATCTTTATCAGAAAAGCTGACAGTTTTTAAAATCTTTTTCTATTTTAATTCTTTATGCAAAGATTTTCATTTATGATGAATGAATAAATTTAGCACAGACATATACAAAACAGCAAATTATATAGAGGTAATATCAAGAAAACTAAAAGGTATATGGCTTTATATAGGGAGTAAGAGAAATAAACTCAAAGTTAAGACTTCAACAACAGCAGTATTTAGATAGAAATTTGGAAAGATAAATTTCCAAAATGTAAAATTTTACATATTTCTTAAAAACAACATTATAATATGTTCCTTAAAATATGGAAGACATTTATAAGTGAGATATTTTGTAAACTATATATTTAATTTATGAACTAGAGTTAGCATGAACAAAAGAAAACTAGAAAATAAAATATGCAACTAACAGCTTTTGAATAATAAAACAAAATTATTTTGATGTACTCATTTGTAATTAAATTCAATAGAAAGAATTTCTGTGTAATAATAAATAGGCTTTGTGAAGAAGAAATCAGACTAATAGTTTAATTTGAAGGTAAAATTACAGGTAGAAATCATTTAAAATTGTATCAACTTCAAGAAGGGCTTTGATTACTACCAGAAAATTCTAGAGAATTAAGAAGATAAGAATATTAAGCAAATTTTTATCATAGTAACCCCCAACTGATTGGAGGATAATGTTAAACAGATGGTGATGACAGAACTGGAATTAGCCTGAATGAGCAATATTCCCCAGAGGTCAGACCCAGTTTCATTTTTTAAAAATATCTTTTTGATGACCTGGTTGAAATAGTTAGGAGCATAATTTTTACAGTTGAGAAATATATTCCTCTGATAGTGTTGAATTTGTGTGGGTGTTTGTGTTAAGCAAATATAGTTTAAAAGTCTAAACTTACATAATCCAAATGTTTTTATAAATATATTTTGAAAATTGGGGTCATTATTCTAATAAGTAATAATTATATATACAACAATAATCTCCTCTCAAATGTTGAAACAACCCAGTAAAAAATATTGTTGATGAAGCACTTTTAAATCCAAAACTTTATCATTTGTTTTAAGTAAGTTTGTATTTAATTATGACTTTTAAGTCACTTGACCAAAATCAGGAAAAGCCTTGGGCAGTGTAGTGAATATGACATTTTTATCACTCAACATTCTGATACCCTAGAGATTTCCTAGTTCTTATGAGTTTGTAAAGGCAACTAAAAGATGTTCTTTCCTTCAAATGATTGTATTCTGTACTCTCTAAATACTCTTTTTCTGTACCTTATAATTATTTATGTGACAGATTTTGATGACTATTTCCAATGTAAGTCTGATGACTCAAAATCCACTTTAAATGAAATGCCACAAAATCACAGATTTTTAAAAGAACTGAGCACATAATGTCCTAAAATTGACTAACAAGGGAGAAGCTTTGTAGAATAATAATTTTAAGTTCTATTTTCCCAATCATTTGGGGAAATTTGTATGATACATACGTCTAATTTTTACTCTTTGTTCCTGACTGAATATAAAGAAAATGGCTCTGATAAAACTTGTCACACATACCTGCAATTGAAAGTATTGAAACAAATCAATGAAGTTAGAATCCAGGCACAATTAAGGTTTTTAAGCAAAGATGACAGAGAGGGGAAACAACAGAGTATTCTTTTGTTGTCAGATGCGTTCTAAAACATTATTTTTGAATAGGATTTGTTTCACCAGTGGTGTAATGATGATGTGTGAACAATATGTAAGCAAGTGTAGCTCTATAATCTTCTTTTTATAGGTTTATGCATACAAACTTAGCAAAGAAATTTTTCTTTCAATGCAGTCAGAAAGCAAAATGTCTTCAAACCTGATGTTTTCCTTTGTGAAATGATTGCCTATGGAAAGAAAGGGAAAAAAGCAAACAAGTAGTACCCATTAAAACATTCTGGACTGAATTAAATTGTCTAGTGTGCACTTAATGAATATTTCATAAGTTTATGTCTTTTGGTTTTGAAACACTTTAATTTACTGTAAAAAGTAATAAGGTTTCTGATATCAATATTTGATTTGTAATGCCTTAATAAAGGATATGATGTCTTATACTCAACTTTTGTGGGTAGACTCTATAGCTTAATGTGCATTTACAATCTCAGTATTGTGATGAAAGCTATATATTTTTGCCCATGAAATGATAAAAAAAATACAGATGTAATATCTATTGTCTTGAATCCCTTTAACATTTTTTTTTCTTAAACAAGTAAGTGTATCTTACTGTGGATCAGCTTGAAAAATGTCCAATATTCCTCCTATTTAATGTATGTTCAGCAGGACTTTAATAAAGTTTGTGTGCAAGAGAGACCCATCTCTTTCCTTACACCATTGCTGTTAATCACTAAATTTCTGTGGTGAACAAATATACTAGTGACAATCTATAAGCTGAAACCTAAAAATTTCTAATGTGTACATTCAAATTACTTTGTTCTTACAAACTAATGCAGGAACAGAATGTAGTCTTTAATTGCCAAATAAATGAGTTTCCTGGAAATAAATGGTAATTAATATGATAAAGGATATGATTTTTAAAAAGTGTCCATTACTTTGAGTCATTTTTTTTTCTTGTTGGATGGTACTAATATCACCAGTGCTGAATTCAGAATATCTAATAGATCATTAAATGAATTAATTTATAGTATGGTAGAATAATTATTGATAAAGTTAGTAGTACTCATATGCTGGTATAGAAGAATTGATTGTGCATCTTTACACTGAGAAATAGTTAATATTTTTACATAGATAGAATAACAGTGCAATTTACAATAGCTAAGATCTGGAAATAGCCCAATTGCCCATCAGTAGATGAGTGGATAAAAAAGCTGTGGTGCATTTACACAACGAAACAGTATGCAGCTGGAGTAAAGAAGGATCTCTTACCCTTTGAAACAACATAGAAGGACCTGGAGAGTATTATGCTAAGCAAAATAAGCCAGTCAGTAAAAGACAAATATCACATGCTCTCACTTATATGTGGAATCTAATGAATAAAATAAACCAATGAACAAAATAGATTCAGAGATACAGAACCATGGAACAGACTGATGAGTTTCAGAGGGAAGGCTAGGGTGGAGAGGGTTTTGTAGTAGTGATTAACCAGGGAACTTATATGCATACTAGAGGCCCGATGCACAAAATTCTTGCAAGAGTAGTAGGCCTTCCTTCCCCTTGCTGCTGGCACCAGCTTCCCTCTGGCACCTGGGACTCGGTCTTCCCTCGAAGCCCTGGCTTTGTCTGGAAGGATGTCCGGTCTAATTAGCACATTATGCTTTTATTATTATAAACTAGAGGCCCGGTGCACAAAAATTTGTGCACTCACGGGGAGAGGGGTGTCCCTCAGCTCAGGGTAGGGCCGATTGGGGGGTTGGGACACTGCCCCCTGTTACACTCAAGGCAGGGTCGATGGGGAGGTTGCGGCACCACCCCATCATGCACAGAGCAGGGCCAATCAGGGGGTTGGGGCACTACCCCAGTCACTCACAGAGCAGGGCCCATCAGGGGGTTGGGGATCCGTACCCTGTCATGCACAGAGCAGGGCCCATCAGGGGGTTGAGGAGCTCCCCCCTGTCACTCACAGAGTAGGGCCGATGGGGGAGTTGGGGCACCGCCCGCCCCCTGTCACACACTGAGCAGGGCGGATCAGGGGGTTGGGGCACCGCCACTGTAACACTCAGGGCAGGGCCGATGGGGAGGTTATGGCTCTACCCCATCACACACAGAGCAGGGCCCGTGGGGTGGGGGTTGGGGCACCACCCTCTATCACCCACAGAGCAGGGCCGATCAGGGGGTTGGGGTGCCGCCACTCTCACACTCAGGGCAGGGCCGATGGGGAGGTTATGGCTCTACCCCATCACACACAGGGCAGGGCCGATCAGGGGGTTGGGGCGCCGCACCCTGTCATGCACAGAGCAGGGTGGATAGGGAGGTTGTGGCCCTGCCCCCTGTCACACACAGAGCCACAGAGCTATCAGGGGGTTTGGGCGCTGCCCCCTGTCACACTGATCCCGGTGCCAGGAGGCCTCACGGCTCCCCTTATCCCGGTGCTAGGAGGAATATTACCCTTTTACTATATAGGATAGAGGCCTGGTGCAGGGGTGGGGGCCAGCTGGTTTGCCCTGAAGGGTGTCCTGGATCAGGGTGGGGGTCCCCACTGGGGTGCCTGGCCAGCCTGGATGAGGGGGTGATGGCTGTTTGCAGCTGGTCACACACCCTTCAGGGTGGGGGTCCCCACTGGGGTGTCTGGCCAGTCTGGGTGAGGGGCTGAGGGCTGTTTTCAGGCTGGGGGGTGACTGAAGATCCCAACTGCTACTTTTTTTCTTTTTTCTTTTTTTTTTATTCTGGGCCAGCTTTAGCTTTGAGGCTTGGCTCCAGCTCTTAGGTCTCTGCTACTGAAAGCAGGTTTCTGGCCTTTGTATACCCTCTGTATTTGAAACAATGTTGCGATCCTGCTGGCTGAAGCCCAGCGGACTAAAGCAGGTTTCTGGGGTTTTGTTTAGCTTGTATATTTGTAACATAGTTGCTTAGAGTTGCAGCTCAGAGGCCTGCAGCGGCGGGGAACGTTGGAGTCCTCCGTCACTGAAGCAAGCAAGCCTCATGTTAGTTTTAAGCTGCCTGGCTGCTGGCCGCCATCTTGGCTGGCAGTTAATTTGCATCTTGCCCTGATTAGCCAATGGGAAGGGTAGCGGTCATATGCTAATTACCATGTTTCTCTTTTATTAGATAGGATTTGAGGGTTTTTTTAGACAACATATAGTAGGGTTTGGCTTTTACAATTCAATCTTACAATCTCTGCTTTTAAGTAGGTGTTTACATTTACACTCGATATGAGTATTCAATTCAATTTTCTAAGTGATACTAAGTTCATAATGAAACTACAAGTTGGTTCTTTGAAAATATAAATAAAATTGATAAACTTCTAGGCAATATGATAAAAAAAAATGGATACAAGTTGCAAATTACCAATTTCAGAAAATATAGGTACATTTCATATAAAGGTATGGAAAAGGGAGCTTTTTATAATTCAAAAATAAAAGAAAATATACTGTTTTCATATATGAAATTTATATGTGACATCACAGGTAATGAGAAATACAGAAAACTTTGGTAACTTTTGAAATTAACAACTTCACAGGTTTAAGTATAATCTGCACATTTTAAAGTTAATATATTTTAGTAAAGAAAAATAAATATGGGTCCTTAGCAGTTATTAGTGATTAAAGAGGGGGTGAAGTCTGAGGGTAGTAAGCCAGACTATAAAAGGGCAACTTGTGAGATCTGTGGGGTGATACAAACATTTTATATCCTGACAACATGAAAGTCCTGAATATTATATTAAAACTAGTGGCTTTGTGCATGAAATTTGTGCACATTAAAAGGGAATTAATTAGAGGAAATGTTTTAATATTGCTATTTGCCCTATCTCTATAATAGAAGTGTCAGAGATAAAAGGAAATATGTAAAATGTATATGAAAATAATATATGAATTTATTAATAAATAAACAATAACAAAATAATATAACAACAAAGACACAATATAAAAACAACAAAAACATATGAAAACAACAAAAAGATTGTATAAAAATAACATTGATGTAAACAATGACTGATAAAATGATTAAACTTATTCTAATATCTCCCTGTATACCACATTAAGAGTGAAAACATTTTCAGAGTGCTTGACTAATTTCCCTTGTGATGAAGTATTTACAACTTTAACATCACATGCTCTTCAAACTTGAGAGAAAGCAACATATAACTGACCATGTCCAAAAACGAGTTCAGGTAGGAATATTCCTATTCTGTCTAGAGTTTCTCCTTGTGATTTATTAATAGTCATCACAAATGCTGGCATCACAGGAAACTATCTTCAAATCAATTTAAATGGGAGGCCAGTGTCAGACAGGGACCAATCAGTTCTTGGAATTAGAACAATCTCTCCTTCCGCAGATCCTGTTAATACATCAGCTTTGATAATGTTAGGTCATAATCTTTTGATAATAAATCTAGTACCATTACAAAGACCCCATTTACTGTTAAGATTTCTCAACAGCATGATGATTGTGCCCACTTGCAATTTTAATTTATGACACAACATTCCCGAAGGAGTAATACTATTAAGAAATTCGATGGCAAAATATACCTTTTCAGGATCATCTGTTGAGTCAATGGAATCATCACTCAAATATGTGTAAAAATCTCCCTCAACTATACCCAAAATTTATTCATTTAATTTTTGAACATGCTCATTTTTTGGACAAAGAATCACATGTTTAGATATATTTTTAATATTATCTATAGATATACTATTTCCAAAGGTAGCTTCAATAATAGATCCATTACAAATCATTTTACAGGAGTTTCAATAATATCCATTCCTAAATGAAAACTGCTATCAAGTTTGCCATCTTCAAGTTTTACTAACCATTCAGTATAAGCAGAATCTTCTGATCTCATATTTGTTATAAGAGACAACTTTCTAAAACATTCCCAAACATTACTGTACTTTAAATTTGTTTTTACTATGGCTGATTGCATAGCATGGGTCACAACACTGAGACATTGTCAAAAATCCCCTCCAAGAAGGAGAACTTTCCCACCAAATGCAACATTCAAATTCATAATTTCTCTTAGTAATCTGTCTATGGTGTTTATAGCATGACTGGATGCCATGGTTCATTCATCAATAATGAGAACTTTGGCCTTTTTAATGGTTTTAGCAACTTCACTCTTTATATCAAGTCCAGAAATTGAAGTGTCATTTAATGGAATTGGTAATTTATATTGGAAATGAAAGATTCTTCCACCGAGAAGTAAATTTGCAGCAATTCCTGTAGATGCTGTGGATAAAACAGTACCACCATGACCTCTAATATGATGTATTAAAACTTTATAAAGATATGTTTTTCCACTACCACCTGGACCATCCAAGAAAAAGCATTTGGGGTGTACAGTGATCTTCGATGGCTGAAGTTATATTCTGAAAGGCTGTCAACTGTTCATCATTCAGAGAATTTATCAAAACCTGTGCCTGTTGTAGCTCGTGGATTCATCACATGTGTTTGTATTCACTAATGAAGGATAGTCCAGAAGTTTGAAATGTGAAAATTTCATTCCATGCAATATGAATACCTCTTGAATTTCGGTAAGGGCATGCATTTCACAGTTCACACAGGCACCTTCTATTCGGTGTAATTTCCAACAGAAATCTTCAATAAAATGAGATTTATTCTCATCCCATAATTTGTCTGAAGCAAAAGGACATCCAAACACCCATATGTATGCAAAAAGTTGCCGTAGTTGTTTGGGCATATTAAGGATGATTGCATCGTCAATCGTATCTTTCCAGGTAGTGTCATCAAGTAATAATCCTCAGTGTTTAGTAGCTTCACAAAATGTATCATAAATTACACCTCATACCGTTAGCAGATCATCAAAGCTTATCGCACTTTTTACATGCAGAAAGAAAAGTCTAAGGTAAAATCATTCTGGTTCTCTAAAGCTCACAGTGAACAGTTTACTTAATACTTTATTCCCACCTTTTCGGCCCTGCCATCTTGTTTTATAGTGTATAACGAAGTAATATAAATATTTACTTTGTTATACACTATAATAAGGAAAAAGAGTATAAAGAGTATATTTTACCTTTCTTTATTATTTATTACAACTACACTTTAATTTATAATCATTTCAAAACAAAATGTTTAATTTAAAAATTAGATACATGAATATTGGCTACCATATTAGGCAGCACGATTCTATACTGTAGCTATTGCAGATGCTCTTAGATTTATGATTGGGTAACCTCATGATATAACCATTGCAAGTTGAAAGTGCATTTAATAGATCTAACCTACTGATAGTACAGCCTAGCTGATTTCTGTTAAATGAATATTGTTTACACACCATCGTAAAGTAGAAAATTTGTAAGTCAAATCATTGTAAGTTGGGGACTGTATATTGTATGCATATATCTATTTTTTGAAGACCTTAAATATACAGGCTTTAAAAATGTAAATATTTTAACTAAAGTATCTAGTATTTGGCTTATAGAATAACAGCCAAAGGATGTCAATTTGGAGGATATTGTTTAGATATTTTATAGACACTTGTTTTAGATTTTGTTAAAGATTACCTAAATAAGATTACAAAGGCCCAAGTGTTGAAATAGAAATTTTATCCTTTCACATCTATAGTTCAAGCATAGCAGTAATTTTTAATACGTTTAACTTTAGACATGTTCAGAGCACAGAAAAGTTCTGTGCATTTAAATTACTGGCATGATGAATAAGATTCTGTCCTAAAAACTGACCCATTAGCATAAGTCCTGAGAGGCCTGACCTACTGCTCCCAAGAACAAATGCTCTTCAGTCCAACTACCAGGGTACCTGAGGAGAACATGTGTATGGTGGTCATTAAGGTAGAGAAGGGTCAAATCCTAGTGATTGCTGAACAAGTGGAGAGGACGGATGGAGGGACTCGAGAGGCATTCTTTCCTTAGTATTGTGCCATCTGTCATTGGACAGGAGGGAACAGTCATTGCGTAGTAACTTTGGATTTAAAAATTAAATTCTGATTGAAGGATTGTATAGAGATAGAATGGACACTACCCAAGACATTTGATGGATACAAAAAATATCAAGCTAAAACTCTAGGGCAGGGCCTATTTTGGAAGTCAAATTTGTTAACTGAAGCATCAAAAGATAGGCAGATGTACAATTAAATTAGTAGAATAAAATTAATTATGAATGTCCTATGATTAAAATTTTGTATTTGTTAAATGTGAATTGAAAGGCTCTTTAAATATAACCTGTCTCATGTTATGATTATCCTTACTCAAATTAAGATTACTGTCAGGAGAATATTTTTAATGTCATTAAAATTTACCTGAGCTGCTAATTAAAATGCAGATTCCTTGGTTCACCATAAAATATTATGACTGAATAGATCTAGTGTGTACTAGAATTTGCATGCTAATTGACAACCCATATAATTATAAAATAAGCAGTTGGAAACTTAGAAATAACCTTGGTCAACACCTGGGAAAGAATTACTCTTCCAAGAGGAATGAAATGTCAACCTGTGAAGAAGAGGTGGTGCAAGAGTGGATCTGGCAATATTTACAAAAAAAAAAAAAAACATTTTAAAAAATATATATTTTTTATTGATTTCAGAGAGGAAGGGAAAAGGAAAAAGAGATAGAAACATCAATGATGGGAGAGAATCATTGATTGATTGTCTCCTGCTAGGGATCAAGCCCACAACTCAGGCATATACCCTGCCCAGGAATCCAGCAGTGACCTCCTAGTTCATAGGTAGATGCTCAGCTACTGAGCCACACGAGCTGGACCAAAAATACATTTTGACAACTAATTATACCAAGAAGCATATTTATTTTGGGCCCAAGACATTTGGCCTTATACTAATTTGCTAGACTAAGTTAAATTAATAGAATTAATAATCCACAGAGCATACTTCAATTTGTCTTTCTCTGACAATTCATTTTTCTTGTTTCAATGTACAGTGTTGGGAAGCAGGAAGTGTGATTTTGGACAGTAAGTTGTGGAATCCTTTGGAGAACTGTTTATAACAATGTTTCACCTTTTTGACTCTTAGAACTAGAAGAAACTAGGTTGCTTCTCTAAGGTGTACTGATCATAATCTTTGTGGAACTACACCAACTAGGCTAAATGAGTGGAGTGTGTAAATTACAGCAGTGGGTTTGTTGTCAGTTTGCCTTGCTAACCTTCAGTAAAGATGGAGTCGCTACTCTCATTAATTCTTAATTTTCTCAAGTTAATTAACTATTATGTGCTTCAGTGTCCTCATTTTTTAAAATGAAATAGTACTTTATTAATATAAGGTGTTGGAGATGGTTGATAAACTTTCATTAAACTGCAAGATTTCTAAAAGAAATGATGCCAAATTTAAGTCAGATTAACATTACATTTCAACAATTTAATTATATTTATAAAATTTACAATTACATTGTAACTGTGGCATAAAATATAGCCTTACCTATTTAATCATATTATCACACTACTATGATTATCATTTGTGGTTTAAATTTAGCCAAATTTTGCTTGGAACTTAAAGTAAATCTTTCACAAATATAAAGTAAATTATATTTCCATCATTATAACATATATCCAAACTTTTTTTTGCATTGTAATATTCTGAAATAATTTGAAATGTTTTTGAAAGGTTATGCAAATTTGAAAAAGTAGGGTGCTCCAAAAAATGTATACACACACACTTTAAATAATTATAAAGACAGTATTTATTAAAATACATTTCAATTTCAAAAGTGAGCTATCACTTGTCAAAGAGTGTATATATATATATATATATATATATATATATATATATATATTTTGGGGGATATCCTGTATATTTGGGTCATAAGGAAGGTTTGAGAAAGGTTCATCTATATTTATATATGAATTATTTCCAGTAAGTGGGAAAACATGAAGGGTTTTTTAAATTTAACAAGTAAGAAATAAGAAAATATCATAAGTTAACTGCTCTTTTCTTACTCAAATTTGAATAGGAAAATATTGTTTTGTAATTGACAGATGAATTACAATGGATTTAGCTTTTCAGCCTCTATAGGTATTTTTGTTATAATAATTTTTATACATATCTGCTTGTGTAAATTATTTTGCATTTCCATGTAACATTCTCCTCCCTTCTTTGCATATGTAAAAATTATCAAGATTCTCTCCTAAATTCTTTTCTCATCCTATGTTCTTTTCCTGGAAATGTCATCAATGCCTGACCTAATTCCTATAGTTATCTCTCCAAACCAGAACACTATCAGGAGTTCTACATACCAAATTGCTTGCTGTGTGATACTACTGTGGTACCCATAGGCAAGTAAGAAGCAGAGTGAACAAAGCAGAAAAAAGTAAACTTTGTTACTAAACTGTCCCCAATCCCAGTGACTGTTATAACCATTAGCCTACTTGGTCAAGTCATAATTCATCACCTTTATTCTTTTCTTCTTCCACCAACTATGTTCTACCAATGAAACAGGAATGTTAGGGGTAAAATATGACAGGTTTAGGAAATTTTAGAGATTTTGGAAATTAAGGGGACCATGGAGGAAGCATAGGGCTGCAGAGCAGCAGAAGGTATATTTCCACAGAATAGGGAAGCTGAAAAGCTGCAACAGATATATTTCCATAGAATGAGGGAGCTGAGAACAGCAAAAGGTCTACATTTACAAAATAAAGAGAAGGAGGCCCTTCATCCAGAAGGAGAAGAAGAAAGTCCAAAGGGAGTAGGAAAACAATAAGGAAGGAGGGGGAGGGGGAAGAATTTCACATGTCCCATGTGAGGTTCAACCTTTGAGCCCAGAAGTTACTATAATAACCGGTCTAAGAGAACAGTGACCAATCAGAAGGGATACCAAGGCACAAAAGTCTGCAGCCTTTATAAATCATAGGGGAAAGGAACTCAGTGGGACCCTTTCCCCCTCCCCACGTGAGAGTCCATTCTATGGGACTCTTTCACCCTCCCCATGTGGGAGTCTGTACTTGTTCTTCAATAAATATCCACCTTTGCTACACTACCCTCAGTCTTCAACTCCGATGGACAAAGAATCTGAGTTCCAGTCCAAAAATTCCAGTTCACCAACTAGTTATTTAATTTCATTTCCCAAATTGTTCTCTGATCCCTCCATCTCCTGTCACCTCTACTTCTAAAACACTTGTAGAAGGCACTGCTTTCTCTTGCCTAGTTTGTCACACATCCTCTTAACTAGTCCATTTTTCCACACTTGCATTTCTCTAGTGTATTCAATTGCAGCAGGAATGATATTCCTAAACCAAATCTGGTCATATCCTTTCCTGCTTAAAACATGTTAGTGGCTTCCTGTTGATTACACTGGATGAACTCTATAATGATGATCGGTTCTCTGAATATGTCATATTCATTTTCTCTTCTGGGGTAAATGTCTGCACAAAGCAGCTCTTTGGCATCTACTCATGTCTTTCCCTATTTAACAAGACAACTTTAAGGAGTTTTCATGCATTATCTATTTCTACAAGAGAAAACAATTTATTTTCAGATGTTTCACATGTACTAGTAGAGTGACTCAGGGGAGATTGCTTCTCTCCAAATCCTGAGCAAACCAATATGGAGTGAAAGAATAAAAGAATGTTACAAACTGCACAGGCCCAGCTGCCAGGCCTAGCTGCCCGTTTTATCTCAACTCCCTAGGCTTCCCCCACTAGAGATAGGAACAGAGAGAATGACGCCCTCCCTAAGGCTGTTTCAGGAGATAGCCCCAACAAAGGGCAGGCTGAGTAAACCGGGCTTCAATCAACCTTGAGATAAACAGGTTGTGAAAACACGAGGAGGAATGCCCTATCAAGACACGAACCAGACCCCTTTGAAATCTCTTTGTTCTCCTCGCCCCCTCCTGCATGCCACCCCCCTCCCTGATGTGTGATTTTTGCATATAAATAGCTGAAAAACCGCTTGCTGGGGGCCCAACTCCTCTACTCCTGTGTGAGTGAGTACGGGTTGAGCCCCAGCGCGCGCTGGAATAAAGCCTCATGCCGTTTGCATCAAGTGACGTCTCCTGTGGTTGATTGGGGTCGCCGTCGGTCGGTGGGACAGAGCGAGGGTCCCCCTGCGGGGTCCTCACATTTGGGGGCTCGTCCGGGATCAGACGGCCACCCCTCATCCGCGGAGCCGACCTTGGAGGTAAGGAGGGCCCCGAGTTGTTTGTCTTTGTCTTGTGTTTGTCAAGTGGTCTGGATTTGAGTTGCGCGCTTTCGTTTTCGGTTTGGCAGCCGTTCGGCAACTCGTGAGAGTGGCCGAACAGTGGTCGGTAGACGTGCCTGGAGGACCACAGGTTGCAGCCCTGGGGGACGCCCCAAGGGTGGTGGAGAGCCAGGGACGCCTGGTAGTCTCCTTTAGTAAGGGCGCTGATCGGCTTCAGCTGTTGGATCAGAGATTGTCAGGATCACGCCCGTCTGATTCCGCTATGTGTTTGTGGCAGACGAGGAGGGGGAAGTGGGTCCTCGTGTCTGCAACTTCTGTGTTATTTGTGTTTTTGGTGGCATACGAACTGACTATGGGACAGACTCAGTTTTTCTTCCGCGGGGTCGGAAGGCTGTTCTTAGGTGTCTTTGTTTGTTTGTTTGGTGTCTGTGTTCTTTTGTTTGATTTTGTGGACTCACTGGACGGACGCTATGGGACAGACTCAAACTACTCCTTTAAGCATTATGGTCGTTTTAAAGTCAAGGGCTGGGTCAAACCTGCTTGCCAGCCTCAGGTGTGGTTTTCCAGAACTGCTGAGAACTTGGGACCTTGAAGCTTACTGAATTCAAATGATAAAAAACTTATGTCTTGCATTTTTGAAGGTTATTCTTAAAAATGTTACTGATTGAGAAAAACTGTGTGTTGTGGTGGCTAAATGCCTTTGCTGAATGAATGTCTGGTGAAAGTGTGCGAGTGTGGAGGGAGGGGGCCTGCCCTCTCCTCTCCTTTGTGTGGCTCCACAACTTTGGTCAGGCGGGTACCTGAGTGAAAATCTGTGAAAACAGGTCACCCCTCCCTTGTCTGTCTCTCGTCACCGATCATCATGAGGTCGGGACAAAGTAAACCTGCTGTTCTTAATTACATGTTGAAAAATTTTTTAAAGGAATACAATAGAGATTGTAAAATTAAAATGAATGCTAAAACACTGAGGAAACATGAGTGAACAGCTGTTTGTTTGTGTGGAACTAGCCAATTTGCTACCAAAAGGGGGGACTGGATGCAGTCTTAACTCCTCCGGTAGGTTCTCACCAAAACGTTGGTCAAGAATTCTGTTCTGGGACATGGGTGCCAGGAGTGCCCCCACGCCCGTCTGGGGAGTTGGGCATTGTTTTGTTTATCTGCTCAGCTTCAGTCTGGGCTAGTCTACTGAGAGCGTGAATACGAGTGTTTATCTATTTTGGCTGCTCATTACTAGTCTGTGTAAAGTGAAAGTTACTTTGATTTATTTTGCATTTCTGTTAATTCATCTGGCTGAACGTTTGGACTGGACCCGCGGTGGGCTGCAAGAATCTCTAGCAGTTCTCAGAGTCTTTTGCTCGCCACTAAAGAAGGAATCAGCCCACTTAGTTAATATAAATTTCTGTCTATCAGTTGCTCTTTGCTCTTACCTGGGTTGTAAATCGCTGTAATTCCAAGATTGCTTAGTTCTGAGATTGCTTATAAAAGAGTAAAAGAAAAAAATCTGTGAGGAAAAGCAGCCTGGGCTGAGAGAAGTGGGGGGGGGTTGGCAGTTATGCTGCTGGCTTCAAACCTAACAGGTCTTATCAATGAACTTCAAGGTTACAAAAAGTAACTGTAAGCACAGTCTTTCTCTGCCCTGGTTTATTCTTTTAACCCCTCCAATGCTGAATCAGACCGATACCTGTTCTTAGTTTTATCACAAAAGGTCTAGATATATCTTAAGAGTAAAAGTACATTTAAAATATGTTCATAAATATTAATCTAAAATTGCCGAATGTTCACCTTTGGTAATCATTAAAGGATTAAGGTTTCTAAGAATAAAATAAAACAACAACTGAACTCCCGCTAGAAAAGCGGAGGAGGAACAAAGCTAGAATCCACAGCCCCCCTGGTGATTTAGAACTGTTTGCCAGGTAGACTCAGCCCCTGAGAGCCAGGTCATAGAAAGGGGGGGCTGAATGCCTGAGCTGCCCGCAAGGCCCGGAAGCCCCTGGTGGAGAAGAGGCATGTACACAGTCAAGGAGAGCCTACAGGAGCTGCAGCAGCTGCTGGCGGGCACCTGCGGGGCAGAGCTTGTGGGCGCGAGCAGCTGCAGGCAGAAGCCAGTGAGCGCTTCGCTGCCGGCTACTTCCAGTGAACCCCTGCTTGAGTCCATACCACTGCAAAAGGGCAGCGGCTTTCCGGGATTTGCTGGGGGACGCTCTGGCTGGGCCCCTGGGAGACCCTAGGCTGGAAGAGGAGGGGTTAATATCTCCTTCCAGTGCGCTCCCTTGAAAGAGGCCTGGTTGCTGCTCTGCCACAAAGGGAACTGGTAAAAAGGCAAAAAGCAGGGCCCTAAGAGTTAACAAAAAAAGGCACTCTCCCTGGACCTGGGAGCTATCAGGACTTTGAAATTCTCCAAGAGAGGAGGAGGAGTCTGACTCAGACTGGCCGAAACCTCGTTGGGTTAGAAAAACCGGAGGCTGCATATTGAACTTATAGGCTGCAGGTTGCTGGGCAGATGTCCGAGCCCAGTTGTGTAGAGGTTAGCTGCCTCTGTGCAGCAAACAACCTTCTCCTGTGCCAGAATACATTTTAAGAAAATAGAATGCATAATAGACCAGTAAGCTGGGACAAGTAAAATAGGGAAACTGAGCAGAAACCACTTTCTCCCCAGATGACTCAGCACAGCCTTGCCTAGGTGAAGAGACCTCTCCAATGATCCTGTCCTTAGCAGTGCCGAGAGAGAAAGAATGGAGACTTTGTACCCCCCAGCCAAAGGCCCCCACATCTGTTCTTGTCAGGCCCCCATCAGGGGACTTGGGCAGTGTTCCTGTTATCTGCCAAAATTCCCAAGACTGTAAAAGTACTTGTTCACTGAAAAGGTGTAAATATGGATGTTTATTTGATGTTTATATGTCTACTTAGGTGTAATTATTTGTAGATAAATAAAACCTCTGGATAATTTTCTGGTGATTCTGGAGCAGCCTATTCAGTCTTGACAGAGCCAATGGGACCAGTAACATCTAAGAAGACACCAGTTCTAAGAGCCACCGGACAAACTGCCTTTTTCCTTGGACATCAAAGAGGACTGTGGATCTCAGAAAGAACACGGTAACTCATTCGTTTCTAGTCATGCCAGAATGCCTGTACCCCTTACTTGGATGTGATCTCTTACAGAAATTGCAAGCCATCCATAAGCTTGTTCGAGATGCCCTGCCAGTGCCACCTCGGACTCTGTACATCCTTTCCAGCCTGGGGACTCGGTATGGGTAAAGAAGTTCACAACCCCAGGACTCACCCCAACTTGAAAAGGACTATTCCTGCAGAAAATTGTATAATAGACTCAGATGATGCCTGCATCTTCATACACATGGCTTCAGAAAGACAAGGACAATTTTACCTTATATAGAAAGGTCAAAGTGTGGACTTTAGTCACCTCCCTAAAACGTTTGTATAGCCCTGCCATATCTCATGTTTAGTAGCAGAGGATTTGACTGCCTGAAGAGGCCATGATGCCAATATTATGTTATTATGTTTCATTGTATTAATGTGTTGTATTACCCTTCAATTCTCTTACAGGTTTAAATGCAGCTGTAACTGGCAAATATCCAGTCTCCCACACTGAGGAATATTGCTATAGCTATGTGTTAGCTGTCCTGGAAGGGGACTATGTGGGGTGAACTCCAAAAGTAAAGGGTGTCTAGCTGCCAAGAGGGCAGGTGCCCAACTGGGCAAAGGAGAATACCCATCAGGTTTTAGTCTCTATCGAGAGACAGTTGACAGTTGGCAGCCTGTATACTATCTTGTGGGCCTGTGTGACCATGCCCATGTCAGAGGTGACACAAAACCTCAACTGTAGAAAACTGGGAAAAGCCTGTTTGGAATAGAAGGTCTAAGGCATGGTTATGCATTTTTTAAGGACATAGAAAGAAGGTTTAAAGGCTAATTTGAAAGCATGAAATTTAAAAAGGTTGTATATGTGATAAGAAGGAGAAGAGAAATGTTAAAAGAAAATTAATCAAATGATACAGGCCAGTAAGTCAGAAAGAGTAAATAATTTACATTCTGCCTCCCTAAACAGAGGGTAAATAGTTATGCCAAAGTACTTAGGGAAAATGATAAAAGAGCAGTAACAAGAAAAATCAGAAGATCTTAGAGCAGATCAGTATGTTTTTCTCCTTATATAATTCCTCTGAAATTTGGCAATGCTTAATAAGTCATGGCAATACATTTCTTTGCATAAATTCAATAAGACCAGTTTCCAGTAGTGGTTTTATTTAATGAAAACTTTGACTGGAGTATCATGTTTTAAAGAGTTCTGTCTGAGCTCTGAAGACTTGAAGTCAATAAAAGTGCCACAGGAAAAGCCTGGTATCCTGCTTGGGAGCCCTGAAGATGGCTGGCACTGGAGTGTCAGGCCCATGCCCTACCATCACTGGCGGTTGGTAAGAGTAGAAGGGGAGCAATACGGATGCCTCTGCATCCCTGCGGAACCCCATACACTCTGGGCCGCAACGAGTAGGAGGGCTACTGAGATGGGCCTTAAAGCCTAGAGCGTGGGCTCAGGTGGAGTTGCTACAGGTGAGGGATTCACCTAACGCAGCAGATACAGCAGGCAGGCCTGATGGCAGCTGGATGGCTTGGCTTCCTGGCCCTACGGGGCACATTAAGATTCAATCATGAAATTCCAGCACAGGTAGTCAGTTACCATTCTTGTTGTGTTTATGCAAACATCAGGCCAAATTGAATACAGTAGATAAATTGGTCTTGATTTGGCTTTTTGATAGCCATAGAGGAGTTTTAAGAAGAAAAATCCCATTTCAACAGAGGTTATTAAAACTGAAATGTTTTCTTTTCCTCCCACCAGACCATTGTTACAGTTTGTCTCTGCCAGGTCACAAGCCCACCTCCTTCTGTGCCCAGGCCTCATCGTCCCTCTGACAGATAGCAAGGATCTCTAGACTCTGAGAGAAACTTCTGTCCCTCCTCAGCACGAAGCAGCTACAGAAGAGAATTCAACGCCCATTTTCCCTGAAAGAATTCAGAGCCAGGATCCTTGAGGTAATATAGTAAGCAGTTAGACAGACATGAGCAGAGCAAGGACGATGGGCCAACTGGCACTGACTCCCCAGAAGCAGGAGGGAACTAGGCTGCAGACAAAGCAGCCCAGGAGGCTGCCCTAAAACCAGTGGGGCCTTTACAGATTCTAGTGACTCTTCCAGACCCTGTACTACTCATCTCACCCGTTTACTCAAGTTCTTTCAGGCTTTACAGTCTACCCAGAAAGCAGACCAGAAGCACGTCCAAGATGATCTGCCTGTATCCGGTTCATCCCTTCCAACCTGGTGACACTGTTTGGGTAAAGAAATTTGCCACCCAAGGACTGAAAGGACCACCCCCACGGCAGTCAGATCGACGGGATCCCGACTTGGCTTCATCACACCCGGCTTAAGACAGCCCAGGCAAAATAGAGAAGTCCAGGACTCAGTGGACCCTCATATCCACCCTTATGGGTCCTCTTATTATATTGCTTTTAATTCTTACTCTTGGGCCCTGTATCTTAAACCGACTGGTCACCTTTATCAGAGAAGGAATAAGTGCTGTGCAGGTACTAGTGCTCAGGCAGCAATACCAGTCTCTCCGCCAGAGAGATAGTTTCGAAAAGGAATGTCTAGAGACAGAAGTTCCATGATTAGAACTTACCAAAAAGCAAATGGGGGAATGAAAGAATAAAAGAATGTTACAAACTGCACAGGCCCAGCTGCCAGGCCTAGCTGCCCGTTTTATCTCAACTCCCTAGGCTTCCCCCACTAGAGATAGGAACAGAGAGAATGACGCCCTCCCTAAGGCTGTTTCAGGAGATAGCCCCAACAAAGGGCAGGCTGAGTAAACCGGGCTTCAATCAACCTTGAGATAAACAGGTTGTGAAAACACGAGGAGGAATGCCCTATCAAGACACGAACCAGACCCCTTTGAAATCTCTTTGTTCTCCTCGCCCCCTCCTGCATGCCACCCCCCTCCCTGATGTGTGATTTTTGCATATAAATAGCTGAAAAACCGCTTGCTGGGGGCCCAACTCCTCTACTCCTGTGTGAGTGAGTACGGGTTGAGCCCCAGCGCGCGCTGGAATAAAGCCTCATGCCGTTTGCATCAAGTGACGTCTCCTGTGGTTGATTGGGGTCGCCGTCGGTCGGTGGGACAGAGCGAGGGTCCCCCTGCGGGGTCCTCACAGGAGGAAGCTCTCCCTTTATACCTTTTGGTTTCTTTGTCCCCCAAATATGGATGGGACTTCTGGACCTTTCACAGGCTTTGCAAAAAGTCCCGTGTGTTGGGATTAGGGCTGTGAGACCACACCTAAAGGCCTGCCTGGTGCCAGCACTGATAACACCCTGTGAGGGTTGTGTATTATTCATGGTTTATGGCCTCTGTAAAACGTGAGTATTTAGGTAATCCAGTCTTGCAAGACCAGATTGTGTAGAAAGGGGCAGAGACTTAATTATAGGCTATCAAGAATATATGTTAGGTTACTGGCACAGATTCAGATTGCCTGCCCTGCAAAACTGTCTTATTTTCCCCATCAATTGTATGACTAGAGGCCCGATGCATGAAATTCATGCAAGAGTAGGCCTTCCTCCCCCCAGGTGCCACATCGAATTCCCTCTGGCACGCGGGACCCGGGATTCCCTCTGGCCACTGGCAGGCACCCGGCACCCCGGCTGACCTCGCAACCCTGGCTTCATCCAGAAGGTCATATGGTCTAATTAACATATTATGCTTTTATTATTATAGACTAGTGGCCCAGTGCACAAAATTCGTGCACAGGAGGGGTTTCCCTCAGCCAAACCTACACCCTCTCCAACCAGGGGCCCCTTGGGGGATGTCTTACTGTCGTCAGAAATCCCTCTTGCACTCTGGGACCACTGGCTCCTAACCCCTCACCTGCCTGACTGCCTGATCACCCCTAACCCCTCTGCTAGCCTGCCTGATCACCCCTAAATGTCCTCCCCTGCTGGCCTGATCTTGCCTCCAACTGCCCTCCCCTGCCAGCCTGATTGACACTAACTGCCTCTGCCTTGACCTCCACTACCATGGCTTTGTCTGGAAGAAAGTCGGATGTCCAGAAGATGGCCAGTTGACCCTTTCTAACTAGCGTATCATCCTTTTAGTAGTATAGATAAATTATATAGAATAGGATTGCTTAAATGGGGAGGAGGACCTTTTTCAGCAGGAGGAGATGCTCTTGGAAGACCAAAATGCATAATCCCTGTATCTTGACTGATAGTCAGCCATGTGCACTATACTGCCAAACTGGTCATTAAAAAATTGAACCGCTTTATTACACCTCACACCAAACAGCTGTTGCCCTTAAAGCCCCTCCTCAACCCCCACCTGAGGTTCTGCCTTCCCAGTTCACCCAGATTTGGTTCTGATTGGTCGGTTTCTATGCCAGTCAGCATCAAAAGCTCTTCCTCCTAGGCAGCCATTGGCTCCTCACAGTTCACCCAAATTTTGTTCTGATTGGTCAGTTTCTATGCCAGTCAGTGCCTCTGGGCCTCTCTCTGAGCCTGATCAGAGAGGCGGGGCTGATCAGCAGCCCCTGTGGAGGCCAGAGAGAAAGAGAGGTGCGGCTGTTGGTGAAGCCCAGAGAGAGAGAGAGGCAATGGCTGATCAATAGCTTCCATGGAGGCTGTGGATCAGACCCTGCCCCCCTCTCTGGGCCTATCCGCAACCCCCTCTGCAGTCAATGCTGGGTCACCATGCCCGCAGCAGTGGCAGTCAGTGCTGGGTCACCACGGCAACCCAGCACAGACTGCAGGACTGACTTCCAGTGTTCGGTCAAGCCTTTGGTTGGTCGTTAAGGACGCTGGGTTTTCATATATTAGGATTGCTTACTCTCTCTTTTAAGAGATATATCTATTTTCTCTTTCTTGAAAAATAATTTTTTTCTTGGCTTTTATAATCTCATTCTCTTTGCTTACTAATGATTTCATTGGCTTTTTTAAAAATATGTTTTTCTTGGTTTTTAGAGAGAGAGGGATGGAGAGGGAGAGATAGAAACATTGATGCATCAACACTGATTGGCTGCCTCCCTCACGACCCTGCCAGGGACCAAGCCGCAAACTGTGCATGTGCCCTGCTGGGGAACTGAACCAGTGTCATCTCGGCGCCTGTGTCACTGTCCAACCACTGAGCCACACCAGCCAAGCTCTTCAGCTTTTTTACTTCCTAGTTTTCCTCTTTGGATGTACTTCTTTCTTAGTGGGCTACAGATTAATCCACAATCCCACTTTTACTTCCTGCATTACATTCCCACATTATCTTATTCTGTCCCACTGCTTTAAATGCTATCTATACGCTGATAACTTAGAAACTGTAAATCTTGCCTTTTACTGAACTCCAAACTCATGTACCTAATTATCTGCTTGGGCTCTCTGAAATACCTTGATTCCTCTCCCCAACAATTTCTTTCCCAAACTTATCCATCTTCATAAACGGTGCCACTCATCAGCTGCTCAATATAAAATCTTAGAAATATGATTTAATCCCATTTTTTTAGAACTGGTATTTATAGTATGTTAACAACTCCTTGTTCTCTACATCCAGAGAGTTTTCCTAAACTTCAAGGTCCCACTTTAGTGACCCTATCAGCACCTTCATAGTTTACTGTAATTTACTGTATTTTTTCCTATTAATAGATAACTTCTCTGATAGGACAGTATCTATCTCTTATAACTATTCCATCAGAGTATCTATTAAAAATGATTAATATCCTATATAATAATAGACAAACATGAAAATTAACTGTAGCTCCAACATGCTTCCCATTGGCTAATCAGGGTGATATGCAAATTAACTGCCAACCAAGATGGCGACCGGCAGCCAGGCACCTGAAGTGAACAGGAGGCTTGCTTGCTCCAGTGATGGAGGAAGCCAACATTCCCTGCCTATCGCTACCGGCCTCTGAGCTGCACTCTAAGAAACAATGTTGCAATTATAGAAGTTAAACAAAACCCAGAAACCTGCTTTCAGCCAGCAGGATCGCAACAGTGTTTCAATTATAGAATCCAAACAAACCCAGATCCCTGCTTTCAGCAGTCGAGGTCTCAGAGCTGCAGCTGTGCCTCAGAGCTGGAGCTGGGCCTCAGAGTTAAAGCCGACTCTCAGCTCCAGTGACAGCCATAGAAGGTAAATAAATCCCAGAACAAAAAAAAAAGAAAAAAAGAAGTTCGGAGCTTCAGTCGACTGCCAGCCTGAAAACGGCCCTCAGCCCCTCACCCAGACTGTCCAGGCACCCCAGTGGGGACCCCTACCCTGAAAGGGGTGTGACCAGCTGCAAACAGCCTTCATCCCCTCATCCAGGCTGGCCAGGCACCCCAGTGAGGACCCCTACCCTGAAGCAACAAGATAGCAGCTAATTTGCATACTGAAGGCGGGCGGCAGCGGGCAAGGCTGTCTGAGGTTCGGGACCGGATCTGTGACCCTGCCGGGCGGGGGCAGTGCTTGAGGCTGTCCGCATTCTGGGACCCGGATCCATGGCCTGGCGGGCAGGGGGCAGCGCTTGAGGCTGTCCGCGGTCTAGGACCCGGATCTGTGACCTGGCAGGCGGGGGGGCAGCGCTTGAGGCTGTCCGCGGTCCCAAATCTGTGACCCTGCTGGGCGGGGGGTAGTGCTTGAGGCTGTCCGCGGTCCCAGGACCCAGATCCGTGACCATTCCCAGCGGGGCAGCAGCTCGCACAGGGGCGGATCGGCCAGAGTTGGGCAGAGCAGGACGCCTGGCTTTCACCCAGCCCCAGTCACTCTGGGCAGGTGAGCAGCACAGAGGGCCTCTGGACAGGGGAGGCAGGCCGGTGGAGGGCAGCCTGTACTCCTCACATGGCCCTGGTGACAGCTGTGAGCGCGCCAAGCGGAGCCTGCAGGCTGAGCTGAAGTAGCGCCTGCAAGCCATCAGCGCCCAGGAGTGGCTGCACAAGATCCGCCTCCTGGCCCAGAAGGTGCAGGATCTCAGGGACAGCCACCGTGGTGGGCCAGACTGACGTCCTCCTGGCCACACCATGGGGGTTTGCAGATCTGCAAAGCCAAAGGCCTCTGGTGTGCACATCCCCCCCTGGCATGCGAACATCCTCCAGCACACTGTCACCCTCCCATGCCTGCAACAGTTGCAAACCAAGGCGTGCACAAGTTCCCCCCACCTCTCCACCGCACTTCCATCAACCCAGCATGCCTAACACTCCCCACAGGATGTGCACACATCCCCTCTGATGTGCTCACGTCCTTTGGAGAGTGTCTGGGTGTTCTGGGTGCTGAGGGTGGGCGCCTGTGAGATGACAGTGAGAGGGCAGAGTGGTGATGCCCTGTTCCCACGGAGGCCAGTGCAGCTACGAGATCACCTCTGGGGGGTTAATGCAGGTGCTGAGGCAAGGGCAGAAGCAGACAGACACACCTGGTGGGCATGGGCAGCCCTTGCTGAGGTGCCTTCGCTCAGCATTCAAGATCAAGAACCCAGAGGTGGAGAGGGATTCCGTCCTCTCAGGAAAACCGTGGGATAGTCGGGGTGACTGTAGAGGAGGAATGTGCACTTTGGGTGCCAGCACCCATGAGCGAAGGCTGCCCTGACTGAGCCTCGCTTGCTTGGGGCCTAGAGCACTCCTGCCCGGCAGCGGGTGACAGGACATGCTTTTCCAAATTAATGAGAGAAATCGTTGATTCTCCTGCTGCCCACGAAGGTGGAAAGTGAAATGGGGAGACATATGGGGAGTGAGCAAGGTTCCCTGTCTGGGGGTTCCAAATCTGCTGTTGGTTTCTTTCACCGCTGACTAAGGATATACAGGGTGTCCCCCCAAAATGTATACACACTTTGAATACCTACTAATTCCAATGGTTTTAAGCATAAGAAAGAAACAACAATGGAGCTGTTATCTGTTAAAAGTGTGGACACAAACAGGTAGTTGGACATTCCCTGAGGGGTCTCAGATTGGAGAGGGTGAAGGCCAGACTGAAGGGCCCCTCCTCCTCCCCACTCCAGTGCATGAATTTCGTGCACCTGACTACTGGTATAAATATAAATATCTTGAATAAATTGTATAGTAATGCATAGTGTTCTCATTTAACTATTAATCCTATCTAATAAAGAGGGAACATGCTAATTGACCCTCATGCCGTCACAAAGATGGCATCACCCACAGCCAATAAGGAGGGAATATGCTAATTGACTGCCCTGCCCTCAAAGTTGGCGGCACCCACAGCCACAAGATGGCTGGCAGGGCAGGGCAGGGCAGTTGTGGGTAATTAGGCCAGCAGAGGAAGGCAGTTGGAGGTGACTGGGCTGGCAGGGGAGAGAAGTTGGGGGCGACCGGGCCAGTGGGAGAGGACAGTTGGGAACAATCGGGCTATCAGGGGAGGGCAGTTGGTGACAATAAGGCTGGAAGGGGAGCATTTAGGCATTGATCAGGCTGGCAGGGGAGTGGTTAGAGTGCGATCATGCTGGCAGGCAGAGCGGTTTAGCAGTAAATGGGCAGGCAGGCAGGTGAGCGGTTGGGAGTCAGCAGTCCCAAATTGTGAGAGAGATGTCCGACTGCTGGTTTAGGCCCAATTCCACAGGGATCAGGCCTTACCGACAGTCAGACATCCCCCAAGGGGTCCCAGATTGGAGAGGGTGCAGGCTGGACTAAAGGACACCTCTCCCCAGTACACGAATTTCGTGCACCAGACCTCTAGTCTGTATATATTAATATGCATATTTATATATATATATTCTTTTGCAGTATAGTTTATTTTGTTTTTCATGCAAGGTTTATTAGATGCAAAAGTAAAGCAAAATATTTTCAACATTCCTTAATGCAATGCTTCCAAAGCCCAAAGCTTTAATGTACATTTGAAACAATTACAGATCTTATTAAAATACTAGAAGCCTGGTGCATGAGATTCATGCACTTGTATGGGGAGGGTCCCTCAGTCCAGCCTGGGCCCTCTCGCAGTCTGGGAGCCCTTTGGGGATGTCTGACTGCCATGGAGGTGGAAGAGGCTCTTGCCACCGCTGCTGCACTCTCCAGTATGACCCCAGCTTCTGGCTGAGCGGCGCTCCCCCTGTGAGAGTGCACTGGCCATCAGGGGGAAGCTCTTGCATTGAGAGTCTGCCCCCTGGTGGTCAATGCACAGCATAGTGACTTCTTGTTCTGCTGTTTGGTCAATTTGCATATTAGGCTTTTATTATCCTATATAATAGGATAATTATATTATCCTATATAATAAAATCCTAATATGCTAAGTGTTCAGTCATCTGGTCAGCCATTCAACCAATCAAACCATAATATGCTAATGATATGCTAAGGGTGCTCAAATACTCACTATGATGTGCACTGACCACTAGGGGACAGATGCTCCAACCAGTAGGTTAGCTTGCTGCTGGGTTCTGGCTGATTGGGACTGAGCAAGATGGGCCAGACATGCCCTGGAGCCCTCCTGCAGCCCTTCCCTGGCTGGCCAACCTCCTGCATCCCTCACTAGCCCTAATTGTGCACTACTGGGGTCTCTCGGCCTGGCCTGCACCTTCCTGCAATCCGGGACCCCTCAGGGGATGTCGGAGAGCTGGTTTGGCCCGATCCCACAGGCCAGGCCAAGGGACCCCTCTGGTGTATGAATTTGTGCACTGGGCCTCTAGTACAGGATTTCTGCTTCAATAGGTCTGGAGTAGAACTTGAAATTGTGCATTCCCTGCAAACTCCAAGGTGACATAAACATTACTGGTCTGACCACACTTTCAGTGACAATTCTTTAAAGACTCCCAAAATCATTATTTTAACTCTATAATGGAAGTATTCTGAGCAATAAGTTAAATGAAATTTTGAGAATCAAAATACTACTACTACTACTTAACATTTTCTCTAACTCTAGCAAATGGTACTATATCTTAGTTTTCCATTGCAATATTTGTCTGGTCATATGCATGATTTCATAATTCATATTAGAATATTTTAAAAGTTCTTATTGTTATTAATTATATTATATTATTTATAATATGGATGAAATTTTTTCATTTAAAAATCTTTAATAACAATTTAATGTAGTGTCATTTTTTTCCACCTACCGGTACACTGATAAATTTTCCTCGTCAGAGCTAAGTCATACAAAGAAAAGTTTTTGCAACAATTAGTGCCAGGGTAGATGTCTTGTAAATTGAGAGTAAGATATTATTCATAGTATAAGAATTTTTTATGCAGTGCATATATTAGGAAACTCTTTAAATCAGATGATTTCTTCCTGGAAACAATCTTTTGGAGTAGTAGAATGTGGCATAAATTAAACATATTTTAGTAATACTGTTAGAAATTTCATTAGAAATTTTGTTATTTTCTAACAAAATGCATGTCTACATTATTTTAAAAGTGGACGAGTAGAATCCCACATTTTGCTATTTTTTGTTTGTCTGAAGATTACCAGACAATGCTATTATTATTAAAGTCATAGTGTTACTTGACTAAATATTAAAATTAAAATACAATAAAATATTTAAAAATATATAATGACTAAAGAAGTCATTTACCATGATTATAATTACCAATGAAATTCTACATTATTTTTTATTTTTTTTAATTTTTTTTAATATATTTTATTGATTTTTTACAGAGAGGAAAGGAGAGGGATAGAGAGTTAGAAACATCAATGAGAGAGAAACATTGATCAACTGTCTCCTGCACACCCCCTACTGGGGATGTGCCTGCAACCAAGGTACATGCCCTTGACTGGAATCGAACCTGAGATCCTTCAGTCTGTAGGCCGATGCTCTATTTACTGAGCCAAACAGGTTAGGGCTACATTATTTTTTAAATTGTGAGATCAGATATTGTAAAATTGTTTTAATGATATGTAATTTAAGTTACATGAATTTATCCAATTAAATTTTAAAACAAATTCATATGGAAAAAAACAATTATCAAAAAAGTACAAACCCATGTAAAAAATATTTTGTTTTAGTTTTACAACTGTACAATAACATTTATAATTTAATAGTTCTATGACTGTAACTAGAGCAATTAAAAACAATTTAAAATAATTGCTGTAGTTTTAACTTCTATATTTTTAAATTAACTAAATATTTGATATTCTACTCATGAAGTTATTTCAAAACAGAAACAAAATTGTGTTTAAATATGTAATCAGAAATTTTTGACTGAGATAGTGATGACGATATATTCAATTTAAAATAGAATGAGTATTTTAGAGTGATTGAGTATGTAAAATAAAATGTAGGTACAGCCTTGACTCATAAGTATAATATAAATTAGGTATGAACTTGAAATTCATAGCCATTTCTAACTCTATTTGGATTGCAAAGATACCTTAAAAGGAAAAATAATATTCTTTTGGAGGGATAATTTAGGTCTTTCTATCTCCCCACCCTATATAAAATATTTCCTCATGAGAAAGTATTATTTACCTGTGAAGATAGATTGAAAAGTATATTTTACTTGGAGTGACATATCCTAAGGAAATGCCTATTTTTCACCTCAACTATGAGTGAGTTTACTATCAAGGGTGTCTGTAGTTTCCCATTTCTGCTTGTGATTTAATGAATAATTTAGGAGTGGAGTGAGTATGTGTGTCTCTTTGTAGGGTTTGGGGGCGGTGTGGGGGGCAGGTAAGGATAATGGAATTGTTGAGTATGTGTAAGTCTATTACATCCTTGTTATGTCAGCAAATTTGGCAAAATTAATATTGATAAGATTGAGTTCCAACTGGATTAAATAATGTATGCAAAGCAATTACAAGAGTGCCAAGAATATGTGATATGCAGATATTAACCACTATCATCAATATTATTATTTTTATTATATTGATTGATGTATTTCTTCTCCACCTATCTAAATCTTTTGCCTCAATTGTTTCCAGTCAGAAGGGTAAGAGAGATGTGTTTTTATTCATCTATGAAACACCAGGAAAATCATTGCATGCTTTATGGAAGAGGAACTCTACAAGGCAAAGAGACATTATGTACCTTGAGCTAGGTTTCAGACTTGGTAAATTACCTACATTTGTAATCTAATATATATCTGCCTGACAAAGCTTGTATCCTATTCATTTCCTCAGTGTCTCAGCAGTAATGCAAACTAAAACTCTGTTATTTTTTCTAAAAAGTATTAGATATTGCCAAAACCGGTTTGGCTCAGTGGATAGAGTGTCGGCCTGTGGACTGAAAGGTCCCAGGTTCGATTCCGGTCAAGGGCATGTACCTGGGTTGCGGGCATATCCCCAGTAGGAGATGTGCAGGAGGCAGCTGATCGATGTTTCTCTCTCATCGATGTTTCTAACTCTCTATCTCTCTCCCTTCCTCTCTTTAAAAAATCAATAAAATATATTAAAAAATAAAAATAAAAAAATAAAAATTATTAGATATTAATAATGTTCAGATAAGTCTAAATATCAACAACAACAAAGTTAATGCAATGTACTTTTTTGCATGTCTATGTTGAATGTATGAAAGAAATATCCATCTGAAACATCAGAAGTTATATATTTTTTTTCCATTTAAGGCTTCAAAAGTTTAATGACACTCAGTTTAATGGATATGAAAATAACACTAATACAATTTTTCATACTTTTACAAAGCAATGATATAAATACGAATTGATGTTTTCTATTTTTAAAAAATATATTTTATTGATTTTTTACAGAGTGGAAGGGAGAGGGATAGAGAGTTAGAAACACTGATGAGAGAGAAACATCAACCAGCTGCCTCCTGCACACCCCCCACTGGGGATGTGCCCGCAACCAAGGTACATGCCCTTGACTGGAATTGAACCCGGGACGCCCCAGTCTGCAGGCCAACGCTCTATCCACTGAGCCAAACCGGTCAGGGTTGATGTTTTCTTTTAAAGTGGTCAATGTTACGACAAAGGTTTACATTTCAGGTTCATGTTAATGTTTTTAAATGTATATTTGCTGTTTTAATGTATATGGATATAATCAGTCATACTTTACAATATATTTTAGTTATGACTAGCATCTGAACGTAAAAATGTCATTTGTAATTGCTTTATTTTCAGTTTTGCTTGATGTTTTTACAAAAGTTATCAAACATTCTCAATGCTCATTTACTTCTGTTTTATTATTATTATTATTTTATTTTGAAATTATGTAATTATACAACTTTTCAGTATTCTTATCAACATTTGTCCTATTCTTCTTTTAGTTCAGTTCAGTAGCTAACATGACAAGTACTGCCTCCTACTGTGTATTTAAAAAGTTCCTTTTTAATTTATTTTATTATTTTTCATTAGGAAAACTGTCCTTCAAAGTTGATGTGGGCACCTAAAGTGGTATTTTAGACATACCAGGGCATGAATTAATTTTATTGAATTGAATTGAAACAATGCAACTTTTCTGTCATCTCTCATTTTTTTACTTATTGGGAAACACTAATTTCTGAACCTTGTGAGATATGAAATTCTTGTAGTAAAAAAGAGTAATTTGTGTTTCCTCACCTCATGGACTTCACATCACTCAGAAACACATTGGGAGGCTTTCAGTGAGGCTTCCCCAAGAAAACTCAGTGGGATATCTGAAGATTTAAAGTAGAGAGAGGAGGATCAGGAATGTGTAGAGATGGCTACACACACACACACACACACACACACACACACACAAAAGAAACAAACAAAAAAGAACACCAACATAAAGCAACCTTTTTAATTTTATATTTCCCTTTGTCAAAAAAAAAAATGAAGCTACTAAACTCCAATACAAACATATAATCTGTGTTTTGGCAATTTCTTACATACCTTTTTAGCCTGTCACTCAGACTGACACTTTTTGATGTCTTTATGGTGCAACCACATCATATTAACTCAAAGAGAAAGTGCCACGTAAATCTATATATGAAGTTGAATACATGAAAACTAAATCCTATATAACATCATCTCTGAGGAAATGTTCCACACTTATAAAAGTCGTCAGATTTGTATAAAAGATGAATTAATTTTGTTAAAATAGAAGGCATAGTTTATCCATTGGATAAGTTGCACACACATATACTTATGGTTTATCATCACAAGGATATGTGTTCTTTTTGGTTTGTTATACATACAGGCATAGGCAAAAATATATATTCACATTATTGGCTTATCATCCAAAGCATTATACAGTGGAAATAAATGCAAATCATAAATTGTTTTAAAATAACACTAAATATGATAACATGTTTTACGCAAATTTAAGAAGTACATTTCAGAAGTCTGTGTAAAAAAAACATTATGTAATGAAAAAGAAAATTTAACAAATAGTCAAATTAAAGGCTGTTTTTGACATTAAGGGGAAAGCAATAACAGTTTCAATTAGTTGGAGTAAAAAAAAAATATTGGAGTGTATTATTTACACATTCCTAGTGTTAAAAATACTGGATGTTAATTGAAAGAAATTTGGTTAGCATGATATTGAATATAAGTTTATTAAAATGCCATTTGTGGCTTTCATGCATAAGTATAAAGAAGATCAAGACTGGAAAAGTAAATAAGTTTAAGGGCCAGAAAAAGAAAAGTAACATGAAGAATATGGAACACAGCTTACTGGGAAATTCTTAATATTTTTGTTCTGTCTTGTATAGGCAAATTGTACGGTCTTATTTTGACTTTAGAGTGCTAATTAAATGTATTAACCTCAGGTACCCAAACAATTTCATATTTATATCTTGTTTTTCTATTCATCAATATTATAGCAGTTACATATGACAAGAAAGGCATGGCAAGCAAACTTTGAAAAGATGGTACATATGTCAAATATGCTTTAACTTAGGTTCCAGTCATTTTTATATTTGTATTTCATGTACCAGGCAAAGTTTTGTGTTGGACGGTCATAACTGACTCATGCTTATTTCTCACATGAGCTGTGATCAGAACATCAGCATTTTGTCAGAGGCTTTTATTTCAGTTTGTTTTATACCAACCCATTTGTTCTTTGAAGAGTCATTAAAAAGCATTCACGGAACATCTCGATGGGTTATGCATGGCTTGCTCACTGATGATATAATAAAATGCCACATACTATTACTTTGTAACTGGGTTTTAAAGGTTACCAGCAAGGTTGCTAAAGGAAAACAATATGAAGCTAGGAGAAATTGCATTATGTTATATTTTGAGATTAAAAAAATATATATGCATTAAGCTAGATCCTTTTTTTCCTAAGGCTTGCCATTTTCTCTTGAACTCACAAATGTATTTGAAAAATTTATGATATGAAGTAAGAATCATGAGATGTTTAGTAGCTGTAGATAAATGCATCAAGGGTGAATATCTAAAAGTAAATTGCAAAGGGTGAGAAGCCAAGCATAGCACAGAAAATAGAAGTTTGATATGGAAATGCGGTAACTATAATATCTTGAAGGCGGAAGAAATAGCTTGCAACTAATGTTAAGCTTCTGCTTTTCTTTCAAATATTTCTCATGTATACTACCCTTTTATTTAGACAAAAAGTAAAACATTTTCAATATACACAATAATCACAAATTTAAAAACACAGCAAAAAGCACAGACATAAAAATAACTAAAGAAAAATACTTCCTTTTAGCAAATAAAATTTGTTTTCAATTAATTGTCTAGTTAGATAAGGTTTAACTACTTCTCTTTCAAACTAAAGTGTTTTTTTATATAAAGCAAATCGATTTCATAAAATAATTGTTATTTAATAATGTAATAATTATTTAACAATATGATTGTTAAATGATGCACCGAATAGTATGATGAAAGGAACTTACTATTATTTTTATAATCTAAGTAAGTCACTTCGTCATATAGATGTCTCATTATTTTTTCAGTAACATTGAGATTTAAATTCAAACAGTGGTTTCAATTGGCTCCTGGGAGTTTTTGCAGGGCTTCAGAAAATATTTTATTCAAATTATAGTGTTGAAGCTCAGTTTTTGGAGAAGGCTCATCATCATAGATTGCTGATAATCTATGCTTAGGAGAGAGTCCAAGGCCGAGAACAGTGGAGGTGAATTTGTTTGATGATGACAGAGGTTTCAAATCCCTTGACTTTAGCCATGGTCAATTAAAGTGTCCCAGTCCCTCAAAAATAGCGTTCTTCACATTTTGTTTGAAAAATGGAAATGGATTTGCTGAAATAAAATTGGCACTTTTATTCTAATTCTCTTTAGTGATCATTGTAAATCTACAAGTTTAGATATCAATTTACTGATGAATTTCTCTCTCCTGACCATAAGAGAACTAAGTTGTTCTTGAAATTTTGAAACCACTAAAAATAATTTTGAACAATTAAAGAGTTTAGATTGAAAAGATACTGAAATATAGCCCATCTGAATTGTTGAGCTTAAGAGGAAAGCACCTTATTTCCTGCCCAAAGAGAAATCTGAAGCTATTTTGTACAAGATAAATTTTTGGCAGAAGGGGTAACAGTATGCTTGGGAATAACTGTTTTCTAGCAACAAAACAGAGGGACAGGTTCAATCAGCAGGCAATAGATATTATTCAAATAGATTGTCTATATAGATAAGAATATAATATAATCCTATTGCATGGAATTGAACTCATGTTCATAAGAGGGATAATACTAATTTACCATAACTCTTTAGGACAACATGTATATCCTTCATTAGGAGAAGAAGTAACCCAAATGTGTTTGCTATATTTATATTTAAAATAAAGGAGAGAGTCAACTTGAAAAATTTAGTTCTGGATTTTTTAAAGTGTATTGCACCTCCAGTTGCAATGTTTGTTTATAATGTAAGTTTCTAAGCCACCACCTGCCTTAGAATTGACAACCCTAACTCCTGCACTGTTTGAGGGTTGACTGTAATTTGAATTACAGAGATGATAAATAGAATGCCCCAGCCATGAAAAAGAGGGCACAAACCTAGGGCCCAAAGAGTTAATACCCTTACTCCCAAAAGCAAAAATCAGATAACTAAATATAATACTTTGTCCTATGAGGAGAGAGAGGAAGTGAAATCAGATAACTCATTCAAACCTAACAGTTCCTATTATTGTTTGGTGATAGAAAAATTAAGGTTGTTTATTCACATACTGTTTCCTACACTCTTATATTGTAGTTTAAGAGCTGAAATAATTTGAGAGTGAAGGACAGAGAATAAAATACAAGAGTGAAAAAAATTAAATGAGACATGCAGTATAAAAGGATAAATAGACTTAAGATACATATTTAGATATTTATATGAATATTTACACTTAATTACAATGTCCCAGTCTCCTTGCAAACATTATATGTCTATTAACTCATTTATTCTTTATAACTCCTTAAAATACAACTTTAATACTTAACTCAATTATTCTTTATAACTTACTAAACAGAATTTTAAATCTCATTTTGTAGATAAGAAAAACTGAGGTTAGATCGCTTGCCTTAGGTAATAAGCTTCTCAATTAAGAACTGAGATTTGAGCCAAAGTAGTTTAGATACAGCCCATTCTCTTACCCATTCATATTGCTTCAGAAAGAAGGGGCTGAGATACAAAATGAAAGGAAAGAGAGGAGGAGGTAAAAGAGAAGAATGTCAGTGATGAGAGAAGGATTGATGAAAAGGCTAGGAGCAGATATTTGAGGCAAGTAATTTATGTGCAAGTGACCTGAGGGAAGTATATAAAAGAAAAGAACAGAAAGATATTTGTGGTCTGAGAAAGGGAGTAAGAGGAAGGAAGGAAGAAAAGGATGAGAGGCAAAGAAAGCAAGTTTGACTCCTACTATTTTTCTATGTACTATTAAAATAATATTTCATACTTATTTCTTCAGTATGTTAGGATACAAGTACTTTGAAGAAAGGGGGCTTGCCTAAGGTTCTAGTGTAGTTGGAAAAGTCAGGAAGCCAGTCTCAGACAATGCAAAAGGACATTTTACTTCCTGTTACGTAATGGCGAGTGGGATGTTCACAAAGAAAAAAAAAATAGAAATCAGAAAAATGTGAGCACTGAGACAGGAAATGATACCATTTGTTCGTTATTCATCCATTCTTCATTTATCCATTAAGTATGGAGTTTCTCCACTGTGCCAGGTGAAGGCTGGAGCTACCAACGTAAATATAAGGAATCTTCCAACATCAAAGTCCTCGATTCCTGTGAACATTTGGAGAACTATGATAAGGACAGTGCAGCCACTGCTTTGGTGGTAGATGGGCTGTGGAGTGAGGGAGAATCCTACATCAAAGGAATAGTTGCTCAACTTTGAGGGCAAAATCCAATTTTTGAAATTGATAGTTAAACAGAAGACCTGAAGCCTGGCTTTATTGAAAAAGAATGCAGACTGAGTGAAAGAACTCTAAGAGTGACAATGAAGCCGAAACCGGTTTGGCTCAGTGGATAGAGCATCGGCCTGCGGACTGAAAGGTCCCGGGTTCGATTCCGGCCAAGGGCATGTACCTGGGTTGTGGGCACATCCCCAGTGGGAGATGTGCAGGAGGCGGCTGATCGATGTTTCTCTCTCATCGATGTTTCTAACTCTCTGTCTCTCTCCCTTTCTCTCTGTAAAAAATCAATAAAATATATTTAAAAAAAAAAAAAAAAAAAGAGTGACAATGAAGTAGAAAATAAAAAAAAACAGCTGAGAGCACAGCTGCTGTGGCTCAGTGGTTGAGTGTCAACCCATGTATCAAGAGGTCAAACCTTTTATTCCTGGTCAGGGCAAATGCCTGGGTTGGGCTCATTCTTCAGTAAGGGGACTGTGGAGGTCAGCTGATGGATGTTTCTATCTCTCTCTCCCTCTCCCTTTCTCTCTTTCTACAATCAATAAAAACATTTAAAAAAAAAAAAAAGCTGAGAGAAAAATTCAAATAAGTTTGAGTGAATCTGAGAATATGGAGGCTGGTTCCCCAATTATCCTGGGACAGTCTGGGGGTCTAAAATATTCTCAGAAAAAGACACTCCATTTGGTGTAATGGTGAGTCCTATAGGATGGAATGACCATAAAACAGCATGTATCAACCTTGGCACCATTGATATATTTATCACATAACTCATGTAAGGTGCAGTCATGTACATTTAATATGTTTAACAATACACTTGACTTCCACCAGGAGCACCCCACTCTAAACATGACCCTCATAAATGCCTCCTGATATGGTAAAATATCGCCTGGTGGGCAAAATCACCTTTGGTTGAAAACCACTGCACTTAATGAAGGATGACTGAGGGAGGAACAGACATAGCCTCACAGAATCTCAATCAAATACAGGGAGATATGCAAAGAACTCTCAGAAAAAATTGGTCATTGGAGCATGTGTAGGGGATGGGAGGATAGATACAGAGGTTGTGAAATCTATACTAATAAAAGGGTAATATGCAAATTAACTGTCACTCTGCGACAAAGATGGAGCCACAGAGCCTGCTGAGCGGATGGGAGGCTTGGCTTTCTTTGTCGCCCTGGCAGTGAAAGAAGCCAAGCCTCCCAAACGCCCCAGCCAGCCACCAAGGCAGACATGCGGGAGTGAGCGAGGTTCCCGGTCTGGGGGTTCCAAATCTGCCCTTGGTTCCTTTCACCGCTGATTCCCCTCCTCAGGTATCCCCCATGCAAAAGCCGTTCTCTGCAAATATGTCATGTCCTAATGGGTGAATCCTAAACCAAATGAGTGTCACACCTGGGCAACCTAACTCCCGTTCGAAAAAGGACCTGGGGGGAGGGGGTTAGGAATCAGGAAGCCATGTGACCTGCTCATATCTCCGGAACTGCTGTCAAACACAGGCAGTCTGAGACCCGCCCAAACACCGCCTGAGCTAAACCTGAGAACCAAGACATTTCTAAGGCCCAAAGTTGACGGGGGTAAGGGGGCAGGGGAGCAAAGCAAGCAGAACAGCCAACTCAACCAAAGAAGCAGGGGCCTAAGATAACTCAGAGAATGTCCCGGCCACGGATGCCCTCCCGCAGACGTGGTGCCCACACCCAGCTGGGGGGAGGGGGTGTGTAGTGCGGATTTTAAGGCCTCCGGCAGGAGGGAAAGTGAGGCATGCCTAAGGATTTTTTGTTCGTGTCCCACAGTCCAGAAGCAGAGTCAGAATCAAGAAGTGGAGTCTTACCTCAGTGCTGGGGTGTTTAAAAGTATTTAAAAATAGCAGTCCCAGCACCCAGTGCACCGCCATGTTTGCCCTGGACAGGAGGTGCGCAGAGGACTTCCGGAGCAGCCCTATAACCCCGGCGGTGACAGGCTCTGGAGAGGGAGAGACTGCCGCACTTCCGGTGTCCAAGGTGCTAGCGCCGAAAACCTTGGCCTATCTGGAAGCTCGGTGCTGCTGCCGCTGAGAGAGGAGAGGCTGGCACGGTGGCTCCAGTGGTCCAAATCCTGTCATTGCCTCACATTACCTAGCCTCGGCGCCCTCCAGGGCAGCCTCAGTGCCAGTGCAGAGGAGGCTTTGGAGAGGGTGGTGGTGAGGAGAATGTGTCCGACTCTGGATACCTTTTTAGGGCTGGCAGGAAAACCTGGCAATGAGTGAAGAATAATGTCTCAAAATGAAGAGGTTGTTGTTGTTTTTCTCATCAGCAAAATGTGAATATTACCTAACCAACAGACTTTGCGAGAATTAATTGAAATAAAATTCCAGAAATCGTATAATGGCTGGGCTGAAGTGGATAGGTTGGTTGAATGGGAGTGTGGTCCTGTGCATGGAAAGGTTGCAGGTTTGATTTCAGGCCAGGGCACATACCTGGGTTTCAAGTTGGATCTCTGGTCGGGGCTCCTAAGGAAGGCAACTGACGACATGTTTCTTTCATTGATGTTTCTCTCTCTTTATCCGTCTTCCTTCCAGTCTCTCTAAAAATCAATGGAAAAATAAACTAATGCCATATCTACAAATGTGGAAAATCTAAGGAAAAAAAAGTGGGGGGGGGGGGGGGCTAACTGGTTTGGCTGAATGGATAGAGAATCGGCCTGCGGACTCAAGGGTCCCAGGTTCGATTCTGGTCAGGGAAATGTACCTTGGTTGAGGGTACATACCCAGTTGGGGGTGTGCAGGAGGCAGCTGATTGATGTTTCTCTCTTATTGATGTTTCTAACTCTCTATCCCTCTCCCTTCTTCTCTGTGAAAAATCAATAAAATATATTTAAAAAATCAATAAGATATATTTAGAGAAAAAAAAGCAGAGTAAAAGAGGTTGAATATGTACTGTATAATTTAAAGCATGTAAAATAATATAACTTTTTAGGGGCATATATGTTATCTATACTAATAAAAGGGTAATATGCTAATTAGACTGGACATCCATCCGGACGTCCTTCTGGACAAAGTCACAGTGGCAAGGGCCAAGGCAGAGGCTGTTAGGGGCGATCAGGCCAGCAGGGGAAGGCACTTAGGGGTGACCAGGCTGGCAGGGGAGGGCAGTTAGGGGCAATCAGGCCAGCAGACAGAGGTGCTTAGGGGTGATCAGGCAGGCAGGCAGAGAGGTTAGGGGCAATCAGACCAGCAGACAGAGGTGCTTAGGGGTGATCAGGCAGGCAGACAGAGGTGGTTAGGGGCAATCAGAGAGACAGGGAAGCAGTTAGGGGCATCAGGCAGGCAGACAGAGGTGGTCAGGGGCAATCAGAGAGACAGGGAAGCAGTTAGGGGCATCAGGCAGGCAGACAGAGGTGGTCAGGGGTGATCAGGCAGGCAGGCAGGTGAGCAGTTAGCAGCCCAGTGGTCCCAGATTGTAAGAAGGGTCCCGGATTGGAGAGGGTGCAGGCTGGGCTGAGGGACCACAATAGTGATTATATCAATCAACCACACATCTTTAGTGTATATCAAGACAGGATATGTATGGACAAGACTAGCCAACATCTCACTTTATGGATCCTCAGATAACAAGGCTCTTCCCCCATTGCCATGTTTCCTTTTGCTCTCAGAGGCCATCCTAGGAGAGTAAGGTTAGGGAATATCCATGGAGAGAGAATATTCTACACAGACATTTAAATAAAAAAAAAAATAAAGTTAGAAAATTTGGAAAAATTACAGTAAGTTGATGTAGTTGTTTATATTGTCCCAACACCAGTGACTGCAACAGATCAACATGAAACCAGTTATTAAAGATAAAGAAAGTTCCAGTAAGGACACATTAGCCTCATAAGTGATTTTTCTCATTAGAGCTATTTTGATTGATTGCATATGCAAGGTGAGAAAACTGGACATATCAGAAGGTAAATCCAGATGTTCAGCCAGGGTGAATGAATGGATAGGATGTTGAGATAAGATATTCAGCATGAAAAACATATTTTCTGGGGAAAGGTGGCTATGTACATTATGAATACATCCAGTAGGCAATGGGTTATATTGATATGAAATTTAAGGCTATATCTCCTTTGGAGCATTGTTTTAAACAATGAACAGATTGCGCTTGAAACAATAATATTGAAAGCATCCAGGGAAAGTGTACAGAATATTCCAAGAATAGAATACAAAATAAAACACTAGAAACACATTTTTTGAATGAATGAGGAACATTTTGCAAAGAAGACAATTTCAAAAGAAAACCATAAATATGAAAAGAAGCCTATAAAATAAATTGTTTCATGAAAAATGTGCTTAAGAGCATAAAGCATTGCATGTAAAGGCTAAAAAGTGTTTGTATTATTTGACACTAAGGTCTGGTGATCTTAAAAATACATCATTAAATCTTGTGTCTGGGGTGGATTCCAGAAAGTATTAAGCATGAGCCTAGTGGCTAATGTAGAAAATTATTTTATAACATTTGAGGTAATATCAGAAGACTGTGAAACACAGAGAAGAATGTTTGTTTTTAGGCTGCAGGGTTTTATACTATCGGGCGACACAATAATGGTTGGATCCAAGATCCTAAGCAAACGAGAAGAAACAGAGCATAACAGAAAAAGTGTTCAGTTGGTTGGGTGTTGCCTGTCCCTTGCACCAAGAGATTGCTGCTTTGATTGACAGGGCACATGCCTGGGTTATGAGCTGGATCCCTATTAGGGGGCTTGCAAAAGGCAGCTGATTAATCTTATGCTTTCACATGGATGTTTCTCTTTTCTTCTCCCTTCCTCTCTCTCTAAAAATCAATAATCTAGTCTTTTTAAAAAATAAAAAAAATGATTGATCTCTGGACACAGACACAAGGGTGGTAGGGGCTTGCCCTCAGGGGTGGGAGTGGTGGTGGGGGGTCAATCAGTGAAAAAGGAGACATCTGTAATACTTTAAACAATAAAAAAAAAGAAAAACAAAACAAAAAAAATAAAAAATTATCTAAACACTAGTAGAAGAATGGGCTTTCATTTTCTGTGTGTTTTCATTGTATCAGAAGGAAAAGTCATCTCAGGATTTCTAGAGTTGTGATGGTATAAGTTTGAGGAAATCCTCACTTGATGGTTTCTATTTCTGTTTGAGAGATAGTAGAGAAGGAGGCCCTCTTTTTAGAATGAGAAGAATGGAAAGTTTAGGTTAACAAACATTTTGGAATAGTCACTGTGAAGCCTGGCCGGTGTGGCTCAGTGGTTGAGCATGGACCTATGAACCAGGTGCTCGTGGTTCAGTTCCCAGTCAGGGCACATGCCCAGGTTGCAGGCTCCATTCCCAGTGCAGGGTGTGCAGGAGGTAGCAGATCAATGATTCTCTCTCATCGTTGATGTTTCTATCTCTCTCTCCCTCTCCCTTCCTCTCTGAAATCAATAAAAATATATTTTAAGAAAATAGTCACTGTAAAAAATTTTTAAAGGGAGTTAACTTGAGTTATAGATGTAGTTTTTAGGAGCACTGAGGATTTCAGTGAAGCAGATCACACAAAATTACTATAACTTGTGGGGAAATATGTCACAAGTGTCAGAGTTAGTATGAAGAAATAATTTTGGCATTAATTTTGGAAAAAGATAAAATTAAACAAGTGTTTGGTTAGGAAACACTAAAAGGGTCAAAGTTGTACGAAAAAAAATGCCTAAAACAAACATAGCCCACTAAAATTTTACTCTACTTTAATATCAAGGTGCTCAATAGAACTTATTGGCAGAACTTACCATTCCAAACAGGAAGTTCATTGAATTGGATCGATGTGATGAAGAAAATTGAATGATTAAGGCGCTGCCTTAGACTGTGTTCCTTGGACTCGGATGCAAATGGTGTAGCAGGAGTGCTTGGGAGAGATATGCTGAGAAGAAAGTGAGGGAATGTATCCATCAGGGTTTAACTAGGAAAACAGATGAAGTAAGAGGAATATATTTATTGCAAGGAATCAGCTTAAGCAATTCTGAGAGCTGCCTGGCTAGTCAAATCTGAAAACCACAGACCAGGCCATCAGGAACAGCAAGCTGGCCCTCTCAGAACAGGCAGAATTTTGTCTTTGTCAGGAAGCCTCACATCTGCTCTGATCACCTTTCAACTAATTGAATCAGACCCAACCAGATTATCTAATCATTCCTCACTTAAACTTAACCCATAATGGCTCTAATTGTGCTTAAAAAAATGCCTTCCCAGAAATAATTAGATGGTGCTTGAATGATTAACTTGTGACAATAGCTTAGCCAAGCTGACACATAAAACTGGCCATCACAAGAAGGTAGGCTTGAATTGGACACACTAAACCTGTCGTTGCAGTGAAGGCCACAGCCCCTCCTTTGGTTGTTGAACTGACCATATGGAGTTGTCCCAATTGAGGTTGGACTGTATCCCCATATCAGCCAAGTGATGTGGTGCTCCTGATGGAGGGTAATTCCAGTTGATCTATTGACACTACCTGTTAATCTATTGACACTAAAAAAGAGATTTGAGTGGAAGACCACAGTATATTACTCCACAAATGTTAATTTAAACTGCTGGTGTGCCTGGGTAGGTGTTGGTTGGTGATTAGAACACTGACCTGTGCAGCAAAGAATTGTCAAGGGCATATACCTGGTTTACACTTCAATCCCTGGCCCCAGTTGTGGTGCATGTAGGAGGCAGTCAATCTCTCTCTTTCTCTCTCTCTCCCATCCTCCCACTCTCTCTAAAAATCAATGAAAAAATTTTCTCTGGTGAGGATTAACAAAAATAAAACAAACAAACAAACAAACAAAAAACTACTGGTGTGATTCAACAAAATATTTTAAAGTAATCAAAAATAAATGTTCATCATTATACTAGAGGCTCAGTGCATGAAATTCATGAACTCTGGCGGGGGGGGGGGTACGGGGGGGGAGGTCCCTCAGACTGGCCTGTGCCCTCCCATAGCCAGCAGTTGGACATCCTTAGCACTGCTGTGGATGCAGGAGAGGCTTCTGCCACTGCTGCCGCACTCACCAGCCATGAGCCTGGGTTCTGTCTGAGCAGCGCTCCCCTTGACCACCAGGCGGCAACTCCAGCGTTGAGCATGTTGAGCATCTGTCCCCTGGTGGTCAGTTTGGTCAATTTGCATATTAGCCTTTTATTATATAAGATTGGCTGATCTTCATTGCATTATTTGTAGGCTTTGTCCCTAGTGTGGCTTGAATCAATCTTAATTCAAATTAACACACACAAATAGCATAGCCCATGACTGTAATTCTGACTAACCATAATTTCCACCAAGTTTTCTATCAGTTTCCCCATGTGGTTCCTCATTGGCTCATGCTGAAGTTTACAGACAGCTGTTGAAGGAATGCCCTTCATAAGAATTAAGATGTGTGGATTTCAACTTTGGAAGCAGCCCATTTGTGAAACGAAATATAGAGGTTTTCCCATTCATTGTCACCCTTTCACTATTCAAAGGCTCAAATAAACTCTCAGAATTTCCAATTCTGAAATGCCAGAGAGATGATGGGCTCTTTATCATCAGATAAATAGTTTGCTCTTGGTTCTAGCATACCAGAATCATTTGTTGTAATCTATATTCAAATAAAAGGCAGATTTATCTTCCCATTCTTTATGAAGTGATCACTGTGACTCACCCAGCCACTGCTGCTCCTCATCATCTTTGATGTCTTTGATGTTATTGCAGATGAATCTCAGGAAAGTAGATGAGAACTGCATGCTCATGTTGAGGAAACTCAACAAAGCAATTTATTAGTAAATGACTTTACTCATCTGTGCTGAATCTTTCAAAAGATGGGTTATTCATGACTTTGATTATGGGTGTGTTTTTTTACTTATCAGATCTGAAAATATCCTATATAATGAAGAGCTGATATGCAGTGGTTGTCACACCCTTGCACCCTCATGCCCTTGCCCTGGGGGACCTGAAGCCAGGCCAGGGGACTTGAGGCTGTGCCCCCACCCAGCAGGGCTTGATGGGAGACCTGAGGCTGCGTCCCCCACTCTGCAGGGCTTGATGGGGGTGGGGCCATCTGTGTCTGGGTCTCTTGAGATTTCAAGGCACACATGGGTGGGCAGGGACTTGACTCTGGGTCCTGTGTTGCACCCCAGACTCTGACAGGAAGGATATTTTCATATACATTTTACTAATTTTCTTTCATCTCTGACATTTCTATTATAGAGAAAGGGCCTCCTTCAGATACCATTTTAGGGAGATGAGAGGGATTAATTGTGTTCACAGCCTAAGCTTCAGTAATTGCATATTAATCCCAAGTATTTGGGTAATACTGAGAGATCTGATTTTGCTCAATATGCATTAATTGTCCAATTCAAGCCTAAACCTAAAAATGACTGTTCATTCAGTACATTTTTACTAAACATCCATGTATCAGGCATTGACCCAGCTAAGTACTAAGTACTGGGGTCACAGCAGTAGACCAGACAGACACCCTCCTTCATTGCCTTGCATGTCCCTAAAGGCACTCATGAGCAATGTGACAGACATTGAATAAGAACATTTTTAGGGAAATGAGTATTATAAAATGGGAAAGATTAGGGTGCTAATATGAGTATTATTATGTTATCTAATAATCTGTGAGAATAAGAGCACATGGTTTTACAGGGACCAGAATGGCCCTATAAAGGAAAGGACCTCTTGAGAAAGTACGGACGTGTGGCTGCTTTCTTGGATCACCCTTGTCCTAGGGTTTTTTTGGCCTTATTTCTACTCATTTCTCAATACTCAGCTTGGATTTCAGATCCTTCTAGAAGCCAGGTCTAGACTGGTCTTTCAGACTTCTTGATACTCGCCCACACTCTGTGTGTTACCCCTAACTCAGCATTAAGCAAATATACAGCAAATATACAGGTATATATAAAGAACTGAAATTAATTAATGCCAAGATGTTTTTAAATTACTCAACATTCCTTATCTCTTTAAACAATCCTATATAATAGAGACGTAATATGCAAATGGTCATTAGTGGTGAAGTGTAAGGACCGACCATGTAAAGACCAGATCACAGATCATCAGGAGGAGGCAGGGCAGCAAGCTATGAGGGGGTTAGGGAGGAGGGGTAGCTGGGAGAGCCACAGGAGGGCGGGGCAGTGGGCAGAGAGCTACTGGAGGGTAGCAGCGAGCTACTGGTGCATGGATTTGTGCACAGGGCTACAAGTTATTACATATTCCAAAATCTTTTAAATGTTAACATTTAATCACTTTCTGAAAAAATATTGTTACAAAGTATTAATTCTATAGTTTCAGTCTTTAAAATTGTATGTTACCATAACAATCCTTCTTACTCTGCTAGGCTCTAAGCCCAGATAAGGCATGCACAATTATATTGCCAGGGCTGACCAGCAGACCCTAAGCGATGGATGAATGGATTACTCCCACACAACTGTTTGCTGTGAAAGGGAGGGCTAGAGGACTGCCTAGCTAAAGGAACCAGGCCTCAATTGCCTTCCCTGTTAGGCTTTTATTGTAGCAGCAGTTTATGATAAAGTTTTACTTTTAGATACAATCATTAGGGTAAGTAATATTGGGAGGATATAGGTGTTCGTAGTGTCCTTTAAGCAAGGGCACCAAAGGTTAAGCATAAAGATTCCAGTAAACACCCAGGGGTCTGTACGTGCACAGACTTGTTTGGAAAGGTCAAGGAATAATTAGGGGCACCACCTTCAGCACTCCCCTAAGTCTCCCCTAAGTCGGAATTCTGATAAACAGGGCAGGCGGCCTTCCTCGCACTTCCCTTTTCTCAGAATGTCCTCCTTACAAACTTTCCAACCAAGTCTCGTGTGCTCCCCAACATTATATGACAGCCAGAAGAGGCATTATATATCTACCTCTATCTATCTATCTATCTATCTATCTATCAGCTATCTATCTATCTATCTATCTATCTATCTATCTATCTATCTATTCTATCATCTATTATCTATCTATCTATTTATCTATCTATCTATCTATCTAATTTTTTTTTCTAGCTTAGCTTGTTTTCCAGGCTGCACCTCACCTGGGGCCTGCAGGGGGGTGAGAGTTTGTTACCAGGTGTGCAGGTGAGAGAGAGAGATGAGAGACGGGGAGGGGGAGGGAGAGGCATGAAGGTGAGAGAGAGGGAGTGGAGCGGGAATGGGAATGAGTTTCTTTGTTAGGCTGATTATAATATCTCAGGCTTGGGATGGACAGGCTTTTTCTTCCAACTTCCCAAGCTTTTGTGGGCATATGATGGGTCCACCCCTAATGAACCTATTCCTAGACCTTGAGCTACCTGCACTAATAGTATCTGCTTGTCTATAAAAAGAAAAATAGATAAGACTTTGCAAACTCAGAAGACTGATTGTGAACATAACATTATGGTTGAATGCTTATCTACACTAATAAAAGAGAAACATGGTAATTGGCGTATGACCACTACCCTTTTCATTGGCTAATCAGGGCAATATGCAAATTAACTGCCAACTAAGATGGCAGTTAACTGCTAACAAAGATGGCGGTTAATTTGCATATGTAGGCACGATGCAGGGAGGCGAAAGGGAAAGCAGGAAGAAGCCCCCTGCCACTGACAGTGATCAGAAACCAGCGGGGAGCGAAGAGCTGGGGGGCAGGGCAAAGGTGGCCCCCAGGGCCACCTTTGCCCTGCCCCTCAGCCATGATCAGAGAATCGGGCGTCTTTGCTGCCCTGGCCAGTGATAGCAGGAAGTAGGGGTGGAGCTAGCGATGGGAGCTGGGCACGGTTGAAGCTTGCAGTCCCTGGAGCTAGGGGTCCCTAGCTTGGGCCTAAAGTGGAGCCCGCGATCTCGGGGCCGCTGCCGCTGCGGGTCCCTGCTGCCCGGGCTGGACGCCTCGGCCAGAGGAGTTAGGCCTGGGCAGGGACAGAGCAGGAGATCGCGGGGAGCTGGGGGTCCCCTGCCCAGGCCTAATGCCTTAGCCAGAGGCGTTAGGCCTTGGCAGAGGCAGAGCCTGCAACCATGGGAAGCTGGCGGTCCCCTGCCCAGGGCTAATGCCTCTGCCAGAGGCGTTAGGCCTGGGCAGGGGCAGAGCGGGAGATCCCGGGGACCTGGGGTCCCCTGCCCAGGCCTAATGTCTTGGCCAGAGGTGTTAGGCCTGGGCAGGGGCGGAGCCGGGGATTGGGGGGATATGATGGTCCCCTTGCCCAGGCCTGAAGCCTGGGTCAGAGGCGTCAGGCTTGGGTGGGGGGGTGGAGCAAGCGATCAGAGGGAGATGGGGGTCCCCTGCCCAGGCATGATTCCTGGGCCAGAGGCATCAGGCCTGGGCGGGGGTCAGAGCCAATGATGGAGGGAGATGGGGGTCCCCTGTCCAAGTCTGACACCTCTGGCGGAGGCGTCAGGCCTGGGCAAGGGGCCGATCAGGCGATCAGAGGGTAATGGGGGTCGATGCCTCTGGCAGAGGCAACAGGCCTGGGCAAGGGCAGAGCCAGTGATGGGGGGGAGAGGGGGGTCCCCTGCACAGGCCTGAATCCTGGGCCAGAGGCATCAGGCCTGGGCCAGGGCAGAACCAGCAATCGGAGGGGTCTGGGGGTCCCCTGCCCAGGCCTGATGCCTGGGCCAGAGGCATCAGGCCTAGGTTGGGGGCAGAACCAGTGATGGGGGGAAATGAGGGTCCCCTGCCCATGCCTGACACCTCTGGCAGAGGCGTCAGGCCTGGGCAAGGGACCGATCCTGTGATTGGAGGGTGATGGGCGTCAACTCCTGAGGGCTCCCAGTATGTGAGAGGGGGCAGACTGGGCTGAGGGACAGTCCCCCCCACACACACCCAGTGCATGAATTTCGTGCACCAGGCCCCTAGTTCAATAATAAAACTGTTTTCTTTCTCTTCTACAATTTTGGAGTGTTCTGGTTTGGCAGGATATTTTGTTTTTAATTTTATTTCTCAAAATGTGTGAGATTGTGGTTGTGTTTAAAAAATTTTTTGGTCTCTTCAAGCACTTTTTCCTTTCTCCAATTATTCCAAAGAGTCACTTATTTCATGATTTTATTAGAAATCATGTAGAGAATAACAAGACTTCAGGCAATTGTTTGCTGTATCTCTATCCCCCCCCCCCCCAAAAAAAAAAGGTTAACCTAAAGGAAGACTCAATATAACAAAGAATCCATGAGCACAGGAAGATAAATATCTTCTTCTCTCTCTAAATAAATTGTACTTCCTATTCTGAACTTTTCATTCCCCAACCAAGAAAATGGAAATGTTAGTATAGGTAACTAAGTATTAATAAAGGAATAGAGCAAAGGAAATCAGACATTAATAAGCATAATTAAGTAGGGAGCATGAACTTCACAAACCCCAGGGGATCTTACCATTGCCCAGCAAAGGGGCTTATCATCTCTCCCTCCCCTGTACAGGGAGGAAAAAAGGCTTTTCAATCTCCCTCCATTCACTTGCCCAGACTATGTTGGGGGCAGGGTATAAGAAGGTAACCAAAGAGACTTATCTGTGTAGCCTGGGGAAAGGATTAGATTGGATAAGGAATACAAAACACCAGAAGATCTAGGAACCAAATTTATTAGAGGGTGGACTCATCATAAGCTGTAAAAGTTTGGAAAGCTGATTGCTTAGTTTGAAGAAAAGGTATTGTCTATCCCAAGCTCAAGATAATAAAATCAGCCTAACAAGGAACTTCTCTCTCTCTCTCATTCTCTCTATCTATCTCTATCTCTATCTCTATCTCTATCTCTATCTCTATCTCTATCTCTATCTCTATCTCTATCTCTATCTATTTCTATCTATCTCTCTCTCTATCTATCTCCTTGTTTGTTCAGAAGTTCTGTCCCCATAGCAGCCATGTGGGACTAGCAGCTTCCTGCCTGGCAGATAGAGGACTGGGCCCCAGCGGAGGCACAGGCAGTAAAACAAGCTGGCCCGATTGGGACAAAGACATGATCTGAACCAGTGGCACATAACATTTGGACCTTGGCCTTTGTTTTGGACCTGATAACGACAAGGTTATATTTCTTTTAGAGAGAAACAGATGGAAATGAGACACTGGGAACCTGAGGGCATCCTTCTATTTTCACCCAAATAATTCTTATCACCAGACCTCATCCTCCCTTTTGGGTCCCTGAAAATGCTTTTCTCCAGGTACTACAAGGATCCCACTTGCACTAGCAAGGATACTACCCATGGCACTCATGTTCTCAAGATAAACAACTAGAACTCAAGTAAGAGGACCTGACAATAACATTTTTAATACAAAATTTATTTTAGATTCACCATTTGTGTTAGTTGATTAGTTTATCCAAAAGAAAATAATTCCCTTATATCTTTATAATAGTTGGTCTTTTTGCAACTTGGAGAGAGGTTCCCACAAAAGTTAGGGTCTACCCTTCCACAGAAACTAAAAGTTAGGAGCACTGTCTTCATTGAAGATTACATTACAAAAGTCCTTGAGAAAGATATTCCTGAGCTATAAGGCTGGCAAAAGGCTTATTTGAATCTTAAAGGTATTTATATACATTTCAAAGAGGCAAGGGAAGAAGGTTACTAATGTAAATGTAAGAAAGGAAAGGTAGGATAATTCCTTCCCTATTCTCAACAGGGAAAATTGAGCCTCTTATTTTAAAATCACTTTTGCCCATACAAAACACACACACACACACACACACACACACACACACACACACACACACTCACCACACATCACACCACATCACATAATAATTCAGCATATGGAGGTAGACCAAATACAGGAAATAGCAGAATAGCATACAAATATGTAAGTTGGTTCTATTTGGTCTTGCCACCCTTTGAAGCTTTTGTAAATTTCCTTCAAAAGGTTCCACAAGCACAACTTAACTAAAGTCTCTCAGATAGTTTGCACCGATAGCTTCTAGTTACAGGACTGCAAAGATTAAAGAGGACTCTGTGGTGAGACCAGGACTTTTGACACTGACCTCTGTTTATTGATTGCTCCCTACAGAGACTCATTCAAATCATCACAGGCCCAGCAAGACATTTCGGGTATTGCATAAGATCTATTTTATGTCATGGCAGAGATCTCAGCAAGGCAACAAGCAAGTGGCTGATATGCAGAGTAGTCTCAGCACTTCATCTGTTCTCCAATAATTTGTATATCCCCTAAGGTAGAAGAATTTTCCTCTGGACAATTTTCTTTGTGGAAGCTTTCTGCATATTCCACTCCAGTTTTAGTCCCAACTATTTCCTCTGTTCACACTGGACAGTTTTGAGTTGGCTGTTCTTTGATTGGTGTCTTATAGTTTTAAATGCATTTCTTTTTTAGACCCCCTGCCTGGTCCTACTGCTAACACATTTGGTTATTAAGCAATAACTCTCAATTGATTCTGTTTGTTCCAATATTTGAATTTCCAACTTCTATAAGAAATTTTTCTCCATACTTTGTGACTTAGTTTCATGTTTTATTAAAGTACCTCAGATTATTTATTTTGCTATTCTTTGTGTTTCATTATTAAATCTTTACCTCATTAAGTCATCAGAGTTCTGAATTATTTGCATTATCCCAAAATACAATACTTATTATTTGCAATGGGAAAATAGATCAAGACTGGTGTGTAGTTTTATAAGAGTTGGGAAGAGGAGCAGGATAAAGTACATTACATATCCCTGATTTTATGGCCACACTGGGCTTGAGCATGCCATGGCTCATAAGGTAAATCCATCTCTCTTCATCCTTCCAAAACATGAGAAAACCCTGCTTAGAAGTTAAGGATGACTTACAGATAGAGAAGTGAGAAGAAAAATCATACTTTCAATAAATATGAATTTTTGAAGCTAGTAGACCAAGACTTATTTATGACACTGTGCATTAATTTCACAACATTCAATTCAAATCACATTTTGTCACATTAATCTACTTTGAGTACTCAAATAATAGACCACAGAAGTATTCCAATGCATTATAATATTAAAGCCAAACATTTGACTCAGATATTACTTTAAAGACATAATTTAATGCTCCATAGTGTATATTTGTGGAGTTTAGGAGAAAGGGCCTTACTGCATATTTGTGAATGACTTAAATTAATGAAGATATTATGATTCTATTAAAAAGACTAAATGTTATTCAGTTTAAAATTAAATTCTTAATATTTTTTTATCGGAAACATTGTTATCGGTTTTATCCTTAATATAAAAGTAATGATTTTGGGCCTTTCTAAATTTCCTCTCGTTCCCTTTGGTTTCTCTCTAACAAATACCTGCAGATGGGTATCAAGCCACTGCTTATTTGGTCGGTCAAGCTGAATACATTTATTTTCTTTACGTAAAACTCCAGGACTCCAAATCAACACAGGTAAAATAAAACCACACACACACACACACACACACACACACACACACACACACACACAACCACAAAAAACTATTTTCAAAAGAATATGCAATGTATATTTAGAATATCATAAAAAAGAAACATCTGCTATTATTTTGATACAGCAATGAAAGTTAACATCATTGATTTTTTAATGAAGGAATGTCAAATGTCATTTAGGGCTTTACATTTCTTTCAACTTTTTCCTACTCCACACAATCTTCCTCAAATTTTACACAAAATTAAAACAAAGTAAAAATAGTAATCAAAATAGAGATTTAAGCATTTTGTACACCATCAGGCATAGCAGCTGAGTTAAAAAACAGGGTAAAGGGCAATCATAACATTTTACTTTTCATAAGTAAAAATCAAATCCGCTGAATTTAATTTTAAGGGACAGTCTGGCTTCAGTTGATAATGTGTAAGCCATAGTCCTGAGCTTCAAATCATTATTGATTGTCAGAAGGGTTGAATTAATCTCACTCCACTGCAATCTGGTTCAAAGATGGTTAGATAAGATAACAGATTTATAAACTCAGCGGGTTGGAAAGTTATTATAAGGTCATCTAGGCTGTCAAATTCTTCTTTATGCCTCTGCAACAATTATATGCAGAGGTCACAGATATGTATTATTGGGCACTAAGTAGTGACACATAAAATATGATAAATTACCTACAACTTCAAAATTTTTAAATACATTTGTCATGTCTTTTTTGACAAACATTTAATAATATTGCTGGACAATAAGAAATGATAGGTATTATTTATTTTTTTATACATGATGAATGGATAACCAGGAAGTTAATTGGACAGTAATTCTGAATACTGTTAATCAGAAATGTATCAGTAAAACTAGAATTAGATTCTTTAATCTTACGTGAATGAATTTCACTTACAGGTTAATTCATTAACTATTTACCTTCTAACTTCAAATTTTATAAGCAAAGTACTTTCTCAAGACAATTTTAAGCCCTAACATACAGTAAGACTGATAATTTTTATAGGATCTTATTGCATTGTTAATAATTAGCAGGTATGTATCCCAGATATGATTTAATATTTACTGTGTGATTTGTTGTTTGATGTCCTCCTATTGAAATCTCTAAAAGCAGTGCCATTGCTGTTCTAGTTACACTTATATCCCAGGTATCTTGTACCAAAGATTTAATTAAAAAATTGGTAAAGTAAAGAAATTTGTTATATTAACCTTCTTGCTTCTGTAACTATCTTGTAGAATATCTAGTGTAAAAAAATACTAAGTTGGAGGTAAGCAATTTTACATGTTACTCTAAGCTACAATTCACTTCATGCCTCATTGTTTCAGTTCATGTAGAATTGACACACTAGTATGCTGCAAACGTTTGAAATTGCCATTTTTTAAAAATCAAATTGAACTTTTCATTTTTTTCTCCCCAAAGATGAGCAAACTTGTGTAAAAATCATTAGTCATCACCACTTTTATCTTTATTGGTTGATATCAATGCCAATTCCTGAGAGTAGACCATCTTTCTTCAAGGGAGAATTACTTGAGTGCACTCTTAATTACATCAATATAAAGTAAATAGTCACCTGTTATCTTAGTGAATGGGACTAAATAATGCTTTTATTTGCTTTCTGATTTGATGAGATATAATATTCTTGCTGTGTGGAAAACAGAAGCTTTGTTTTGCTTGTTTTCTGCATATTACTGACATAGGAAAATGAACATTACTAGGTGTACCGGCTAATAACAGCATATTTTGTAATCAAAGAAAACATGATAATTTCAAGAGAAACATAAAAAGTGCTTTATTCAAAGTAATGTCCATCACTATCTACACATTTCCCCCATCTTTCAGGTAACTTGTGGGTACCGTTCCAATAGAACAGTGGTTCTCAACCTTCCTAATGCCACGACCCTTTAATTTCCTCATGTTGTGGTGACCCCCAACCATAAAATTATTTGCGTTGCTATTTCATAACTGTAATTTTGTTACTGTTATGAATCCTAATGTAAATATCTGATATGCAGGATGTATTTTCATTGTTACAAACTGAACATAATTAAAGCATAGTGATTAATCACAAAAACAATATGTAATTATATATGTATTTTCCGATGGTCTTAGGCAACCCCTGTGAAAGGGTCATTCGACACCCAAAGGGGTCACGACTCACATGTTGAGAACTGCTACAATAGAACTTTCCTTATTTTGAGGCAAACCATTCAGAGACCCAAGTTTCCACTTCTTCATACGTTTTGAAGTGCTGCTCAGAAAGTGCGTGTGCCATCGATCAGAACAAGTGGGAATCTGAAGGAGCAAATTCTGGTGAATACAGCGGGTGGGTTAATACTTCCTAGGCAAGATCTTTTAATGTGTCTTTAACTGGTTTTGAAGTGTGTAATGGTGCGTTATCGTGAACCTAAATTACTTTGCCGTGTCTTCTGGCCCATTCTTGTCTTTTTACGACCAAAGCGTGGTTCAAATTGATTATTTGTTGTCAGTAGCGATTAGTATTAATGGTTTCACCTGGTTTTAGAAGCTCATAATACATCACACCTTCCTGATCCCACCAAACGCAGAGCATTGTCTTCTTTCCGAAGCGATTTGGCCTTGCAGTCGATGTTGATGGTTGACCTGGATTAACCCATGATTTTGTGCATTTGGGATTCTCAAAATAAATCCATTTTTCATCACCAGTTACAGTTCGATGTAAAAAAGACGTTCTTTCATACTGTTGAAACAACATTTTACTGATGACTTTTCAGTTTTCCATTTGTCTTTCGTTCAATTGATGTGGCACCCATTTTCCCTCCTTTAAAATCTTTCCCATTGCTTGTAAATGATTGGAAAATGTTTGCTGAGCAACATAATCTTTCTGCAAGTTTTTTTTGAGTTTGACACACATCTTCATCCAATAATGCTTGTAATTGTTGGTCTTCAAACTTTTTCGGTTGACCTGGACATACTTTGTCTTTCACATTGAAATCATCACTTTTAAAGCGTTTATACTAGTGTTCACAAGTATTTTGAGATGGATCATTTTCACCATAAGCTTCCCAAAGTATATGATAACTTTTTCCTCAAAATAAAGTAATGAATTTAAACTTCTCCCAAATGCTCTTTTTTGGCACGAAACTCGACATTTTTAAGCGTAAAAATATCTATGATGTTAACACCTTCAGCAAATTTGACATATGATGAAGTTTTGAAGCTTGCTGTCAATACAAAAATAGCATACATATCAAATCGCATATATATCAACGTATGTGTAACTCTATCTATTGAAAAAAATTCTCATTATTAACTGGTACACCTAGTACTTAGAAGTGAGTGTGCACATTTCCATAAAACTTTTGGGAAAAATATAAGAAGAGGTTTGAGATAATTTAGATATTAAATTTCTAAAATGTTTCTGATCAACTCCTGCATTCCTGGTAATACAGCGTTTTATTGTTGTTGTTCTTTTCTTAAAGTTCCATAGTACATATACATGGTTTTAATTTGTTCAATGGTTAAACTAAGAGAAAATCATAGAATTTAAAGTATTATCATGTTACTTATGTATAAATTAAATGCATGAAAAATGACAGTAACTTTCTTTAAAATGACCACTAATGAAAGACTAGTGTTGTCACAGATGCCAGTTATCAAACATGTGACATTTTTCAAGAACCTTCAGCTTCAACAATATTATATTTTTTCTTTCATCTGTTAATGTAATTCTTCATTTCTCTTTCCTTCTTTCTCTCTTTTTCTCTCATCTGAGTTATATGCTGTGGTGTATGAAGTTCTGAAATTAAGTTTTATATAGTAGTTTTAATCAAGCTAGAATACTCATCATTCCTTTTGATAATGTTGTAAACCACACTGCATGTTGGCAATTCTTTTTATATTTTTCTTTCCAGTTAAATAGTCAGTATTCAGATCTTTAAAACTGAGCGTCAAGTAAGGGAAAATATCTTTATGGGTAGAGAACCTCTTTGAATGTGGGCATTGCTATTTCACTGAAGTTGATTTTGATTCAGCATTGGCATCATTTGAGGCTGGTTTGAATCAATAGAACAATCATGTTGAGAATGCAGAAACATTCAGAAATTCAGTACATATTACTGAAAACTTAATTTTGGGCAAAATTGTATTATGACTGATTATCTCAGGACTCATTATGCTTATTCAATTATATGCAGATAGTAATCATTGATAAAAGGGGTTTTAGACTTGAGGAGCCACCATTTAAGGTTAACTTCTGAAATAAATTTTTAACTGAGTGACATATGGCCAAATAACAAAACCACGTAATACTATTTGAAGCAACTTATCAAGCTAATATTCCCAAATCAATATTGATATTAAACATTAAATATATGATTTCAAAGCAAACAAGTAGTTTCCACAAACTGAAACAACCCATTATTTTGGAAATTGTTTATTCATTTAAAAAATGAATAAGCTGGTGTGGCTCAGTGGTTGAGCATCAACCCATGCACTAAGAGGTTTTCAGTTTGATTCCTTGTGAGGGCACATGCCTGAGTTGTAGGCTCAATCCCTAGTACAGGGCGTTCAGGGGGCAGCTAATTGATTGATGTTTCTCTTTCAACGATGCTTCTATATCTCTATTCCCTCTCCCTTCCTCTATCTCTAAAATCAATAACATGTTTTTTTAAAATGAATAAGATCTGAAAGTATAACTATAGATTCTAACCTAACCCACATCACATTATAGCAAAGGTATTTCTTGTACTTTTTGGAAGCATGGCACACATTGAAATCCTATATTATAAAGAGGTAATATGCAAATTGACCATCATACCCTCACAAGATGGCTGCCTACAACCAGGCTGGCAGGAGGATTAGTGAGGAACAACCAAATGACTAAACAAGCAGGCTGTGAGGGGTGACCAGGTCGGCGGGGGCGGGTATGAGGGATGACCAGACCACCAGGGGAGGCAGTTGAGGGCGACCAGACTAGCAGGGGGGCAGTTAGGAGTGATCAGGCCAGCACACAGAGACAGTGAGGGGTGATCAGGTCAGCAGGAGGGGGCAGTTAGAGGTGACCAGGCAGGCAGGCAGGTGAGCGATTAGGAGCCAGTAGTCCAGGATTGTGAGAGGGACATCTGACTGCTGGTTTAGGCCCGATCTCTGGGATTGGACTTAACCTGGCAATCAGACATCCCTTGAGGGGTCCCAGATTGGAAAGGGTGTAGGCTGGACTGAAGGGACCACCCCCCCCCCCTTGTGCAAGAATTTGGTGCACCAGGCATTTAGTCAGACTATAAACATCTTTCCTGACTTCATTATTTGTGTTCAATAACTCTAACAGGACATAAGTGATATATTAAAACTTCTTCCAAAGACATTTCTTTAAATTTCTTTTACTTTCTAAAAAGTTGTGTGTGTGTGTGTGTGTGTGTGTGTGTGTGTGGTGGTAAAAATATATCTTACAGGTGTCCCCATTTCCCATTACCTTTGCCCCCTCCACCCATTCCCTGTAATACTCTCAACAATAAAATAAATTATAAAAATTCATCTTATAAAATTTTTCAACTTAAGCATTTTAAGTGTATAGTACATTGGTATAAATACATACACTTTGTTGTGCAACAGATCTCTCAAACTTTTTCATCTTGCAAAACAAACTTTAAACCCATGAATGACTCCCCTTCACACTCTGCTTAGCCCCTAGAGACCGTCATTCTATGTTCTAAGAATGTGACTATTTATGATACCTTACATAAGTGGAATCATGCAGTATTTGTCATTTAGTGTCTGACTTATTTCACTTAGCATAACGCCTTCAGGTTTCATCAATGTCATAGCACCTGACAAAATTTCTGAAATAGAATTGAGAATGTCATAATGACTTTGGAGTGTTTGTTAAAAAAGTTATTTAAGCAATTTTGAATATTTTTTTTTTTAGATTTTGGAGCAAAAGAAAAAAACTTCTTTGTAAATGATACCTATAAAGAAATCCATTATATAAAGCTGATGGTAATGATCATTTAAGTAAAACTTTATTATGCACATTTTTATTTTATAATATTTTAAACAGTCAATGACTATAATGAGTCACTAACATTTTTTTCACCATCGTGACACAGCATGCTGTGTATTCACTGTTCATATGAGTTTTATCTCCTGTTGTGTGCATAGATAGAGCAGGTGCTCTCAAACTTTTACTTGAGTGCAGATCACATGCAGTATTAACAGTACATTTGCTTATATAGAAAAGAGTGTAATTATTTTCTTCTTAATAGGTAAAATAGTTATATAAAACAGTTATATTATGAAGAAATCATGTCAGGAAAAGGTATATTATAATATTTATAAATGATTAAGAAATCTCATCTGTACATAAAAAAAGTAGTGAATGATTAATAAAAGTATGTGGAGTGCCAGGGCTCGATTTTTCCATATGGAACAAAAGAGACCGATATCAAACTTATCCTTGTTTCTAGCCAAGGTAGATAACAGTACCATTTAGTTTGTAAGAATAAAGAAACTTAGACAGCATTCATTTTTAAAGAGGATGATAACTTCAGTTTAGAAAATGTGGGGATTAGGAAATCTATGAGTCATCCAAGTAGAAATGTTCAGCTAAAGTTGTACATAGGGATCCAGATTTCCATTGAGTTCTGGACTTAGAAATATTTATTTGGGAGTCATTGGCATACAAAGGAAAAAAATCTCCATAAGGAGAAGAATTGAGAACCCAGTTGTCTATGGAGTGATCCTAGTTCTTAATTACAGGTAATTTATAGTCTCATCAAATGACCCAAGATTAATTAAGAATTTACTATGTATTTGAAAAGAACAAATAAAAGTTTTTCAGAGCTCTTGTAGAGCCATTGGAAAGTAGCTTGAAAGAAACTTATAAGGAGAAACCAAGATGGCGGCATAGGTAAACACTGGAAATTGCTGCCTCCCACAACAAATTCAAAAATACAACTAAAAGACAAAACAGACATCATCCATAACTACAGGAAGGCCGGCTGAGTGGAAATTCTACAACTAGAAGGAAAGAGAAAAGCACACTGAGACTCAGAGGAGGTGCGGAAGTGGAGTGCAGAGGTATGGAGGCACACGCGGCGAGGGCTGGCGACTGAGGATGCAGCTGTCTTTTCGAATTGGGAGGGAGTCACAAGTCCCCGACTGCTCTGAACTCCAGTTCTGGGTGAGTCTCTGGATACCTGGACTCATGTGGGGAGAGACTGGACTGTCTGGCAGCGGGCAGACCTCGGAACTCGAGGGCAGCTTTCTCTCAAAGGTACTTGCAGGGATTACCCGGACACTGAGATGCGGGGCCCCTTAGGGCAGGGCTGAGGATCAGCCATAGCTGCTTGCTTCCCCCTGTTGATCCCCTGAGACCCCGCCCCACCCAAGCTGCTGCAGAGGCTTTTGCATATGAATGCCCTGGCCCTTTGAAATCTGAAAATTACCTAACAAACTGGAGCTGGGCCAGACAGACCCAGAACTTCCAAGAGAAGGCCCAAGGCCCCACAGCAGCTTGCATTGCTTCACAGCTGGGCCTCATTTGGGCACCTCCAAACCCCAAACGAGGAAGGGGAATTTGCAGATCTCTTCGTAGCTCCTGTTGGGTAGCCTCAGGCAGAGCCTAAATTAGCACCTCCTTAGATCCAAGAGCCAGTGTACTCAGTGGTCAGAGTGGGACCATCCAGACTACAACTCCTCAGATCCATAAGGGACACACTCAGGGAGCAGACTCAGGGAGCACCAAAGCCCCACTGAAGCAAATTTTGCCCCATAAGGGTGTCTTCAGCACAAAAGTTCTCCCACTGTAGACACAGCTGATTCTCACAGCCAATTGGCCTGGAGGTCAATCCCTCCCAGTGATCCTACAACAATCAAGGCTTAACTATAACAAGACTCTGCACAAAGCTCACAAAGGGGTGCACCAAGAGTGTCTACCTCAGGTAACTGGGGAGGCTGAGCCACTGGACCCTACAAGACACCTAGCACACAAAGACACTCTACCAACACAGGGAAGCATAAAAATTGTGGAGACAAAGAAACAGGACACAAATGACAGAAATGGAGGAAAGCAAACTACTGTATATAGAGTTCAAAACCACACTTTTAAGGTTTTTCAAGAATTTTCTAGAAACTGCCGATAAACTTAATGAGACCTTCAAGAAATCTAGTGAGACCCTCAAGGTTGTGATAAAGGACCAACTAGAAATTAAGCATACACTGACTGAAATAAAGAATATTATACAGACTCCCAACTGCAGACCAGAGGATCGCAAGAATCAAGTCAAAGATTTGAAATACGAAGAAACAAAAAACACCCAACCGGAAAAGCAAAATGAAAAAAGAATCCAAAAATATGAAGATAGTGTAAGGAGCCTCTGGGACAGCTTCAAGTGTACCAACATCCGAATTATAGGGGTGCCAGAAGAAGAGAGAGAGCAAGATATTGAAAACCTATTTGAAGAAATAATGACAGAAAACTTCCCTTACCTGGTCAAAGAAATAGACTTACAAGTCCAGGAAGTGCAGAGAACCCCAAACAAAAGGAATCCAAAGAGGACCACACCAAGACACATCATAATTAAAATGCCAAGAGCAAAAGACAGAGAGAATCCTAAAAGCAGCAAGAGAAAGAAAATCAGTTACCTACAAGGGCGTACCCATACGACTGTCAGCTGATTTCTCGACAGAAACTATGCAGGCCAGAAGGGAGTAGCAAGAAATATTCAAAGTGATGAATACCAAGAACCTACAACCAAGACTACTTTATCCAGCAAAGCTATCATTCAGAATTGAAGGTCAGATAAAGAGCTTCACAGATAAGGAAAAGCTAAAGGAGTTCATCACCACCAAACCAGTATTATATGAAATGCTGAAAGGTATCCTTTAAGAAGAGGAAGAAGAAGAAAAAGGTAAAGATACAAATTATGAACAACAAATATGCATCTATCAACAAGTGAATCTAAGAATCAAGTGAATAAATAATCTGATGAACAGAATGAACTGTTGATTATAATAGAATCAGGGACATAGAAAGGGAATGGACTGACTATTCTTGGGGGGGAAAGGGGTGTGGGAGATGCGGGAAGAGACTGGACCAAAATTTTGCACCTATGGATGAGGACAGTGGGTGGGGAGTGAGGGCGGAGGGTGGGGCGGGAACTGGGAGGAGGGGAGTTATGGGGGGGAAAAAGAGGAACAAATGTAATAATCTGAACAATAAAGATTTAATTAAAAAAACACACAAAACTTATGAGCTGAAAGTGATCCTTTCCATGGTAGCTCCAATAATCTTTCTAAACACATTTTTACTTGAAATAATTCAGTATCTCTACACTATGTACACATTGTACATGTGCCCCCAAATCCTACGTGTATGTCACTCTTATATTATCTCCCTGTATTGTAAATACTTTTTTCTGCTTTCACTAATTGTGAGATATTTGAGAGCAGAGACAAAAATTTATTCCTAAGAGTGGCATGTGGGAGAAATGCCATTGACTTTATTTATAGTGATACTTTTATTTGAAGCCCTGGAAAAATAATGAAATTGTGACTGACATTCAACAAATATTTACTGACTTAGAAATTGAATTCAAGTGAAACTTTTTATCACTATGTGTTTGGAAGGCCTATTGCTTTTACTACCACTACCACCACCACCACCACCACACAACCACACTGCTATTTTTCCTGGCCCCTCAAATGATAAGCAATCATAATGTCTCCATTTGGTCAGTCTTCCCTGTTAGGAAAACTCTTCTTTATCTGCAAGGACAGAGATTTACTCAATCACATAGTGTAGGGTAGAGCTCCTTCCTGGTTTGTTTGTGTTTTTTTTTTTTTTTTTTTTTTTCATGCTTTGATTTGAGAGTTACCTGGTCCCAGAAACATGACCTCATTTAGTGTAACCATCTCCTTTCACAACTGGGGATTTGAGTTCTTTTGCCGATGTTTATTCTAGTCTTCCCAATTTAAAAAATGTATTTGACAGAAACTTAAAGTAAATTTTAAGATGAATGCTTCTGCTCTTTCTATATGATCTTTAAGAAAGATAGCATTTGTCCCAGCAATGGTCCTAGACTTTCTGGTTCTTTTTTTCCCCCACTAAAATGCCTTATTAAAAAAAGGGGGTACTTTTTTTAAAGCATTTAAACATTTACTATACTCCTCTGCCATTCTAGGTTCAGATTGTGTGAATCTATTCTTACAGGACATACTTTTAATTTGATCTTGGGGATATATCACAACTTATGATGTCTTATATACATCTCTTTAAAACTGGGCTTATCAGAGAATAATCTTTGCATGTACATGAGTTTCCTTAGGTTTCTTACTGTATTTTGTTCTTGTTTTGGTTTCTATTGTGTATGTTGTTTATTTCTTTAGTTAATAAGATCGGATAAATAAAGTACAATAACAGTAAAGTCCCAGTATCCTAAATTCTAATAGTAACCCAAGCTTCTGCAAACGTCCAAATCTAAACCTGGCATTTGTGTATATTTCACCTGGGGAAAAGTTTAAATGTGAACATTCTAAAGCACTCACCCTTACTTTCTCATTTTGGATGATACTGTTAGAAAAGTTATTTGAAAGATTTTTAGAGACCTGCAATGCAATTTATTTGAGGATTATTACAATAGCTGATTTAAATATCAATTTTGTCAGTTTGAAGAATTGAATTTCCACAGTATATCAAAATTGACTTCTGGTTGTTAATAAGATGACAAAATAATTTGGGCTGTTGACTCCCTGTCTCAAATGTAACCCTAGTGACATTGTAGGAGGAAGACTGACAGAGTTGAGATGCTTATATAAAATTTTTGTAAAGGTACTAAGAAAATAGAAATCTCACAGATATAGAAAATGGCAGTTCAAAGCATGGAGGACCCAGTGTTATATGCTAGGGATAAGTGGGAAGAGCTTAAGTGTTGTGCAAATTTGGGGTCCTCACATTGCAAGAATTTCCTCATTTCTCATCATATCACTACTGAGAAGAAAAACAATGGAACAGGCAGCTCTCTGAAGGATGGAACCAGTGGGGACTCTAACATCACGGTATGAGGAACAATAACAAAAAGGACAGCACTGAGCCTGCCCCTAACAGTACTTCCTGAGCCCATCATGGTGGGGCAATACAACCAAAGGGAAAAGCTGTACTGGGAGAACCCAGAGCTCCCTGCCTGGCAGAATCCCCTAATGGAGGCAAAAGGGTATGAAGCATTTCTAGATGTGAGCATGTGAGAGAAGCTCTCAGAACTGAGCTGCATCCTGTCTCATCCCTCTACCTCTTCAGAATGTTTCCTGAGTCACAAATTAATATGAGAGAAAAAAATAAAATGAAAATCACCAGGGAACAGAGGAGTTTTAAATCCCGGCTTAAAAAAAATGGTGCCATAAAATACAATGACTAGAAATATGTACTAAGAAGAGTAACATAGTTCATTAATGTATTTGAAAGCTTTACATATTTTTCTTAAAAAATGATAGATTTGGCAGGCAAAAGATTAATGAAATTATGGAATATTTGAATAATTTAATGATTAGCTAGGAATACATATACTGGGTGGGACAAAAATAGGTTTACAGTTGTTTGTACATAAAGTTATACAATAATTAATTAATAATACAAAATTAAACTCTGTGTTTCAAGTATACAGGGTATATTTACACTAACAGCATGAGTGTACTTGTTGATCACATTTGAAATATGACAAAATTAAGCAAATATGTGATCACAATGATACCACAAAGGAATCTTAAGTAAAGGCCTAAAAAAACAATTTCAGACAGTGTTTTATGACCAAATATTAAAATACTAGATGTGCATAAGAAAGAATAAATTAAAAACTAACAATCATAAAACTATGTATCTATAAAAATAAAATACAATTGGGTGATTTTTGAGTTAAAGAGAAAAACCAGAAAGCAAATATTTAGACCTAAAAACTGAGGTTCAACTCAGTCTGTAAAGAAATATCAAGTGATTCATTTTATTTGACCTTTGAACAGAATTTACTATCTTTGAGCATTTCCTTTTTTTTGAAACACAACTATTTCTTCGGCATCTGTGACAATAGCTTTGTCTATTTTTCTGGCATGTTTCCTCAGGTTCCTTGCAAATGAACCTTAGTCCTCCCAATAATTCCTCAAGATCAGCCCTCAACCCTATTCTCCACTTTTTTTTCTCATCTATATATGTACTCATCTATTCATCACCTTTAATGATCAGATGATTACACGGTACTTTCAAGTACTCCATTGTTCTTTTGAGTGTCAAACTTCCACATCCACTTGCTAATATGACTTCTCTAAGGGAATATCAGACTAAAGACTCCAGAGTATTCTTGTGACTTTTATACCTTAACTAGAGGCCCAATGCACAAAATTCTGCAAGAGTAGGCCTTCCTTCCATCAGCTGCTGGCCTCAATTTTCCTCCAGCTGCTAGTAGGCACCCGGGCCCAGGCTTCCCTCACAGACCTGGCTTTGTCCAGAAGGTTGTCCAGTCTAATTAACACATTACACTTTTATTATTATAGACTAGAAGCCCAGTGCATGAAATTTGTGCACAGGGGGTGGGGCGGAGGTCCCTCAGCCTGGCCTGCAGCCTCTCCAATCTAGGACCCCTGGGTGATGTCTGACTGCAGGATCTGGCCTAAACTGGCAGTCAAACATCCCTTTACAATCAACGACTGCTGGCTTTTAAGTGCTTACCTGCATGCCTGGTTGTCCCTAACCACCCTTGCCTGCCTGCCTGATCACCCCTATCCACCTCTGCCTAAGGGAAAAGCACCATGACATTGGCTTTTCCCCTGCCGGCTCAGTTGCCCCCAAATGCCTTCCCCTGCTGACCCAGTCGCCCTAACAGCCTCTTCCACCATGGAGGACATCCAGAAGATGTCCGGTATAGTTAGCATATTGCCCTTTTATTAGTATAGATAACATTCCCCTCTAATAACGCCAATAGCAGTGTCCAATACATCAATATGTTATATATAATAATACATTAATATATTGACATAAATAATAGCATTTTCTACAATATACTTTTATATACTTGATGATATTCTTAGCAATTTATTTATATATTTTCATGCATTATTTTTTATTACTTCATAACCTGGGTTGTTAATTACAGTGAGAATTTAAAGACTTAAAGGGATTTAGAGACAGATTTTGTAACTTGCTCAAGTTCACATAATTAGGAAGCAGCTGAGATGAGCTATGAACTCACGTAATCTGACTCCAGAGCCTTCACCACAAAGCCCTCCACACACATAACTGAATCTTGCCAAGTTCAACTGAGCAATTGCCAACTTTCCTATTCTATTCACTAAATATATGTATTACTGAGGGTACATCGATTGCTGTAATAAATAGCTCCATAATATGTAACAGTTCTATCTAACTAAAAAAACATTTAGTTCAGAAAATATTCCAAGGTTGGATATATTTGGTTGGTGGTTGGTTCCTTCTCATACACAGTCCTGGGGTACAATCTCCTGGTGTCTTGTGACTTTGCCTTTCTTTATGACTTTATTAGAGGCCTTTCTTTATGACTTTATTAGAGGCCTGATGCAAAGATAGGTCTTTGCAGCCCTGTTGCCTCTTGGCCCCGCAGCCCCGCCACCGGCCACTGGTCATTCGGAAGGTCATTCCACTGTCTGGTCTAATTAGCATATTAGCTCTTTATTATATAGGATTGTGTCTGCAACAAGCTGGTAAAGATGTGAAAACAGGGAAGGTTCATGTGGGATTCTTTTTTTTTTTAATTAAATCTTTATTGTTCAGATTATTACATTAGTTACTCTTTTTTCCCACCATAACTCCCCTCCACCCAGTTCCCACCCCACCCTCTGCCCTCACTCCCCACCCACTGTCCTCATCCATAGGTGCACGATTATTGTCCAATCTCTTCCCTCACCCCACACCCCTTCCCCCCGCCCCAAGAATAGTCTATTCCCTTTCTACGTCCCTGATTCTATTACAATCACCAGTTCATACTGTTCATCAGATTATTTATTCCCTTGATTTTTAGATTCACTTGTTAATAGATGCATATTTATTGTTCATAATTTGTATCTTTACCTTTTTCTTCTTCTTCCTCTTCTTAAAGGATACCTTTCAGCATTTCATATAATACTGGTTTGGTGGTGATGAACTCCTTTAGCTTTTTCTTATCTGTGAAGCTCTTTATCTGGCCTTCACTTCTGAATGATAGCTTTGCTGGATAAAGTAGTCTTGGTTGTAGGTTCTTGGTATTCATCACTTTGAATATTTCTTGCTACTCCCTTCTGGCCTGCAAAGTTTCTGTTGAGAAATCAGCTGACAGTCGTATGGGTACTCCCTTGTAGGTAACTGATTTTCTTTCTCTTGCTGCTTTTAGGATTCTTTCTGTCTTTTGCTCTTGGCATTTTAATTATGATGTGTCTTGGTGTGGTCCTCTTTGGATTCCTTTTGTTTGGGGTTCTCTGCACTTCCTGGACTTGTAAGTCTATTTCTTTGACCAGGTAAGGGAAGTTTTCTGTCATTATTTCTTCAAATAGGTTTTCAATATCTTGCTCTCTCTCTTCTTCTGGCACCCCTATAATTCTGATGTTGGTATGTTTGAAGCTGTCCCAGAGGCTCCTTAAACTATCTTCATATTTTTGGATTCTTTTTTCATTTTGCTTTTCCGGTTGGGTGTTTTTTGTTTCTTCGTATTTCAAATCTTTGACTTGATTCTTGCGATCCTCTGGTCTGTTGTTGGGAGTCTGTATAATGTTCTTTATTTCAGTCAGTGTATGATTAATTTCTAGTTGGTCCTTTTTCACAACATCAAGGGTCTCATTAGATTTCTTGAGGATCTCACTACATTTATCGGCGGTCTCACCAGTCTTCTTGAAGATCTCACTACATTTATCAGCGGTCTCACCAGTCTTTTCGAGGGCCTTATTACGTTTATCGGCGGCTTCTAGACAGTTCTTTAAAGACCTTAAAAGTGTGGTTTTGAACTCTATATCCAGCAGTTTGCTTTCCTCCAATTCTGTCGTTTGTGTCCTGTTTCTTTGTCTCGGCATTTTTTATGCTTCGCTGTGTCGATAGAGTTCCTTTCTGTGCTAAGTGTCCCAATTACCTGAGGTGGGCACTCTTGGTGCATCCCCTTGAGGGCTTTGTGCACAGTCTTGTTGTAATTAAGCCTTGATTGTTGTAGTTATCACTGTGAGGAATTGACCTCCAGGCCAATTGGCTGTGAGAATCAGCTGTGTCTGCAGTGGGAGAACTTCTGTGCTGGAGACACCCCTCTGGGGCTAGACTTGCTTCAATGGGGCTTTGGTGCTCACTCAGTCTTCCTCCTGAGTGTGTCTTTTAAGGTTCCACAGAGCTGCAAACTGGATGGTCCCACTCTGACCTCTGGGCTTCCTGGCTCCTGTATCTCTAGGGAGGTGCTAATTTAGCCTTTGCCTGAGGCTATCCAGCAAAAGTCTCCCTGCAGGGCTTGGGCAGGGCAGGTCCCACGGGATCAACAGGGCAGGGTTAGCAATTATGGCTGCTCTCAGTCTTGCCCTCAGAGGCTCTGCTTCTCAGTGTCCCAGTAATTGCTGCAAGCCCCACGGAGAGAAAGCTGCCCTCGGGTTCTGAGCGATGCCAGACAGTCCCGCTTCTCCCATATGAGTCTGGGTCCCTAGAGACTCGCCCGGAGCTGGAGCTCAGAGTCTGTGACTCCCTCCCGATTGGAAACAACTACCACTCCCTCAGCCGCCAGCCTGCTCCACATGCACTCCGCACCTTAGTATTTTACTTCAGCACTGCGCCTCCTCTGAATCTCAGTATGTTTTACTCTTTCCTCCTAGTTGTAGAACTTCCACTCAGCCAGCCTTCCTGTGGTTCTGGATGATGTACATTCCATCTTTTAGTTGTATTTTTGAAGTGGTTGTTCGAGGCAGCAAACTCTGATGTTTACCTATGCTGCCATCTTGGTTTCTCTCAACCTCATGTGGGATTCTTTTTACTTTATTTTTATTATTGACACTATGACAGATGCCCCCCAACACACACTTTGCCCTCCTCCACCCCACCCCTAACCTCCTTTCTCTCCAGCCATCCCCAATGAGCTATTCTTGAAAGTGGCTCAAATACTTCTGCTCAAATACCATTAGCTGGAACCCACTCAACAGGTACCATTTAATAGGTAACTAAGAAATAATTGGGAAATCTATTCTAGTTCTATATCACTCTTGGTTTTGTATAAGCCAGACTCACTTTTCACATATGGTCTCCCAAGTAATTTCTTTGCTATTTTGCTATTTTTTATTCTTTTCAACTTTATTCTCTGCTTTTAACACAACATGGCTATGTCATTTTCTTGCTAAAAACTCTTTAATCCTTCCAATTTCTTGTGAGAAGACCTAAAGGCCAGCAAAGCCTTGGCCTCCACTTACCTTTTTAACCTCAGCACACTCCACACTCTTCTTTCTGAGCTTAGAGGTACAGACTATCTTTGAGTTTTTAAAACGTTTCTTCCTCCATCTAGCCACAGATCTTTTTTACATACTGATTCATCTCCCTAACATGCCACCTCACCTTCCTTCTTGGCCAGTTCTAAATCATTTTTCAGAATAAACAAAGACATCAATTCCTTGTGGAAATTTTCATAGCGTTCTATATTTGAAACATTGTGCTGAGCCAGCTCAGCCAAGGGTTCAAAAGCCTGAGTGAGGGCGGCGAAAGGATGAAGAAATTACAGACAAAGAAAATAAGCTGGATCTAGGTGTATCTTCCTGTGCCTTGCTGAGGCCACAGAGAGAGAGAGAGATCCAGAGGCAAGCTGAGCCTTTATTTTATAGCCAGAGGTAAACAAGGTAGTGTTCACCATAGTTATAATGTTCTTGTGAGTTTCACTTGTTTTGGCAGCACTTGCTGCACCTCCCACAGCCCATTAGCTTCCCAGATAAGATCTAGGGAGCATCATAAGGTCAAGCCTAATTATGCTAAGCCAACTGTGCCCTCTAAGCTGGGACTTGTTTGTGGCTTTGCCAATAGGTCAGTCCGAGGCTTAACCCTAAAGCCGCGCCCTACAAAACATGTCCAAAATTTTGAAGACTGTTTTTCTCATGTTCTTGCTGCACATGTAATATACTTTCCCTACATCGTAACATTGTCACAATTCATAACTATTGCATATTTGGATACATATTAGGCTATTTGAGGATAGATATAAAAATATCTGTTCTTGACTATGTTTTCTGTCATTCTAGAGCCAACACTGACTGCCTCCTTTTACACATAGATAAACATGCTTTCAAAAATAAGTAAACTGCCATTTAGTTTTCTACTCCATTCTTTTCCTTTCCCATATACATTGATTGTCTTTACTTACTAATGATAATTAACAAATAATTTCTAGGACTAACATTTGAGCACATTTCAAAGTGAGCAAGATCAAGAAATACTGAGAGATGTGATTGTTCTGGATCAGGAAAGTTACTCAAATATTATCTGGGTGGTCACACATCTGATTTCCTTGGTTTAGATAATAAACACTTTGCTTTGCAAACTAAATTTCTAGGCATCCTTTATTGAACATTTATGACATGACAAGAGCTTAGCAAAGAATATACATCATTATTTTATTTCATTTTATAGTATAATTATAAGTCCTATTATTTTATAAGGGAGTAGGAGAGTAGTGAGTAACTTCCTGATGGTCACAGATGGTTAGTGGCTAAGAGCCTGTACTCCAGAGTGAATCTGTCTTTAAATGCTTTCTTTGTGGGAGGTCATCATCACATGGACATCTGATTTAATCCTGAGGTACAGAGACAAGTGAAATTATTGGTACATATCCATTAAGACCAAGAGGAAATCCTTTTGTGAAGATTTTATTTTCATTCTCCAACATATGACACTATAACAGACAGAAGAAGCTATGATAAGGAAGCTGACTCTGCTCTTAAGAAAATTGGGAAATTGAGAAGCAAAGTTTCATCTGTAGGTGGGAATAACATCACGATTAAGTTCTTCATAGCTCATATTTAAAAAGGCATTCCCATACTAATAGAATGTGTGTTTTTTTTTTTTTTCATTTTAGAAGAGAGATGTGAGTGACCCTGGCAACAGAAGTAAGAAATCTATAATAATAAAAGTATAATATGCTGATTAGACTGGACAACCTTCTGGATGAAACCAGGGCTGCGAGGGAAGCCCGGGTTTCAGGTGCCAAAGGGAAGCTGGTGTCAGCATCCGGGGGAAGGAAGGTCTACTCTTTCACGAATTTCATGCATCGGGCCTCTAGTACTATATAATGGAGCAGATTTTTGTTGTTTTCATCCAAAGCAATAATAGAAACCAAGGAAGTTTGCAGAGTGTATTTTAAGATTAATTTTCACATAGGAGGTAAATAATAGCCAATAGATGGTAAAGAAGTTAAAATCAGGAATCATGATTTTTCTATGGGGCTGAAAGGAGAATGGAGAAGTGGCCTTTATGTAAAGAACACATTAAGTATTAGGAGCATTTTAGTAGAAAACTTTAGTAGTTTTTGTGGCCAGATTCTAAATTTCATGAGTATGCCAATGTTATGTTCATGGGGTGCATCAAGACAAGATCCTCTACAAATTGTTGTCTGGATCTTGTTAACTATCTGATTCTTCCCACTCTTAAAATCTTTGCTAAGTTGATCATACTTCAAAGCATTAGTGTGTTTTCATAATATATTCTAGTTTATGTTTACAGTTTACCAACTTGTTCAGGCATTACACAGGTGACCATGAAATGTACTTAGAAGGAAAAGGTCACTTAATTCCCAAAGAATCTTGAATCATCTTTGTTAATCACCAGGAAACTTTGAGGGGCTGAGAAAAAGGAGGCAGAAAAAGGAGGGAGAAAAAGTGAACACTCCCGAGAATTTATTTGGCATACACCAAGCATTTATTTTGTGCCTCTTTTTTGTATAAAAGATATTTCTACAAGATGTAGGAAATACAGATATGTAAAAGATAAGGTCAATGCCCTTCAGCTGAATCACTTATCAAGCTGGATTAGAAGAAATAATCTTCAAATAGTGTGGATTTTTCTTATAAGTAAAGGTGGCAATGACAGTGGGAGAGAATCCCGAACAGCTGTTGAAGAATGAAGTAAAAGTGGGAAGCCACAGGCATTTGGGCAGAAGGTGCTCCTAGCACAACACAAAACAATTTCATATAGTCACGGATGTTTGGAAAGTGAAAGCAGCAGACAGACCACCCTGTGTGTGATCATCTGAGATGCATTGGCTCAATTTCAGCAACACTGTCATGCAGCCTCAGGGACAGATCCATAAAAGAGAAAGCTAAAATAGGCAGTAGCTTATAGCTTCTCAAATCCTGTTTGGGAGAAAGAAAAAAGGCTAGGAAAAGGCCATACATCAGCATGTATGAAAGGACATGCAGTGTGTTTTTGTCAAATTCCTAATAAAAATGATAGTGTCAACACCTGCTAAGAAAAGCAAAAACTGAATCAGTTTTTCATATGAAAAGTGTCGGACATTGGCCTGTTCAGCTTCGTTAAAGTTTGTCTGCGGGTTGTGCTGTGAACGACAGTTTGATCTTTGATTGTTAAGGACTGACTTTACCACAAGGGTCTAGAATGGACAAAAATTATCTCTTTTGTTTCCTTAAAACATTTTGCTGCCTCTCTTCTATCACAGCGCAATGAAAAAGATGGGCATTTTTTAAAAATCTATTTGTCAGGTCAATTTTAGTAGGGTTTTCTTTTAGTGATTATCTTATCAAGTGTTCTGAATCCATGATGGAATTTTTTATTTCAATATTGGATATCTGAGAAAGAGAATGGAATTATATGTCATAAGGAATTTCCTCTTAACATTAAAAGCATGAGCATCATGAAATAAAAAAGGTCTGTTTTAGGAGTCTTTTGTTTCTAAATCCCAGAAATTCTATTAAATTTCATTTAGAGTGGAAAAAAAGAAAAAGAACGAGAGAAGGAAGAACAGAGGAAAAAGGGAGGGAAGGAGGAATTGAACAAAGAAAAGGAGGAATATGGGAGTAAAAGTAAAATATAGAAATAAATTACAGTTCACTGAGACAGAGTTCATATTCCAAGGACTAGACGAAGACATGCACACCGTGGATCCCAAGGTAGACGTGACTCAGTTCCTCATACTAGTCCCGAATGGTGTCTTATTATAGCTCCTCTCTGATCATGTTCTCCATTCTCTTTCTCTTCAGCTGGCTTTCTCCAATTTTCTATGTGCACAGCTGACTAGGGGAACCCCAAAAATTAAGCTTTGAAAACCACAAATATTTCAGAGTCCCAAATAAAGAATCAGAAGACAAAGATTCTCATTGGCCCAATTTGGATCAGGTAACTCATACTCCTTTTTCAAGTTTGGCTAAGAATAAAGGGTCATGGTTGTCAGGAGTCACACTGCATTGTGGAAAAAGTTATCAGAGAAATAGAAGTAAGCTCTGTTTTAAATTAACAATTTAAGCTAGAAATTTTTAATAATCCCATCCTTATATGTGAAATTAAAGCTCACATGTATATATGAAAAGTATAATATGGTGAAAAGAGACCAGGTTTTTTATTAGTATCCTAATAAATTATTTGTTAGTGTTGTAGGTGGTCAATTTCTTTTAAAGTGATTTTTAAAAATAATATTTTGTATTTATACACAGAATTCTACTTCTAATGGTCTTTATTGCTTTCCCTAGATCCAGATTTTTGTCTGGTTTAATATGTCTTTTACGTGTAAGAATTTAACAATTTTAGTGCAGACATGCTTATGATAAACTAGAGGCCTGGTAAATGAAATTCGTGCATGGGGCAGGGGGTAGTGAGGGGTTCCCTCAGTCCAGCTTGCACCCTTTCTAATCCTGTATCCCTCAGAGGATGTCTGACTGCCAGTTTAGGCCCAATCTCCTAATCCTGCACCACTGGCTCCTAATCACTCACCTGCCTGCCTGCCTGATTTCCCCTAACTGCTCCCCCCCCCCCTGCTGGCCTGGTCACCCCTCACTGCTTCTGTGTGCCCACCTGGTCACCCCTAACTTCCCCCTGCTGCCAGCCTGGTTGCCCCCAACTGACCCCCAATGCCAGCCTGGTTGCCCCTAACTGCCCCCTGCTGGCCTGGTTGCCCCACACAGCCTGCTTGTTCAGTTGTTTGGTTGTCCCTCACTAACCCCTCTGCTGGCCTGGTTGCCCCATTCAGCCTTCTTGTTCAGTCATTTGGTCGTCCCTCACTAACTCCTCTGCTGGCCTGGTTGTAGGCAGCCATCTTGTGATGGCATGAGGGTCAATTTGCATATTACCTCTTTATTATATAGGATTATTTTATCATTTGTATTTCTTGAAACATTAATTTCATCTTTGTTTTTATAAGTTTTTTCTGCTGGCTATATTTTCAGTTCACAGCTTTTATTTTTATTTATTGTAATTCATTAAAGAGAAGGGTTTGTGGGTTTTTTTCCTAAGAGAAGGTCTATTGTCATTTTTACATTAGTTATATATTTTCTCTCCTCTTGCTGCTTTAAGATTTTACCTTTATTACTGGTTTTAACAGTTGTATTATAAAGTATTTTATTCTAGTTTTCTTCAATTTTTATTGAACTTAATTGAGTTTCTTAAATTTATGAATTTTTAGTTCCCATCAAATTTTCTAAAGGTAATTATAAATTTAATTTTTTTATCTTTTGGAAAACCAGATCAATGTACACTAGACATCCTTGAAGTTTTTGCAAGTTTACAGATGCATTTCTTTCCTCCTATTTATTTTTTACTCTGTATATTTTTATTTTGGATACCCTTGCTGTATTTATATTCACTAATTTTTTGTAGTGTCTAATCCAACATTAACTCTTTCAGTTTTGGGGTATGTTAGATACTTTATTTCTCATTTTGAAAATTTTGAATTTTAAAAATTTATTCTTAATTTAACCACATAGTCTTTTTACCTCTACCTCTGTAGCCATATAGAATAAAGTTAAAAAGCCATTTTAATGTCCTTAACTACTAATTTTATTTTTATGTAATTTCTGACTTTGTTTCTAGTAATTGAGTTTTCTCCTTATTATGACTGATATATATTCCTGCTTTATTGAATGTCTCTTAATTTTTGACTGGTTGCTATACATTTTAATTTTATCTTCTTGTGTGCTGGGTTTTCCTCTATACATATAAATCATCTTGAGCTCTGTTTTGAAACTTGATTAAGGTAATTACAAAAAAATTCATTATTTCAAGGATTGCTTTCAAATTTTTTAGGTGTAACCAGAGCTGTCTTTATCTAAACTTATTTTTATTCATGTTATGGTGGCAATGCACTTCTGAGTTTACAACCTGATATTTTATGAATTTTCAGTATTCTTTCTTAGGATGAAGTGAATATAAAATGTTCTTGGTCTCAGAATTGTAAGCATTCTTATTTCAGCTACTGTTTGACAGCACTTTTCTTGGCTCTGGGTAATTTCCTAGCATGCATGAGGTTATCAAGGAAAAGATGGAGATTTAAGTGGGCATCCACTGCAGATGTCTGGAGCTCGCCTTCTTTCAGTAGCTCTTTCCTATTCAGTGCTCTGCCCTCTGCAATTTAGCATCTTGGCCTCCACAACCTCCCATTTCCATCTCCTTAATGGAGAAATGCTGCCAGACCTTACCTGAATTCTCCTTTCCTGTGACATAGCCTGAAAACTGGCTTAGTATGATGGCAAAACCACAGGGCTCATCTTATTGAGTTCTCCTTTCTCAGGCATCAATGTCCTATAATGCCTGATGTCCAATGAGTGAAAACCATTCATTTATATATTTAGTTCATAGTCTAGTTATTTCATGTGGGAAGGTATCTCCGTTCCCTGTCACTCCATCTGGTTCAAAGGGACATTCAAGATTATTATCCTTTATACTAATCCATGGTTTATTCTTTAGAAATATATAGTCTGTCAAAAGATAAATATTATGTATTATTCAGATAAATAATAAGGAGAAGTTAAGATAAAGAGAGTCTAGATTAGTTATTCTGGATTCCTCAATCCAAATATCATAGTATTCATGAATTCCATAATGGTAAATACTTAAGCTTAAGAATAATTCTGAGTAAATTTATGAATCTAAAATATTTTTATTTCAATTCTTCCAATTAAAAATTTTCAATTTTTATTTTAAAATATTTTAGGTGGGGTAAGTAACAATTCTATGATATCAAATTGCTACAAACTAATAGATGGTTACATAATACAGCAAACAAAATTCTGTAGGGATATGTATATATTTACTAGAGTCAGGCAGCATCTGAGGTGATAAATAAAGCTTAGATTTCTGGAGTTCTGGGTGACTGTGTAGCATCAAAATAATTCAGTAGGAATGATTATATATTTGTCTAGAGGTTATTAGGAGGGGTTATAGGTTTTTGGTAGTATTAATAAATAGGTAGTTAAGTTTTTTTAGTATGGTGGAAATGTCAAAAGAGTTAAAAAGATATTTTTCATCACCACATATTTGGAGATTGGACTTTGGGTAGTAAACACACAATGCAATATACAGATGATGTATTATAGAATTATATACTTGAAACCTATAAAATTTTATGAACAAATGTCACCCCAATATATTTAATAAAATGAAAAGAATAAGAGTAAAAAAGAGAATAAAGATGGGATCTAATGATGTGAGCTTAGACAACTCAAGAACAGAGGAATCAATTAAAAACATGAATCTATAATAAAAAAGTGTAATATGCTAATTAGATCAGATGTCTTTCCAGACGACCTTCCAGATGCAGCCAGGGCTTCAAAAGAAGCCTGGGTCCTGGATGCAAGAGGGAAGCCAGTGCCAGCAGCTGGGGGAAGGAAGGACTACTCTTGCATTAATTTCATGCATCAGGCCTCTAGTATTATAATAAGTGAAATTGAGATAATATTTGCAAAGCTTTATTGCATTGTTGACTTACATAAAATAATTATTTTCTCTAAATAAGTTGACAGACTATATGTGGGTTTTTTGTTTGTTTGGTTTTTACTTTATAAGGCAAAACATTTTTTTTTTCATTTCTAGATTTTCATATACAAGACAAGGTCAACTGTTTTAAATATATTGCCATCTACAACTTTATTTTGAGAAAAATACACATTATTTAAATTGGCCTAGAAATAAAAGAGGTGCATATTATTTAGCACACCATCACATAGTTGGGGACTTTTATCTTAGCCTGGAGTATACAGTTTAACAAATTCTTACTGAGTGCTTACTCTAATCAAGTTATTACTTTAGGGTCCAAGACACATCAGTGAATAAAGAAAAAATAAATATCTGAACTAATGAAGTCAGAACACATTACATAAATTGCAGGGCTCAATGCAAAATGAAAATGTATGGTCTCTTGTTATGTATTTATTTTAATTGCAAGGTGGTAAAAACAGAGCATTAAACCAGCAAATTTTAGCCAATGTGCTGCAAGCATTTTTAAAACATGCAATACCTGAGTTTTTAGTCAGGGGCAATGACATCTTTTCCCTTAGATTTTCAAAAAATAACACAAAGGACAGCAGCCAATATAACAGTAGTGGTCCAGTGTGAATGAATCAAAATTATACCTATTTATTTTTTTGGTCAGGTCGGCAAAAAATATAATACATTTTGGTGTGCTGTAGATTTTTAGTAATTACTTTATGTGTATCATGCGATGAAAAAAGTTGAAAATAACTGCATTAAACCAAAAGCAGGGACCTTCTTAGCAGAGGACTCTATGTAATTTCACAGACTACTCATCCATAAAGCCAACCCAGAGTGAATTTTAAATTCTGGGAAGAAATATATGATGTATAGTTTAAAATAAACTCCAATTGCATCTTAAAATCTCCTACATTGTATCTTTAGATTGAAGACAATTATTAAATTAAAGATATTCTTTCCTTTAAAATGCCTTGAAAATATAGTCTATTGGAACATTAATTTGAGTATTTCAATATAATTTCCATAATATTGATGAAAAATAAACACTTATATCAACATTTAAAATAAACTGCAAAAAGTCATGTACAAGGCATGTAGTAGTAAAAATGTTGTTCAAAATTCTTCAACAAATCATTATCATTTTATTTATTATACTAGAGGCCCAGTGTATGAAAATTCATGCACTGGTGAGGGAGGGTTCCTCAGCCCGGCCTGCCCCCTCTCACAGTCCAGGAGCCCTCATGGGCAGGAGGTGACCCGGAGATCAGGGGAAGGCGACGCCCCATCACACCTCTGCTGCTGCCACTGCCGGCAGCGCAAACCTCAGCCAGCCCTGGTTACCTGCACCTTGGGCAGCCCTGGGCGGCTGGGGGACTGAGGGGACTGGGGGACTCCAGAGGCAGATGTGCAGAGCAGCTGGGCTGCCTTGGGGAAGTCCCGGCCTTGCCGCACGCCTGCTGCCCTGGCGGGGCTCAGGGGACTGGGTGCCGCCATCTTGTGGCTGCGGGCACCGCCATCTTTGAGGGTGTGGCAGTCATTTAGCATATACCCTCCTTATTGGCTGTGGGCACTGCCGTCTTTGAGGTTGTGGCAGTCAATTAGCATATTCTCTCCTTATTAGATGTGGACACCGCTACCTTTGCGAAGGCATGAGGGTCAATTAATATATTCCCTCTTTATTAGATAGGATATTTTGCCAACACTTAGGTTTTTACTGACAATTATTTAACATATATATACATATATATATGTACATATATATATGTATGTGTATATATATATAAATATATATAAACAAAAATTTAGAAAACATTCTTTTAATGAGTGTTACACTGTAAGCACTTACAGTAAATATCACCTTTCCACTTTGGGTCTGCAATTTGTGAGTTGGGTATCTAATAACTAGATCAGTGCCCAGTTGAATATGCTATGTCACTTTGTCAAGTATCTACAAATAATCCAACTGTAGATTCTAGAAACCTTTCAGTGTTTCTGTCCAATAATTGTACAGTGAGTTATAACTTATTTTATTAAATTTAATTTCCTATGGTATCCTAAAGCATGTACCTTAGTTAAAAGTGGGAGCTATGATTTATGTTGCTTCTCATTCATATAGAATTACTATTAAAACATGATTCCAATATAGATATTACTTTTTCTAAAACCACATAAGAATATTTGCATTTTTAACATTATCTTCCCCATTCACATGGGAAGATATATTCTCTTTAAGTCATTATTATTATTATTATTGTAATTCTCACCCAAGAATGTGTTTATTGATTTTAAAGAGAGGAAGGGAGAGAGATAAGGAGAGAAAGAGACAGAAAAACATTGATGCAAGAAAGGAACATCGATCTGGTTGCCTCTCGAATACACCCCAATGAGAGACTAAACTTGCAACCTAGGCATGTGCCCTGACCAAGAATTGAGCCCATGATCCTTCAGTGTAAGGGATCAGGTTCCAACCAACATATGAGCTACTTGCTCTGAATTTATTTATAAATTATTTTCCTAGGAAAGTTCCAAAATACTTAAATGCAGTAGAGATATGACAAAAATTTAGAATGCCTGTTTAAGTTAAATTATATTTTAATTCAATTTTTTTCTTTCAATGTAGTTACTTAACTTTTACTAATATCTCAATTCATATTTAACTTAAACTCAATATTTATTATTCAATTTGCTGCTCTCTGTGTGGTAAGTTGTGTTTACTAGACATAAAATACTGAAGGTAATTTTTTATAAATTTTTTTTATGAGCAATATCAGACACTGGTCCTTTAATATATTCTAAATGCATGTTATTTTATAATAGATTGTTTGGCTAAATTTTCTAATTTTAATGCCTATTCCTGAAAACATATTATTCAATGCTAAAAATATATAGATAGGTATAGTTTTCCACAAAAAAATTGTCTGTAATATAACATGTGCTCAGAGTTTCTGATCTTATTTCTAAATTTTGTGTTAGCAGACAGAAAAGAAAATTTAATAGAATTATTTAGAAAGTGACGCTGGTGAACTGCTTATAAGTATTAGAGTTAATTCCTTTTTTGTGATAAATTTATATATACCAAAAACTTGAGAAAACTTCTATAGTTCCTGTATATATAATTTGCAATCTCTTTTTTTTAAAAAAAATGTTGGAGAAATTCATATCCTTGATTTCCAAAGTGATGGGTTTTCTATTATTGTTGTTACATACTAATCTGAAGATTAAAAACTCAATATTTTAGTTGCTACTTTTAAGTTTAAACTCAAGATACTTTACATAGATGATGAGTGAATAAGGCTCTAATTTCCCTCAATTCCTCAGGGACAAGAAGAGTCTACAGAAATTTTGATTCAAGACTAGAAATATTAATATCCAGCTGCTTACAAATTCACAAGATATAGATATTTCAGCAGATATTTTCTGCCACAGTTGGACTAAAGAATAGAAAAGCTTGAAACACACTAGATATGAGAGACTTCTGAAGACATTCTAATAAGACCTCAATTTGTGGATCTAGTGTTCTTGACACCATGCTGAATTCCCATCCTCCTTGCTTCACTGGAAATGAATTATGTACGCGTTCAGCTGTCGGCTCATCCTTTCATCCTATATGGTGTGTGTGTGCGCGCTCGCATAGCTACTTTGTACCAGCTAGCATAACAGCAGGAGAAAGATAGCACCCTTTAGAGAGAAAGTTGATTTAAAAAATTTTACACAAAGATGTATGCAGAGTATAAAAAAAGTAGCAATAGATAGCATAGTACATGGGGTGCTAGCAAGATAGGGAAGTATTTATCCACATTTTGATAAAAAAAAAATGGAAAAGAAGAGAATGACTATCAGAACTTGAAGAGAGCATGCATATGATGTCAGCTTCCCACAGGAGCTTTGTTCTTTAGTGGAGGGAGGCAGTGAACCTGAGAAATCCAGGGTGGAGAAAACTGGGAGAGTAAATAGTCAACCTTATTATCTTTAAGCTTCTTGCCTGTGTATTCCATTAGCCAAACTCAACTAGAAACTAGAGAGCAAAGGTCCCACAGCAGTTCATAGATATTAGCTTCCTGACATTGTACAAAAGGATGAATACTGGACCTGGATGACCACAAAGGAAATGTCTTGCTTAATAGAGTAAAATAAAAGTCCCAGCATTGATCCACGGTTCACTATTACATGAGTAGGTCAATGTGATGAGTAAGAATCAGCTAACAGGACTAAGAAGAAATGGCCACAGAAGTTCGAAAAAAAAAACACAAAAAACAACAACAAAAAACAAGCATAAGTCTGGAAGCCAAATAGAAAATGTATGTCAAGGAAGAGAAAGTGATCAACCATATAAATACTGCTAGTAACTCACTCAAAATGTGACCTGAGATGTAACTACTAAAATAAGCTTCACAGTGCTCATTGATGACCTGGGTAAGAGTAGTTACACGGGAGCAGTGCCTGCTTGGAAGAAATAATATAATATAATAGAGACATCAAACATATTGAGGAGTTGTTTTGCAAAATAACAAAGAATTTCAATGCTTCATTGGGTTAAGTGCAGTCAAGAAAAGGTATTTTTCACAATACTGTTTAAGATCCGTGGGATTAAAAAACAGCCATCCTTTGACAGGGTGTCAGGGAAAGCAGCACACAGTCCCAGTGTCTATTTTGATTAAATGTACCTCAGATAGAAATATTTTGAAATTAACAGGAAATTTTATTTGTATATCTTACTCATTAAAAGTGAATCAATGTAATCCTGAATCTATATTTTCACGTTGGTTCTGTCTAATGAACCAGACTCATATGCCCTGCATTACATTTTCCCTGAAAGCGCTTTCTGCAGCCTCATCCCTTTAAGTAAAGGCAACACCAACTTTGAAGATGCAAGGCGCAAAAACTGTGGCACCATCTTTGTCTCCTCTCTTGCACACCTTGATCCCTTCTCTGGGTAAATTCTACTGACTCCATCCTCAAAATATACCCCAAAGTGCCGGAGTGAATGGGAAGATATATTCTGTTTATGTTATTATTAAACAGGGCTGGATGGTCAGGCTTGTGACCAAGTTCTGTACACTTTTTTAAAGGGTTGATTTTGAAATACAATCTAGGAATTGTACTTTTGGTGAGTTTGTAACAGATAAAGCTTCCACAGAAAGATTGGATAAAATATCCAAACAAGAAAAATCTGTTTGAAGGCAGCAGTGTTGCCAAGGCAGTCGGAACTGGAGGAGCTAAGATTCTAGAGAAGAGTCCATCATGTGAGCCCAGCGTTCACATGAAGCTTTTCTTCCCTGCACTCATGCCTATTTTTTGGCATGTGGTTAGGCTCTGGGGGCAACTGAGAAGCCAGACAGAAGGTTGCAGAAAAGACAAGAGAAGCCAGGGAAGATTTTGGCAATATCACAGAGCAAAAGAGATAAAAACTAAAGTTGCAGGTTGCAAAAGCAGCCAAGATTTGAGAGCCCAAGGTCCCAAGAAAAGACAGGTGGGGAGATGTGAGGATGAAATTGCATTTCTTTAAAAAAAAATTTTAAATATGTTTTTATTGATTTCAAAGAGAGTGAGAAAAACATCAATGATGAGAGAGGGGGCCTCCTGCATGACTCCTTCTGAAGATCAAACCCACAACCTGGGCATGTGCCCTGACCAGGAATTGAACCATGACCTTCTGGTTCATGGGTGGATGCTCAACACTGAACAACACCAGCCAGGTGAAATTGCATTTCTTACCTTCACATCATCTGCTGAATAAGAAGCCAAGTAGAATCAAATAGAAAACAGAGTGGAGTTCAAGGAGGATGAACAGTACTTACCATTTTGACTGGTAATGAAAACTTTCAGTTCCATTTGGGTGAGGAATAAGGAAATATCAGAACTATGTTGTGATTAAATGCTTAATTTAGAAAATCATCTGAGTTCATTTCCCTAAAAATTATTCTTGATTTATATCACTTATTTTTATTTTGAGTTTTATTTTATGGCACATGTGTAAATAGTTTTTTTTTTTCTTTAACTATTAATCCAAATTAATATTTTTAAACTCAATTGAAAAAATCCTAAAAATAAATCAGTATTATAGTCACATATTTATCTAGCAGTAATATAAGCATCATTGACTCAATTTTTAAAATATAGATATATTTTTTATTGATTTCAGAGAGGAAGGGAGAGGGAGAGATAGAAACATCAATGATGAGGGAGAGTCACCTATAAGCTGCCTCCTGAATGCCCCCCACTGGGGATTGAGCTAGCAACCCTGGCATGTGTCCTTGACCAGAATTGAACGTGGGTCCCTTCATTCCACAGGCCAATGCTCTATCCACTGAGCCAAACCAGCCAGGGAGACTCAATATTTTTATTAGGTAGTTTGTATGTAGAAATTGCAAGAAGATTAAAGATTCTATTGTAAAAAAAATATAATTAAAAATAGATGATAAATGTATTTTGTCATTAAATATCACTTGGAAGGAATAATTATTTAATCAAACTAAAAGTAAAATTAGTCAAAGGTCAAGAAACATTGACCAAATCTTTCTAAAATGTCTTAGCTTGTGTTCAAATAAATTTGATTTTACATTTTTTTTCTATTTACTTGAACTTGTAAAAGAGACTAAAATATGCATATAGCTTGGGTCATTTAAATGTTTTAATTTTTAGGATACAAATTAAGTGGAACTTTAATGAATCAAGTGTAAAAAATTGGTCAGATGTACTGTATGTAAAGTATAAATATACTATACTTAAAACTATGTATAATGAACCATAAATTATTAAAGTATTAATTTTGAGCAAGAATTATGATTTTGTTTCTGGATATGTTTACTTTATTCTATTCCCATCAAAGAAGTATAATTAGAAGAATTGTAGATTCAGAGTCAAAATACTTCAGTTCTATCCCAAGCTTTACCATTGTAAAATTTTTTGGTCTTAGAAAATTAAATCGAACCTGTTGGGACATAAATTAACTCATGTGGAAAAGGAACAAATTAGTTTAGCCAATTTTTAAGATTTTATATTGCTCAAAAATTCATTCTTGTATCATCTGGGCTCACCATACTTAATTTAAGAGTGGTTGTTCAACATTAAAAGTTGATGTTCCAAACTTAGATCACTGACACTTATTAAGACAAAATAGAGTGACTATGCTTTAAAAAAATGAGCATGTTAAATTGAAAACAAAAGTTATCCAGAATTTGAAATTTATTTAATTTGACTCAACGACTATAAGTTCATTATTCTTCTACTTTTTTTTTCTAAAGCATGGGGTATGCTTGTGCAGATTCTAAATCAAACAAACTTACTAATATATACTTTGTAAGTAAGTGTAAGTACATTTATATTCAACTTCTGTTTTTATTGGTTAGTATCATAGACACATATATATGTATCTATAACACATTCAGGATGTATCAGAGATAAATATGTTCACTACTATGTTGCTCCATTATAAAAAGAGGAAACATTATTTTATAAAAGATTATTTTATTATTTCAAATGCTTTTAAAGGTGGATTGAAAACTCAATTTTCTCAAAGAATTGGAAATGTCATGTCCGTTGGAGCATATATGCTGGGGAAGGTGTATTCCTCTTTTCCCTGCAGATATTGTTCTTCTATGAGATGCATTAGTTGTCCAACATAAAGAGTTGGAATGTTCAAACAATAGACTAGTTTTTTTGTAAAATTTTTAAAAATATATTTCTTTAATTAATTTTAGAGAGGAATGGAGAGGGAGAGAGAGATAGAAGCATCAATGATGAGAGCGAATCATCGATTGGCTGCCTCCAGCAGGCCCCCTACTAGGGATTGAGCCCGCAACCCAGGCATGTGCCTTTGACCAGAATCAAAACTGGGACCCTTCAGTCCACAGGCTGATGCTCTATCCACTGAGCAAAACCAACTATGGCTTGTTTGTATAATTTGAATCACCTAATGCATCAGGGACTTTATTTACTTTTTGATTACAATTCCATAGTTCTATCTTTTTTGATAAGATTATAACTTGAAAGTTGCATATCAATTATTATAATGTTTATTGATTACAAAGACAATGACAGTCAATATTTTTAAAATAAAAATATGAGGTAGATGTCCCAATATTATATCAAGTACTTTATCTTTAATTTTGTGTTTTGAAGTAGAGTAGTATCAAAAGGACATAGTATTTAACAATTAACAAATATCTTGAGCCTCTTATCCAAACACTAAAAAGCACTCTAAATATTAACCAGTGAAATATTGTTTGATATCACAATATTTCTATATCTGAATTCTTCTGGAGTTTAACACTATATAACTAATTGCAATATGTAGATAATATGTAGAAATTTTTTAATTCAAAATGACTAAAACTCAGTCATATTCATACTGAAGCTTATATACTTCAGTTCCAACTCAGTGACTGCCTCATCACCAGTCTGATCACTTAAGCCAGAAACACAAGTCATTATGGCATCTACTTCGTGCCTCACAGCCATATCCAATGCATCACCATTTTAAAATAAGATTCACTTTTTTTTTAAACTATTGATGTTGTGATTACCGCCTCCTTATTGGCTTTATTTGTATCATGTTCTGACTGGACAAATTCAGTAGTTATTTGTTTCTTAGAGATGAGCTTTCAAGCTTATCTACATCTTTTTCAAACCCAGTATCTTTTCAGGTACAAGATTTTCACCCTTGTGTTTACAATCTTTTTAAAATCTTGAAAATGAGGACTGTGAAGAAGGATAGTTTCATTCCTGCAGAATTCAGTGTGTGTGTGTGTGTGTGTGTGGGATATCTTTGCTGAGCTTTTATATTGAAGTCTAGAGATTTGTTTATAAGCCAAGACCCTTCCAAAAACTGCCAGTGATTTTTTTTTTTGGGGGGGGGGTGAAATATACATACTGGAAGATAGTGTATAATCAATAAGCAGGCATGCCTTGAAAACTATCATATCATTATGGTCCATAGATTGTAATAACATAATCAGAGTAGTAAAAGTTTTGGAATTTGTAACTATGCCAAACAATGTCAGCCATTTGTTTAAGAGAACTGTCATTCTCACACAGAGCCTCCATTATGATACCTGTTTTGCTGTGTAATACATTATGAAGGGGAAGTATTTAAATAGACTAAAAAACCTCTTTTTTCCTACCCAGGTTTTTTAATTCAACCTCTTGATAAATGGGAAGTTTTCTTTGATAATTTACTTGACTACCTGGAGATTTTTGCAATATTATACTAATAAGATTTTTAACTTGATGTCTTACAATTCACTCTGAACATCAAAGCTTGTCCTTGAATTCTTTGAGACCAGACATTTCTTCTCCTGTGAGATAAATACACAGAATGGAGAGTGCTTTCAAAACAGAACTATGTCACTGTATAGAAAATAGTTATTGATATAATCTCATTCATCAATAATATTTTATAAATGAGACAGTATATACAACTGCCTCAATGTCAACTCTATTGCTATTTTGATGTAATGGAGCATAACACAATTTTTAAATCGCTTGAACCATATAAGGCTTGCTTTTAATATCAACTTCTTTGCTGATTCATAACGCTTCTTCACAGCCTGTATTATCAACTTCTAGATGATAGCAAGGTTATCATCTTTAGTTGGATAAGCATATAAAGAAAAAGATGTTACTATTACTCTCTTTCTCTATTTTACTAGTCATTTCATGAGATTGTCTATCAAATAATTAGGTATTCTTTACTATCAAATACTATCTATTTCACTTTATACTTTCTAATTGGCATGTTCAACACAGATAGCATAGTTTTACAATGTGCTCCTTTATCAAAAGACTATTATAGTTTTATTTACATTTATTCAAAACATCTCAATATTATTGAATTGAAATAAGGTTTAGACGATTACTCTCAATATGACTCTGCATTGTCTTAATGCTTGTAATATCTCAGATGTCATTGTGTTGGCAATCTGCATGATTTTTAGAGATTGCAGAGTTCTGCAGTTCTACTATTTTATTTTCAATGTAATTAATGAAAATTTCTGTGTATTGCTTTTTTTAAACTCAGAGATCTAAATAAAAATGTTTCATATATATATTCAATCAAAATAATTGAATTGCAAGAACATATAGTTAAATGTATATATTCTACAAGAAAGGTACTAGGGAGCAAGGAGCATTCTAACATTTTTAATTAGGTGTCACTGTTGACATGGTATACCTGTAGATAAAGACTGCAACTTTCCACTTGGACATATCCAAAGGATAAGAAAAAAAATAATCTTAAATTTAATTATTAATCTTGTTAGAAGTTCTATTACCTTAATACTTGAAAGTATTAAATGAACATATTATTGAAAGTATTACTTGAAAGTATATAACAGAATAAAGCAAATAGATAATTATGTTCAAATTATTAGAAATCAAGATTTTCAGTATGAGAAAAGAGATTATGTATAAAATCTAAGAAGTTAATTAAAATCCAATAACCTCAAATTTAAATTGTTTAGCAATATGAACATATTATTTACTTTCTCTTTATAAAATGTATGTAGTTCTGTCCACTGAGAAACCTTAAAAGATATAACAACCCAAAAGAAATGAGAATCTATGTGGCACCAAGGACAAGTACCATTTTCCACTAAAAAACAAACAAACAAAAACTGCTAATTCTAGATTGGCAACAGCAAAACATCCACGATGAGATTTGAACACTAATGGGATTTTATCCACAGAATTAAAGGGCCAGCTTAATGTGGTTCAATGGTATAAAAGATAAAATATTGGACATCAAAAATAGTTAAGATGCAATAGTTTGAAGTACATTAAATATATAAAAATTGATCTATCCCTAATGAAAGTGAGCTACAGACAAAATAAAAGCCTCACCGGCTATCTTTGAAGTTGCCAAACATTAATATCCTAAAATTGTTAAAAAGAAAATGTAAACTTTTGAAAAGAAAAAGTGAGTTCACTTTTCATTAGAATAAAATTGAAATGAAAAAATGGGAAGTATTGCTTCGCTTCTCATTTTCTCAATGTCTGTATACATATCACATCATATGTATAACTTTTATACAACTTCAAAGGCAATGTAAAGATCTTATGTTTTTAATTTGTCAACCACTACAGCACCAATGCTAAATAATTACAACACAAAGACAAGAGACCCAAAACTAAAATGCAGTAGGCCTCTTGGTTCTCATGACCTTTGATGTTCTAGAATCCTAGGATCTTTATAAAAAAAATAACCTGCCGAAACCGGTTTGGCTCAGTGGATAGAGCGTAGGCCTGTGGACTGAGGGGTCCCGGGTTCGATTCCTGTCAAGGGCATGTACCTGGGTTGCGGGCACATCCCCAGTGGGAGATGTGCAGGAGACAGTTGATCGATGTTTCTCTCTCATCGATGTTTCTAACTCTCTATCTCTCTCCCTTCCTCTCTGTAAAAAATCAATAAAATATATATTAAAAAAAATAACCATAGATCAGTTTTCACTTTCCAAATGCATGCTGCATCAAACTCTCTCCTTACATCTACCAAGGTTTACTACCCACATCACATACTTTTTAGAGATAACCTCTTTCTCTAATCTTCATGGAATCGATGTTTCAGATCCAACAAAAGACACTGGTATATATTCCAAAGGCCTTAGAATGGAAGACTAGACAAAGAAATTTAAGTAAAGAAATGAAGTTCTTGAAGATGTTAGTAATTAATATAGAATCTAATAGGATGGTTTGAATTTAAGTGTCTGAATATAGTACAAGTGGAGTAAGATACATATTATTTTCTACTATTTATAAAACCAGAAGTTATGCAATATGTATTTGATATAATTTTATTAAAAATAATGCTTAAAATAATATTTGGCACTTGGAATACAATAGTTTATAAGATATATTGTTCTACCACTCCCTGAGAAGCACATAAATATATTGCAACATGAAAAGTCCAAGGACAACCATTACTTTACCTTTTGTTTCCATGTTTTGTTTAGTTATTTACATCCTACCTGTGTGTGAAAAAGCACAACGTGGTTTCCAGGGGTTGGGGGACAGGGGGATAAATAGATGTTGGTCAAAGTGTACAAACTTTCAGTTATACCATGAGTATGTTCTGGAAATCTAGTGCCAACATGATGACCATACAGTAGTTAATAATATAGTATTGTATACTTAAATATCGCTAAGACGGTTTATCTTATGCATTCTTACTATATACACACACAAAATGTACCTATGTGAGGTAATGGATGTGTTGATTAACTCAATAGTGGAAAACCTTTCACAATGTATACATATATCAAATCATCATGTTACACATTTCAACTATCTTATATTTTTATTTGTTAAATATAGCTCAATAAAGTTAAGAAAAAGAGAGTTATGAAGGTGATAATTAACTTGACTCTGATAATCATTTCACAATCAGTGTCTATCAAATAACAACTTGACTTGTATATTATAAATACATACAATTTTATTTTTCAATTATAACTCAATAAAGCTAAGGGAAAAATTGTAAACTGAAAAAAGAGAACAAAAGAAAGTCTAAGGGCAGCATTTTTGTACTTTATATGGCAGCAGGACAGGAGCTATTATATCAATAATCTGAAATTACTGGAGATATTTTCCCCAGAGAGATAATTTGACTGCAAGCTGGTTAATACAGGATAGAGTACATTAAGAACAGCAGACGGCAATGAGAGGAAAAGGAGGTCTCATAATTTGGTGAATAAGCTCAGAACAAGAAAAAATGCTATTGGGACTGAACATAAATTTGTTTTACCCATCCAAGTATCCTCAGACTGTCAGGACTTTAGAAAAATCTTTTCTCTCTAACCAGAAGATGCTTAAAATATTCTCTTAAAGCATCCCAAATTGATACCCATACCCAGTCTCACCACACATTTTCATATTCATATGCCTTTTCATGATACTCCTCAGCTTAGGTCATAGTCAATAAATAAAATAACTCTAGGAGGTCAATACTCTTCTTTAATTATAACAAAGTACTGAATGTTTAATTAAGCTGGTAGGCTCAAAAAACTCACTATTAGATTTAAAAAGGATGACATGAGACTGAAGAGGTAGAACTGGAAAATTAACATACTATGGAAGGTCAGTCAATACTTCATCTTTTTTTTTTTTAAATATATTTTTATTGATTTCAGAGAGGAAGGGAGAGGGAGAGAGATAGAAACATCCAATACTTTATCTTTAGCCCAAGCAGGTTTTGCTCCGTGGATAGAGTGTTGGCCTGCAGACTGAAGGGTTCCAGGTTCAATTCTAGTAAAGGGCATATACCGGGGCTCGATCCCCGGTGGGGGTGTGCAGGAGGCAGCCAATCAAAGATTCTCTCTCATCATTGATGTTTCTATCTCTCCCTCTCCTTTCTGAAATCAATAAAGAAAATGTTTTAAAATAATACTTTACATTTGAAGGACTGCACATTATTTTTGATATGCTCTCTTGGTGTATTTGCTCTTGATCTACTAACCATGCTCTTGATCTACATAAGCAGACTGACTGTGCCTTCACTGTGAGCTGAATTGAGCCTTTACCATGCACTTCTGGCGTCCAATGGACTCCAATGAACAAAGATTTTACTTTATTGGGTCAAATGAATCATTTTCTTTTGAAGAATATTTTTTAGAAGATAAATAACTGAAAAAAATGACATGTTAAAAGACTTGCTGACAGTATAATTACTGAATAAGTAGTAAGAAATAAAAAATTACTCACTTTGCTGAAAGTTCCTAAGTGATAATTGTCTGAAATATACACAAATTTCAAGTCTTGCAGCACACCAAATTGTTAATTTTCTAGATTATAGGAAGAGATAAGCATATAACATGCCTTCCTACAAACACATAAAAGGACCTTGTTCAAGGATTGAGAAAATATCTAGTAAATCAATCTTTCTGTTAATTATAAAATTTTACTGGGGCTTTGTCTTTTTACCAAAACAATTACTTTTGTTAAAAAAATAAAAGTATTACTTAAGGGACTTTAAGGATATGCTTGACAGTTTTCTATTTCTTCAAAAGGTCATCTGTTTTGTTGATTATCAGATAGAAAGACAAAAGTCAATGAACTGCTTATCAATAAAAGGTCATTTCTGATCTAGATAAGGTGTTTAAACAGAAAATGTTTCAAATATGTTTTTAACCCAATAAATATTTTGACACTGAAAGGAATGTAATTAATTAATATATACTAAAAATATCAAATTATATAAAAGACCATCATAGAAAAACTAAGTACTTTTTATATGAAAAAACAGAAAGATGATGGAATAGGCATATAATTATTACACAAAATAATTACTTAATTTTCAAGCAATATTATTATATTTTAATAAAGATGGTTGAAAAATAACTAGTCTTAGTAGATATTGAGTTTCTTCTATATGCTAGACACTGTGTGAAGAGCTTTAAATAAATATCACTTTTATTACCCAAATAAATGTTTATCATCATCATTATCACCATCATTTTATTATTATTGTGACAGGTGGGATGCTAAGTGGTAAAATAGCTACACCAGAAATGAATAATAAATATATTTAATGTTTCTTAAACTTATAAATCTAGACTTTAAAGAAAAGCAATACAGAGATTAATTTACCTATATAATTTTCTATGTGACAATTTATACATTTGACCAAAATCAAAAGTAGATTACTTATGGCTCTTTTCCCCTCCTGTTGTTTTTCTGAATATTTATGTAACATCAAATTCAGAAATAGTGGACTGTAATGTAGTAATCAAAGCATATTTAGAAGCAACATTTATTATGTATTTATAGACTCATTCATATTATCTTCTAAAATAATGTACTGATTTTGTTGTTTTGATGAGTAATAATTGTACCTCACAAAGATGGTCAGATTGGCTATTTTTATAGTGTTTATGAATGAAGCAATTAGGCAGCAGTTGATCTGTATGATAGCTCACATAACAGCAGCAAGGACTTTGGTTTCATAATGGTCCTATAGTCCATGCATATTATACCATTTCACTAATGACAAAACTGAAGTTATCGAGCTAAATCAGGCACAGAAAGGTAGTGCTCAATTCAAAACAAAAACTACGGTTTGGTTGACCACAGTATCATACCAAAGAAAGGAACGTTTCCAAAATAAACTCCTTCTCCTAGACACTGCAGAATATGAAAGTCAGCTAATGCTGACTGAATTTGAAGAAAAGAGTGAAGTCAGTTAAATAAGAAAAGGGGGGTGGAATTGTGAGAATTATGAGAATCAGCCTGTAATCTTTTCTGTTGAAGAAGGAAGTTCCTTAGCTGAAGAGCAGCCTTTTTGAGAGACGGCCGCCATTCTAAGTCACATGACTTACAATTCCCCACGAGGCCACCTTTTAAGTTTTGGTTTCCTAAATATCAAACCTTCCCCATCTTTAGAATTAGCCAATTGCACAAGAATGTGAACCCGAGCCTTACCCAATCTGGGTGAAGGGCAGACTGCATCAGGGTTAAAATCCAAATGGACTGCCACTGGGTGTGGCTGCTTACCAGACTCTTTGTGGGTTGCACACTCTCCTGCAGAAGTAAAGATATCGCTTTGCTATATGACTCTCAAGTATCCTTTGTGTTCTACCAGGACCCCTAACTCTGGGACTCAGCTTCTTTCTAACACAGTGATCACTATGGATATTTGCAAATGAAGAAAATTTAGTAAAACTCTTAACTGGGAAAAGATATTACATGAGCTTTATAATTTTTTTTTTAGCCTGGCTGGCGAGGGTCAGTGGTTGATCCTCGATGTACAAACCAGGAGGTCACAGTTCGATTCCCAGGCAGGGCAAATGCCCAGGTTGCAGGCTTGATCCCAGGTGTGGGGCATGAAGGAGGCAACCAATCAATGATTCTCTCTCATCACTGATGTTTCTGTCTCTCTCTCCTTCTCCCTTCCTCTCTGAAATCAATAAAAATATATTTAAGAAAAAAGATTACTACTTGCTTTATTGTAATACTCTATTTAAAAAAAAAGGGAAAGTTTCCAAAAACAGAACAAATTGTCCCATCAGTGAACTAGCCATGTTTGCCACAATGAACACTCTAAGATATAAGAAAAACACCAATGAGACCAGTAATTTTAAAACCTCACCATTGGACTTCTGATGCCAATCAAAATGGTATAAACTGGACACATCCTCTTTCCCATTGATTATAATTAAAATTCCTAGACAGATACAAAAATAGAAAATTGAATAGTTTGAAAGTTAAGGAAAAAAAAGGGGGAATTAATTCAACAGATCCCAGATATGGATCTATGAGCTCAACAGTTTTTGGAACTGATAATAAAGCTAACGTAAAAATGCAAAATATTAGAACATAATGGAATACAATAGAACCTCAATATATGGGAATTCTCTCTTTTCTACTCTTTTTCTAAATATGCTATAAAAATTATGAATTCCAGCTTCAATTGTCCACACTTTTTAAAAAAGGCAATAGCATAGGTTTGCTAAAGATCCATCTAGTCCAAGTGCCTGAGAAACACTGATTCTCTTGAATGGTCACAACTGTAGATATGATTTTTATTATTTTTGTTAATGGTGTCTATAGTATATGTTTGTTTTGTGTCTTGCTCTACATACTGGTAGTACTGAAAAATTCCTGCCACAGTAAGAGTGTTTTGGGAGAAACAGGACTATGGCATCTAGAAAAGACCAAGGGAGAAGAAATATTCCTTGCAAAATATGATTGAGAAGAAAGAAGAAAGCTGTGACTCACAAAGTTTCACAAGTTGAAAAGTTCCTTTTGAACAGACAGGCAAAATGGACCAAGATTGACCATTTAAGACCTATGAAAACTTTCAAATCCTTTCATATGTTTTTAGATATGTAATAATATAAAATATATGCCCACTACATATAACCATTATCTCTGTCTCCATATCTGTCATCTGTCCTCCTATGATTAGTATTTAATAATCCCTGATAAGAGCAATGTGTATGAAAGCAAAGATGTTAAGAATGAAATAATAGATCTGAACCAAAGGCAACTTACCAGGATCAAAGCAAGGAGAGAAAATATCTCTGTTGAATGTAACTATACTTTTTAAAGTGTTGCTAAACATTCGAAAAGCTGACCTAATAAAATTATCCTACCTTAAGAACAATAAATACAGCCATGGCTGGTGTGACTCAATGGTTGGAACATCATCCCATACGGAAAGGTTTGGGTTTGATTGGCATTTGAAGGAGGCAACCATTGATGTTCAATGTTTCCCTCTCTCATAGATCTTTCTTTCTCTCTCTCTCTCCCTCTCCCTTCCTTTCTCTTTTAAAGTCAATAAAAGCATGCCCTCAGGTGAGGATTAAAAATAATATTTAAATTTAAAAATATTTATATTTAAAAATAGCAACCAATGAATACAGATGTAGTCTGTCACTATGTGGTATACATTTAAGTAAATTTAATAAGTGAAAGGGATTGAATATTAATTTATTTCTAAGTGCTTGAATTAATTGTATGAAGATAACCATTTTGTGACTACATCAATGCTGTATCATAAAAAGTAAGGATATGAATACAATTATGCTCTTACAAAGGAAATGCTTAAAGTATTTCAATTAGCAACCTCTTAGATAACTACCATTATAGCAAAATAAATACTAATTAACATGGTAATTTTGGCAATTAATAGATATCCAATCAAGTCACTATAGCTATTTTATTAAACATTGGTTAAATGTTCAAATTCTTTGCAAGTTTAATGAATTAATTAAGGCAATAAAGTACATTTAATGTTTTTCTTGTTGAGATAATCATATGGCAACTAAATTAACTTACTCTTATTCATTTAAGTTTATTACAATAGCATGTATTTAGTCTACAATACATGTAAAAATAAATGTAAATATTGAGAAATTTCAAAGGTTTATGCAATTCTAGACAATTTAAGGACAGGTCCATAAACCTAGGAAGAATGATATTGAAATGTGGGGTTTGATAGTGTAGACTTTTCTTGTCCTCACAAAGTTTGAAGAATAAGCTCATGGAAAAAAAAAGACTTCTTTAATAAAAAATGTAGACATTTATTGGAAGCAGATACAAACTCCATCTGGGCAAGGGGATCTCCAAAGGGGATCCCATGGGGAGGGGCCCCCCAATGGGAAAAGCCTGCTCTCTCTCTAATGGGAGAAATAAAAAATCCCGTTTTGTGTCCCTTTGTCTCCAGTTTATATATGCTGCAGTTCTTTGTTTGAATCAGACCTTTTTTTAAAAAAAATATATTTTATTGATTTTTTACAGAGAGGAAGGGAGAGGGATAGAGAGTTAGAAACACGGACGAGAGAGAAGCATCGATCAGCTGCCTCATGCACACTCCCCACTGGGGATGTGCCCGCAACCAAGGTACATGCCCCTGACCGGAATTGAACCTGGGACCCTTCAGTCCCCAGGCCGACGCTCAACCCACTGAGCCAAACTGGCCAGGGCTGTAAATAAACTCTTTTATTTATTTCATAATAATACAGCCCTGCTTTGATCCCATTACTGTTATGGCCTATGTTCTCTTGGTATTCCACTGGATGTTGGTTTGAGCTTTGTAATGTTCATGTAAGAAATGTTCAAACCTGTAGAGAATTTTTATACAAGTTTATTTGAGCCAAACTGAGGACACATGCTGGGAACAAGATCTCAAATGATCTAGACAAAAACAGTTTTGCACTTACGCATTTAAAAGGAAGGGGCATAAGAATGAATGGAGAAAAGAAGGCAGAAATTGCATTATAGGATAGTTAACAAGATTATGTGCTCTCTTGAAGGTTAATCTCCCCTTCCAGGGGTATTGCTTCTGTTATTTCAAAGCTGTATTAATCTAGATGCAAGAACAATGAGCAGGGCTGGCTTAAAACCTCTTCATAGGCCTGGAGCAGAACTACCCATCTGGTCAGGAATTTATGATCAGATTCTCTATGAGGGGTTACTTTCCATAGAACCACTTTTTCTCATCCACAGTAATAAAAACAAACAAGCAGCTCCTCTCATTGTACTATTTCATACAGCCTCAGAGTTCTCTAGGGGCAGAGACCATCATTCCTACAGTAATTAATATACTGGCCAGGAGCACTTGCTGAATGTCTCCATATGTATGATCTAAGCCTGGCAGGTGGCAAACAGAGTGGTCCAGGTTCCACTCAGTCACCAGCCTCTGGTCAGTTCCAGGGCATGAGCTGGGGTCCAAACACATAAATGAGCAGGGAGATACAGCTCCTGAGTGTTACAAAACAGCATCCAAACTATAGTCTGAGAAGAGCATAAAAAGCCCACATTTTGGATATTCAAAGTTTAAGGCAAAGGCAAACCAAGTGATTATTTTTTCCAAGTTTCATGGTAAGTTTAGGAATAATCCCGATTTTGACAGAAAGATCCCCTCAAATCCAGTTAAAGATAATCATATTGCAGTATAATGATTCTGATTCCTAGAAATACAATATTGAAATGGGTTTGTGTAAAGATCAATAAATTCTCTTTTAATATGCAATTGTAATTAATAGAAGATCATTTGAAAATATGTACCAAAATTTTTCACTATTAAGAATTGATCCTAAATAAACAAGGTTTTATGAACATTTGCCCTTTGCAAAAAATTCACTGCAAGGAGAATTTATATATATGAAATATATAGAATAAAATTATGGTAAATCCATAAAATGATTTTATTGAAGCAGATTTTTTAAGTTATTATTATTTTTTTTACTTTGCAAAGTATATTAATCAGGGTTCTCTAGAAAAGAAAAAAAGAAAAGAAAAAAAAAACAATAGGAGGGAAATAGGGAAACCGAGAGAGAGAAGAGGAATTGGCTCACATGGTTATGGAATCTCAGAAGTCCTATGATTGCTATCTATAATCTGGAGAGGTAGAAAAGCAGGTGTTATAATCCCAATCTAACCAAAGACCTGAGAACCAGAAAAGCCACTAGTGTACATCTCAGACCCAGAGCAGGACTCACATCTTAACTCAAGCAGACAGGCAGGAAGTCAAAGGGATGTGTTCTTTCCTCTTCTGCTTTTTGTTCTAGTCAGGCCCTGAACAGATTGGATGCTTGTTCTCCAGTAACAATGGGGAGGGTATCTTTACTGAACCAACCCGTTAAAATGTTAATCTCACCAGGAAACACCCTTATGAAAACACACCCAGAATTGACCTTTAATCTAGTCACCCCTTGGCTCAGTCAAATTAACAAATAAAATAACCTTCACATAAGTTGTTTACAAATTATTAGTGAGTGAGAAAAGTAAATCCTAAATAGTATATATTACATAATTACAGCTTCATACAAAGGGTATAAATGTATTTCTACATGATACTATACCTATTTTATTTTATGTTCTGAGAGCATATATGAGATCGTAATTGTTCTTGTCTATGCCTAATGGGATTATAATTAATTTAAAACCATTTTCTTCTCATATTTTTCTAGAATAAATATACTTTTTTTGTATAATTATAAGTGGTTAAATGTTGCTTTTAGGTGTTTATTTTGTCTACTCAGAAAGAAGAATTCTCACATGTACTTTTAAAAATTACTTTCAAAACTTGAGGAAAGGTATCTCTATTGGATAAAGAATAAAATTAATTCTGCACATTTCTTGAAGACAGAGAATGTCTTGTATATTGTGGGTACTCCATACATGTATGTTCATTTCAATTAAGCTCTATTACTCATTAAATTTCTTAGACTCTTTTAGCCCATTTATTTACAGAAATATTATTTTTTATAGTTAGCAATATGTATGACCATTAGCAGTTCACATGAGCAAAAACATTGTGAATTTGTATAACAATTCCTAAGTATTATGGGAATCGGTACAAATTACTGAAAACAACAAATAAATAAATAAATAAATAAATAAATAATAGATATGAGCTGCTAGTTTCATTCCTTATTAAATTCTGTTATACAACATTTTGAGGAAGTCTAATTACACATCAAGGAAAAGGAGTTACAGTTTCTTGTTCTTATTTTACATAGAGTTTATGTCAGGTATTGGTCATACCTCCCATCCTATCTTTTTTTTTAATATATTTTATTGAATTTTTTACAGAGAGGAAGGGAAAGGATAGAGAGTTAGAAGCATCGATGAGAGAGAAACATCGATCAGCCGCCTCCCGCACACCCCCCACTGGGGATATGCCTGCAACCAAGGTACATGCCCTTGACCGGAATCGAACCCAGGATCCTTCAGTCCGCAGGCCGACGCTCTCTCTCCGCTGAGCCAAACCAGTCAGGGCCTCCCATCCTATCTAATAAAGAGGGAATATGCTAATTGACTGTCCCTCCATCAAAGATGGCAGCATCCACAGCCAATAAGGAGGGAATATGTTAATTGACTGCCACACCCTCAAAGATGTTCGCACCCACAGCCATAAGATGGCTGCATACAGGGGAGGACAGTTAGGGGTGACCAGGCCAGCAGGGGAGGTTAGTTAGGGGTGACTGGGCCTAAACCAACAGTCGGACATCCTCCAAGGGGTCCCAGAATGGAGAGGGTACAGGCTGGGCTGAGGGACACTCCCCCCCCCAGTTGCACGAATTTCATGCACTGGGCTTCTAGTCCTATCTAATAAAAGACAAAAAAGGTAATTAACCGTACCTCCGCTACACTTCCCATTGGCTAATCAGGGTGATATGCAAATTAACTGCCAAGAAAGATGGCGGTTAATTTGCATATGTAGGCGCCGAGCAATGGAGCAAAGCTGGCTGGCCCCAGGCAGGAGCAGCGAGCAAAGGCTGGCGTGGCAAGCGAAGAGCAAAGAGGGGGCCCACTGGCCCACACGTGCAGGGCTAAGGGCTTAGCTAAGGCTTAGCGCATACTCCCTGGTGGCCCCACAGCAGGGCATCCTAGCAGCCTCCTGACAGGAGGGCAGCCAGGAGAGCTGAGTGGGGCAGGGGCTGCAGGGAGCCATGGAGGGGCAGAGAGTCTGGGGCCAAGTCCCCGAGGGTCTGAGGAGAGTGCTTGACATGAACCCAGACTGCAAAGAAGGAAGAGGAAGTGTCCATGGGGAGCTCTTCCAATACCTCTGCACGGACATCCTACCGCAGCCCCCACACCCCCGGGGGGGCCGGGAAGGCTGACCAGACAGGAGAAAACCCAGCCTTGGGAGTAGCTGCAGCCTGTATCTCTGACTCCCAATCTCTTCCCCTGCCACCCCCGCCAGAGGCGCCCACAACAATAGCACGCCGTCAGCACCCCTGAGGCACCCGAGGCCCGTGACCTGCCGCTGTTGGGCCCCCTCCGCTGGGGCCAGGCATGCCTCTCCTCCCTACAACTCCAGACACGGGTGAAGGCAGGCCTAAGCGGCCCCTCAGGGTCAAACTCATTCCCCCCAACACCCCCTCCCCAACAGCAGAAGTGCACTGAACCTTGCCGGGGGTGCGGCTAAACCCGCCCTCCTAGCCCACCTGGCCCCACCCTGGCCCGGCCCCTGCCCTGCTCCAGGAGATTGGAGCCCCACCCTGAGCACATAGAGCTGCGAAAAGGCCATGTACAATTTAAAGAATGATGTCAAGTGGGGAGGTTTGACAGTTACTCCCCTTTCAGCCTTGCCAACCCCCTTGCATCCCCCTAGCACTCCCCCCTCCCCCTAGCCAGTGCCTCCAGGGATGACCACTGCTACAAGGCTGCTGGCCCGAGCCCGCCCCTCCGAGGCCTGTGGAACCCTCTGCAAAGCTTCCATAGCTACAGTCCCAGGAAACAATCATGCCCTCCTCCCCTAATCAGCACCTGCTACCTGCGAGGGTACCCATGGGCATAGAAATAACAATCCCCTCCCATTTAGACATCACTTACTTGATGAAACATTTCTAGGTTTATTAGCTCAGAACCTCCTCATGATAACCCAGTGAGGTAGGCGGAGAAGAGATTACAATTCCCATGGTATATGCGTATGCAGAAATGAAGCTCAGAGAGGAAAAGTGTCAAGCACATTGGTTCCCAAGGTGCAGCACACACCCCACGGGGGTGGGGGAGCAATTTGATTTTAAGTGGGGACAATTCCAGAATGAGTTACAGTGATTTTTTTACATTTCTTATGGTTTGAAGGGGCCTCATCTACAGCATATCCTATATCATGAAAGGCTAATATGTAAATGACTGAATGGTGGAATGACCTGTCACTATGCTGTGTGCTGACCACCAGGGGGCAGACACTCAATGTAGGAGCTGCCCTCTGCTGGTCAATGTGCTCCCAGAGGGGGAGAGCTGTTCAGCCAGAAGCCAGGCTCACAGCTGGCGAGCACAGCAGCAGTGGTGGGAGCCTCTCCCGCCTCCGTGGCAATGCTAAGGATGTCCAACTGATGGCTTAGGCCCACTAAGCCATCAGTTGGACATCCCCCCAGGGCTCCCAGACTGTGAGAGGGCACAGGCCACACTGAGGGACCCACCTCCCAGTGCACAAATTTCGTGCACTGGGCCTCTAGTATAAAATAATATTCTCCTCGGTTATTGTCATGTCCCCAGTCAGAGCCTCTGTAATATGACAGAGGTCAATTTAGAATTGACTTTTAAATTTTTTTATTGCTTATCTGTTCTAAAATAAAGATGAATTCTCTTTGAGTAACTTGGACATTTTATTTTATAATTTAACCTTTATGCATATAGCAGTAGGTCTATAGAAGTGTGCATATATGTCATGCATTTCTTGCCATAAGAGGTATATACCTGAATATAGATTAATAATACATGGTGTATTAAAATATATCTAAAGGAAAATAACTTTTCAAACTGACTTGTGCATACAACTTTGATTGTATGGTTTAATAATTGAAAGAAGAGAAAAACATACAAATAGAAGTCATTAACTAGACCTGATTTTACTTGCCAAAGCCCAGATTAATTAACATTATGTTCTCTTTAACTGGAAATCTTAAATATGCATCTAAGTAAGAAAAAAAATACAACACTAAAAATTGGAATCTAAAGAAATTGCTTTGCACTGCAATATCTGGGAAAAACTACACTGGCCATGTGCAAGACAACTTCCCCTCTATGACATAGAATGGTACAGGAAACTTAAAGATACTCTTAAAAATTCACCATTTAAAAAAAGGTAAATAAATTTTATGAAAAAGTGATTTATAGTAAAGGCATATCATGTTGGCATTAGAATGGGACCAAAACTCAGACCTCCTGACTCAATATGTATTAGATATTATTTTTTTATGTGGCACATAAATTCCTGAACATAAATTTTCAGAATTATGAGTCATCATTAATATAGAATTCAAGATTACATATGTTGATATATTCAAAAACTAAATAAATCACATTTGCCCAAAACTTACACTTATGTTAGATAGTGAGATAAAATATGAGCTGATACAAAGCTATAACAAAGCGTCACTGCTCTCTTGTGTCAATAAATAAATAAACACATTATATAAAATAATAAACAAGAGAAATAAATTGTCAAACTGAACTGACCGGTTGTTTATCTGAACTGAGATTTTTTTAGATTAATATTTTTAAATAATTCTAAAAGACCTAGTAAAACAGCAAGCCAGGTGTGCAGTGGGGAAAGGATGGGAAAGGCAACTATTACCATTCTGATAAGTCTGTGCAAACTATGCAGTCATAAAATGTTTAATGAGTGACTTTTGTGTCTGTAGACAACTTAAAATTATAAAGGTGATATTTATTTATTTACCTTCTTTGCTTCCAATGTTGATGCATTTACAGAGTAAAACTCTTCTCTTCCCAAAAGAAAAGGCAATTAAAGACAAAAATAAAAGAAAAAATTAGAAAGGAATGTATCTTCTGGGAAACAGAGTAACAACCTTATTTTCCTTTTCTTCTATATCTTAACAAAAAACAAGTAAAGAGGACCCCAAATATTATTATATTCTCTAAATTACACCTGAAAGATCAATATGAATAATGTCCCTATAGTGCCATAAATACTTATTCATGTTAAATTTTGTCTTCTATATATCATCCTTTTCCTTGATGCTTTGAATAATAGAAAAGAAAATCAAGTTATATTAACTTTCTCTAATGGTTTCTGCTTAGAACCAGGATATGCAAATGAATACAAAGAAGATAATGAGTTAAGTAAACACTAAAATTTTGAAAAGTAAATGTTTGAGACATTATTCACACATCCATTTATTATTGTTCACTCTATGTCAGGTAGTGAAAATATGATATCACTAAAATACAGTTCCTGACCACAAGAAGATACAGGCCAGTAGGAAAGACAGATAAATAAACAAGATATTACATACTGATGACAATACTCAGAGATATGTATTTGGTGCTGTGTGAGAATAGAAGGAAGGAGGATACTTTAATCACAAAAGAGCACAAAAGTAACAATTATAGTAAGCAATTTCAAGAGAGGTGGTGCTTAGTTAAATTTTTAATAATAGTCAAGAATAAGAAGAGAGAATCATTTTTCAAAAGAAGTGGAACATTCAAGGTTCAAAGGAAACTGGACTGTTATTTTCAATGCATTTAGAGGTCAAATGGAGAGTCCAAATTAAATATATAAATAATGGGATAGAATCTGGCAATATATAAAATTATTGTCTAGTTGTTATAAGGTTGGACTTTTAGGTCTAATACACTTGCCTTCAAATGTGATTTCATCTAAATACTGGCTATTGCCAATAAGTAAGTATCCCTTTGCTTCAGTATTTCAATTGCAAAATGTTTGTAAAAGCTTCCATGATGATGTAATGTAAAGCTCCAATTCTCTAACTAAACAAACTTCTTAATTGTAACCATGATGTATGTGCTCCCCAATACAAAGGATGACCTTCATGCTGTCATCTTTGATAGCTCAATGACATTCCAGACATTTGACACTTCCGCTTATTAAAGAGCAACTTATAGAACTTATATCCAAGATGCCACTTTCTGTGCCTCATAGTCTCTGCCATCTTACACTTACATGTCTCTCTTAACGTTTCTTTCTTTTTGAGGCTTTTTAATCTTGGAATTTATCAGCCTTTGTCTCTCTGTGTTCTCTTCACTTGTAATTCCATATTTGTAGTCTTATGGATTTATTTTATTCCCATTTCCTAAAAAAGCCACCCACGTGTCTTACAAATATATGCTCAAGAGCTCAGGCACCTCCTCTGATTTCTATGTCTGTATATCTAAATGCTCACTTAGTATCCCCACTAAGTATCTTGCTAAAATATCTATCATGGTCAAATGTATCCTGAACTTTCCCTGGCCTGATGGCTCAGCTGATTGGAGGATTGTGGGTTCAATCCCCATCAAGGCATTTACAGGAGGCAACTGATTGATGTCTCTTTCTCACATTGATCTCTCCCTCTCACTCTCAAAACATAGCCTCAGGTAAGGTTTAAAAAAGTATCCTGGTCTTAAATGCAAAATATACTTTCTTTATTTTTTATTTATTGAAGAATATTATTATTATTATTCAGCTAGTTAATTTCTCAATTCTGAAAGTGGAAGCCAATATTGACAACCTTATCTTTCTGATTCTACTCATTGTCAGACTCAACTGTTCATTCTTAACCCTCCACCCCAATTTTATTCTAATTTCCCCACACCCCTACCCTTTGGCAGCCATCAACTTATTCTGTATATCTAAGATCTGCTAATATGCAACCCTGGCATGTGCCCTTGACCGGAATCAAACCCGGGAGCCTTCAGTCCACAGGCTGGTGGTCTATCCACTGAGCCAAACTGACTAGGGCAATTTGGCTTACTTTTTAAGAGAAAAAAAAAAACTGTAATATATTATAGTTAATTAACTTAATGATAGTTTTTAGTTTTTTTATCAACAGACAAAATTGAACTGATTTAAATTCTAGTGTAACCTAGATTACATAAAGCTGTCTCAAATTTATATTCCTCATCTTGCTTAGTACACAGTTTTTTTGTTTGTTTTTTTAAATCTACCTTGAAGAACCAAACAAGCCTGAGAGGATGAAAGCATTCTTGAACTTGTGGAGAGAGCACTTCCAAACAGGAGATATCAATATCTATGTTTATATCTCCATTTATACCTACGTATCTACACCTAGATCTATAAATTGTCCCTTCTTTGAACACTCATCAAACCTGGAGAACTGGTGGGACCTTTACGTGATGGCAGCCATGGAAAAGTCTCAAGTATTATGCACTTAAGGGCTTCTTAAAAAAGTATGAATTTTTCTAAAACTGTGGATGGTGGCCAAGAAGACAGTGAATAAAAGTGGGCTCCTTTCTATAACTCAGGAAGTGAGTTAAATGAGATGCAGAAAGCCAAGCAGAAGACAAACAGAAAAGAAAAAAATATCTCTGAGTATATTTTTGTGTATTGTCACTGAACTAAATTGTCTTTTTCTCCTGAAAAAAAAAAAATCAAAAGGAAACAAAAACAAAAGAAATAAACAACAACAAAAAGAATGCATAATGATAAGATTTCTAAAAATGAATTTCTATTTTATTTCACTTTCTGAATTCTTACTTGCATAAATATTTTTCATTAGTCAGAAAATGATACATATAATATTTTTAAATATCATATGAAAGTGAAACATAAAATTTAAAAGAAACAAAATATAATGCTATTTTCAAATATATCTAAAAGCATATCCTCTTACAAAAGAAGGGAATTTACACAGGCACTATCTGTTCACTGTTCTTAATTTTTTTTTTCATTTGTGTGTGTGTGCACATGTTTACTATATGTCAAAACTCTATTATGAAGCTACAAAATATACATAAGTGAACACTACATAACAAAATCAACTCACTGTACTGTTATGGACACATCCCTGAAAGTTTACTGGAAATGTTATTGATAAACATTTGTTAGCTAAATTCAACTGATTTTTAAGCATTATTATACTTATACCATTTCTGTCATTTGAGACTGTCTCTCTTCCTTGAAATTCTCTATTCTGTCTCTTTCCTCTTCTGCATTTATGGTAGCTGATTCTCTAATTCATTATCAGTTCATTTTGTTTTCCCTTACACTGAAATGTTGCTGTTGTCCAATATTCAATGTGATCTTCTCAGTTATTAGTTACTTATTCTTTGTATTTAAAAAGTTTATTCTGGAGATATTACTACCTTCTTTTGGCCAAACATGCACTTATAACTTATAACCCAAAGCTTTCTAATTATTTCTCTCAATAAAAAATATGCTGAATGCTCCTCCCTCTCTCTCATTCCCTCTCATCTTTCTCTTGTCACTAAGTTTTTTTCCATATGAATGTATTAGACTGATCAAACACAAAATACCAATACCTTTCTCCAAACACATCAATTATCTTATAATCACTGTGTTTATAAAATATAGCTCTATATCCTGGTCTAGAATGCTGATTTAGTTAATTCTGATATAGTTAATTTCTATCTTTCTATTATCTCCTTTTCCTAATGAAACAAGTTCTGCTGAAACAATCTTTTAAATACTCCTATGATCCTTCTATCTTCTTTATTTCTTATTATTATGCATTCTGACTATTGCAATAGTATCTAATTAGTTTCCCAAAGTCTATTTTTACCCACAGTCTCATCCAGTCTTCACAATTTAATAGGAGTTAAATATAATCTATATAGTTTTGAATTTCAGTGTTCAACTGTGAGCTAAATGGACCTGAATAAATAACTTAGCCTAATTAAGAGTTAGAATCCTAATACGCAAAAGGCATGAAAGTAATAGCTACCTTGTGACTATTTATTAGCAGTAAAGTTAATTCATGTATAAAAACATATATTCTATTTTGTATCAGCCATTATAGAATATGTTACAAATAAAATGGTAAATAGTCCAAATATGGTTCATACTGTCATGTGTAATACATTCTAACAGAATAAAAGCAACAGAATAATAAATACAATGAACTGGGAGGAATGTTCTAGAACAGTGGTTCTCAACCCTCCTAATGCCATGACCCTTTAATACAGTTCCTCATGTTGTGGTGACCCCCAACTATAAAATTATTTTCATTGCGACTTCATAACTGGAATTTTGCTACTATTACGAATCGTAATGTAAATATTTGATATGCAGGATGTATTTTCATTGTTACAAATTGAACACAATTAAAGCATAGTGATTAATCACAAAAACAATATATAATTACATATGTGTTTTCCAATGGTCTTAGATGATCCCTGTGAAAGGGTCTTTCAACCCCCAAACAGGTTGAGAACTGCTGTTCTAGAAGGAGAATCTTATATAATAAAAGGCTAATATGCAAATAGACCGGATGGCAGAACAACTGAACAATGGGTTGCTATGACATGCGCTGACCACCAGAGGGTGCACGCGGAACATGGTGAGCATTGGCAACAGGCGACAGAGCATGAAACATGGTGGGCAATGGTTGCAGCAGGATGGTGGAGCAGGTGAGCAGGGGTCACCGACCAAGTCAGGGCACCGGTCACTGTCATCGGGGCGAGTCTCTGGTGGTTACTGAAAATTATTTGCTCCCACGCGCCACTATCCTGCTGCAGGCAACCGGCACCAGCCTCAGTCACTCAGTGCCATCAGTGGGTGAGAGTGGTGGTGGTTGGCCCAAGAGCCCCTGAGTGCTTCTCCACCTCTACCTCCTCCCGAGGGGTGATTGGAGGAAGCAGCCACCGCTCACACCCACTGATGACAATGTCCCCGCTTGCACCCGCTGCTGGTGCTGGCTCTAATCGCTCTGCACCGTCAGTGTGTGGGAGCAGTGGTGGTGGGAGCGGGGCTGCCAGCAGACAGGCGACCTGGAGCCACAGTGGACGGGGCCGGGCGGGGGCATTGAGGATGGGCCGAGACCTGCCCCTGTGCCCACCGCAGCCTTGCGGTCCACAGTTCCTTTCAAGGTTCATGAATTCGTGCACTGGGCCCCTATTTACCTATAAAAGGGAAAGGAATACACTTAAGGCAACTTCCATGACATGATGTGACTATGGCCACACTCATTGGTCAGAGCGAGTCGGGGGAGGGGACCACACAAGGGCATGACCACCAGGAGGTGGGTCACTGTGACCACCTGACAACGGTCCAGCTTTGTCTCATTAAGTGGAAGGGACACTCCCTGAGTCACAGGTCCTGCTTCATTATGTGACAGGAACAGCAATCAAGTGGCTATTTAAAGACATGAAAGCAGTTGGAGTTACTCACTTCTAGAGACAGTGCTGCTGGAACATTCTGGATGATTCTTCCTGCTCTGCATCGGAGTCTCTCTAGAACAGTTCCCCGCCTGGCACTGCTGGCACTGGGGCCGGATTATTCTCTGGCCTCAGCCCTATGGGATACTGAGCAGCAGCATCCCTAGACCAACCCACTGATGCCAGGAACTCCTCCAAAGTGACCAACACAGATGTCACCAGACATGTCACCAGGTGCCAAGGCTCTGGGTACTTTCCTGGCACAGGGTGTGGTGCCTTCCCAGTTCATTCTCCTGAAACTTCTTGTGAGTGAGAAGCAGGCATTTCCTTAAATGCCTTGCTTCCCAGAGTTGATCATTCTCTTGAGAGTGCAGTCTGAGTGCACGTAGACTTGGCGTGCAGCTCTTGGTCTACATGTTGCAGGCTCTCAGGGATCCCCACCCGTTCCCTTCTTCTGTTCACACAGATTCTCTCCTTCCGAACCTCTCCAGGCCAGTAGCTCTGTATTGTGTGATTTGCTGTGTCCGGTCTTGGTCAATAGGACAGTAGTCTCCCTTCGTGCCCCAATGGCACCATCAAGCTCCACTGCACCACACACAATCGCGAGCCTCCACCACGCTGGGCTCATCTGTTAAACATCTTTTTTGGGGTATCACTGACAAGCTGCACCATTCACCCATTTATAGTGCGCACTGCAGTGGTATCTGGTGCATTCAGCGTTGTACAATCACCACCTCCATCTAGTGCCAGAATATTCTCACCACCCTGAAAGAAGCCCTGATCCCATCTGTAGTCACCCATCCACCCATCTCCTCTTCAGCCCCTGACAACCACAAACCCACTTCCTGTTTCTGTGGATGTGCCTGTTCTGGAAATTTCACATAAATGGACTCACACACTGTGTGGCTGCCGGGGTTCATGTCCCAGCATCAAGAAGGGTTCAGGAATCTGGAAAAGGGGCTGCGCGTAGATGACATAGGAATCTGGGGACTAATAAAGAGCCCGGAGACGAGTTATAATTTTGAAAGGCATTAGGGGTCAGCGGGCCTTCAGCTAAAGGAACTGAAGACTCCCTCCTTGCCTAGGACCCTTGCTTTTATTAACACAATTTGTCCTAAGGCAAGGTGGAGATAATACACTTCAAAGGGTAAGGTTTCAAAGGGTACAGAAGCATTGTCAGTTTGGGGAATAGCCTAAGGCTGTTCAGGTGTTTGGCCAGTAGGAGGCAATAACAAGTAGATTAAGATGCCCTTTAGCTGTCTGGCAGCCACAATCAGTTTCCTATTCAGGTTTGGGGAAATGCCTTTAGCCATTCCCAACAGGTGACTACATGTGTGACTCAACCCTGTTGAGTCCCCAAGTCTCATCAACCTTTTGATGAAACTCTTGAAATTATGACATGCTGGAATTGGTCTCCTGCAGGTAAGATAAGCTTTCCAACAGAAACAGTCTTTTTCTGATGACAAGAATAAATTGGCCACTAATTGTTGAAAAGAAATGGGGAGATTTTATGTCAGAAGTGTAAGAGAGTGTGCCCCTATCCTGGGAAGGAAAGTAGTCTTAAAGGCCTGTGTCACAAAAAGTAAGCTTGGGAAGTGGTCATAAACTAGGACCTAATGCTTGCACAATGGCTAACATAAATAGAAGTTCAATAAATTACTGCCTCATTTTTGGTTTTCTCATACACAAATATTTGTTAGACTTCCTTAGCTTAATTTTTTTAGTGTCTTCTGCTCTAGAAGACAATGTTTCAGAGTATGTTGTATGAGGTCATCCCTTATCTCATTTATCAGTAGATTTCTAGCCTTTCCTTTTCACTCTACCTCTCTGTTCTCTCCAATAGGAAGTTCTGAGATGCTTCATATCTGAACTATCATATGCGGTAGCCACCTATATCTGCAGCTATTGATCTACTGAGAAACTGTGGCTAGTGCAACTGAACCTTTAATTTTATCTAAATTAAAATAACTTCATGTGTTAATAGCTGCCATCTTTTTAAAAATATATTTTATTGATTTCAGAGAGGAAGGGAGCGGGAGAGATAGATAGAATCATCAATGGTGACAGAGAAACATTGATTGGCTGCCTCCTGCATACCCTCTACTGGGGATGGAGCCCCAAACCCTGGCTTGTGCCCTATCCTGGAATGGAACTGTGATCTCCTGTCTCATAGGTTGATACTCAACCACTGAGCCACACCAGCTGGAGCAGTAGCTGTCATCTTCAACAGCCAAGATCTAGAACTTTTATTAAGTTGGACTGTTAAGAATTGCAAATGGGTTGGATAGATGGGATTAAAAGATTTATGTTCTTGTTTAATAAGCATGTTTTCTTAGATTTTTCATATTTATTTAGTATGGTTCAGAAGGTGGAGATGATTACAATTATAGGTGAATTAAAATCCTACTTCATGTTTGTATTAAAGCTGCCCCAATTTATATTCCAGGTGTAAAGTGCTGCTTGTAGTTTCTTGAATTCACTATGCTGTTCATACTTCAAAGACTGTGCTAACACATACCCTCTAGAATGCCATTCCATCCTTGGATGTCTGGTAAATGCATATGTATGTATCAAAACACAGCTAAATTGTCACTTTTTAAATACAGGTTTCCCAGAAACACCTGAAATATTATATAAAATATATGAGATTCTAAAATTTCCTGCAGCCCTGTGGCTTAAAGCAATATATTCCATTATAATCACCCACCTTATAGTCTTTTCTTATTTCCATTCTGTAGTTTCCTAACGTTCTGTCAACCAGATTTTCTTGATTAATTGGTGTTTTTAGGGAATATACGTCCATGACATTCCAAATGTTATAAATGTTGATCTCATAATGTGCACACCAAATGCATGCAATAGCTCCTTTAATAAATGAACTAACAGAATGTAAATAATATGCAACTTCCATTAAAGTAGTTTTCATTTCAGTATTTTAATTTAATTTTACCTTTTTATATGACATTTCAGTCATTTTTAAAAATTATTCAGAAAACTCAAAACAGTTGTAATGTTTCACCTTTCAAAATTGTTCTACTACATACCAAGTTTTATAATAATAACGTGAAATTTATCTTCACCCAATTTTTTACCTGTTTTGTTTTGTTTGGTAAGCATACATTGTCCTCTTTTCTTATTTGAGAAGGACTTACATTAAAGGAAGACAATATATTACTTGAATTTATCTCTTTCCTTTTGTTGGCAAAACCTTTACTCTTTTATCTTCATCTTTTAAATCTGACAGTTTGGACTTAACTTTTATCAGTTTTGTCATTCCCATTCTTTTAGCTACAGGGGAGCTTGAATATATTTTGATCCTATATTGATTTTTGTCCTTATTTAAATATTATAAAAATTACTATTGATTGTCTTGAAAATGATTCTGATGTACTCCTACCCCATTTCCCCCACCCCCCCGCCCCTGCGGCCTCAAGCACAAAGCCTCCTTCATGACCTGTACCTTCATGCTAGTGGTGTGAGGGTGACTTTGGGAAAGAGCTAAATTAAACCAGGGTCATGCTTTACTGCTATGCCTTTTGAATACTTTTCTTTTGGCAGCAGAACTTACTTTTTTTTTTTCCCCCTGCCCCTGCTTTTCCTGCAGTTTTGTACAACAACTTGTTCAGATATGCAACTATAGTACTGAGTCCAGCTTTGTATCCATGGTAGCAATTTCTGCCCTAGTTTTATCTGACTTTTTATTTAATTCTTCTGAAAGGGCATTCATCTCTTTGTGGAGGAAGCTAATGAGGCTCTAGTACCAGAGCCCTGGTTCCTATGTGCCAAAAACAGCATCTTGCAAAGCTGCAAGACACATGACCTTGGGGATAAGTTTCAATGAGTGAATTTTGCATAGCAAACATTTTTAAATATTCTTCTACAATATTAAAGTTTTTTAAGAATCAGAAATATAAGTGAATGAGTAAATTTTTATTAAAAGTGTTTTTTTTTTCACTATGAAAGAGAATGCTCATTTTCCTTCTCTCTACCCACACTTGTTGAGTTTTATTCAGTTTTTGTGAAATATAACTTAAACAGCTTGCTCTGGGTATAGTACCCCAATGATAAGTTGATAGCTCTGTTCAAGAAAAATTGTGTTATTTTATAAATTACAAAGGGATTTCATTGTCCATGACATCCTTCAACTCTATTATAAATTTAAACTTCAACTTTAAAAAAGTATTTGAGAAAAGTGTAGTAAAAAATAGCAATTCATGTAGTAAAGATACTCAATTTTTACCAAATATATATAAACAGAAATAGTAGTAAAGAAAGATCAGAGCTGAGTAATACCTTAGCCATTGTCCATCTCTTTTTTGCTAAACTAGTCAGCTCAGCTTTATATGTTTGTAGTAAAAGAAGAGGTAATAATTAAAGTTCAACTATACTTGATTTACTTATTTTTTAAAGTAAATTAGTAATGCCAAACTAAGTAATGTATCATTTTTGCTTCTGGACCAGCAATTCCAGATACTGTTGTTGTTTTTTTAAGTTGTATTAAGCTTATAAACTAATAGAGAATTTTGCCAATCACCAAAATTGCCATTCAGAAAAAAATTACAAATAATTATATGCACTTAGATAAGCATACATGTCAGTTTTTCATAAAAAAATATAAAACAGTATCTAAAGCACATATCATGTTGCCTTTGTTTTGTGGCTGGTATTTTATATTAGAATTTCTTACTATATTTCTGAAAATTCCATGCACTGGCCTTATTCTAACTTTTAATTTTAATGTGTAATGAATGATACAACATTAAATATATAAAAACTTCTTACTATTTTGTAATATTAGTGTTCAATATATTGAATATTTGAAATTTTGAGAAGTTCAACATCATTGCCATAGCAATATAATTATACAGGCCCTTAATTGTGTTAAAATGTCTCTTGAAAGTTAAAAATATATATATAAAATATACATCTCTATTTAAAAAGCAATTTTCACTTAGAATGTGTGATACTATGCATAATAATGTTTGTTCTTTATTTAAGCAATAAAAACAACACTAAAGCCAATTCCTGTTCAGTTGACTAGTGTTGTGCCCAGATTTCAAGATTCCCAAGAACCCCCACAGGGAGCCCATCAGTCTGATGCAAAAGCAAAGAGTCATTCATTTCAAACCTAGGTTTGGCTCCCCTGCCACACTCACCGATGCAACAGTAAGCTCCAGTGGCCGAGAGAGCGTGAGGCCTGATGGGATTGTGGGTTTTATAGTAAGGGCAGGGGAGGGGACTGTGGGCCCCGCCAATTGGCCAGGCGCGAGTTGGGTCTTGTTACACAGGATGTGGTCATCTCTCTGGCGTGCACGTCCCTTGGTTGTCATTGGTTAGTTTAAAGAAATCCTGGGTGTGGCCAGCAGGGGCCTGGGCTTCCGGGAAGAAGGCACTCTCCTGAGCACATGGTGGCCGCCCCAAAAATGGAGGACCCAGGGCAAGATGGAGGGCGCAGTCCTCGCCCCCCCAAGGGCGAGCTGAGTCCAGGCTCCAGGGGCCAGTCCGGTTGCTGGGGGCCCAGCAGATCGACCAGTCCCAGCCCAGACAGGAAGTCCACGTCCTCTGTCTCGTTCCCGGGGGCGCTGGCGATCGCCTCCTCCTCCATCTCCTCGGGCGACACGCCCCGCCCTGCCGCCGCTGCTGCCACCGGGGGCGGCGGGCGGGTGGCAGCCTGCGCCGGGCTCCCGCCGTGGGCTGGGGAGTCGGTGCCCGAGGCCACCAGCAGCGTGGTCAGGCCCTGCGACTACTCGCCCTTTCAACTAGTAACCAAGGGTAATATGAAATAAGAAAATGACACTAAATTAATTTCCTAGTAGAAAAAAAAAAGCACTTAGATTTTAATAAGTCTGGAAGATTTTGTTTTATTTGGATAACATTTTATGAATTTGTAATCTCACTTTTTTTTCTGATATCATGGAGGAAGCATGGCTTTTGTGCTTAATAATGAGATTTTTCTCAAATTTAATAGATGGGTGATATCTTAGAATAAATCTAAAGGGCACTTTTAAACTAATTATGCATTGACACATTAATGTTAACTAGCAACCAGAAAAAGTAGGGATAAATAATAAAAGGAATAAGAATACAATCTGATAAGGGGAAAAAAAGGATAAAGAATTAGATTTCAAGGAAAGGTAATTGTCAGTCTGAATGAAAGCATGTTAGAAAACTCTGGACAAGACAGGTAAGTCAATGTAAGCCATAAAAACTGTAACTGTTACCTAAGATCATTTCTTGGAGAATGGATGTCACATAACAGAAATCATCCTGAATATTATGCCTCTAGTCACATTGTCATATGATAAATCCAATGAAACTTTGTAAACATACTTCACTTTAAGTTTTACCCATCAAATTAATATCTCCGTGAAAATTTTGTCTTTATTTTTTTTAATATTTATTTTCAAAAGTATTTCATATATCCCCTTTTTCATCCCATTGATCCCTAAAAACCCACCCATGCCCCTGCCCCAGGCCTTCACATTCCTATTATTTATGTCCATGGGTAATGCATATATGCGTACACATTACCTCTTGAATTTCAATCATAGATAACTCACAAAGATTCACCTGCCCTTCTCTCAGGTTTATCCAAGTCTTCCCATAGAAGCACCAGGTAGCAACACTAACCCCCTTAACTTGGAAACTACAGGAGATCTTCAACATGAAGCAGAACCTACTCAGATATCCCAATCCATCTTGTTTGTGTTAATTGCCTTCCATTTTTATATCTCTCATTCTCTGCCTATCAACATACTTCTTCTGTGTGCAAATAAGTTTTTAAAAATTTTCTTAACACAATTAAATATTATTGGGTATTCTGATCATAACACTCCTCTTAAAAATAGCTGTTACCTTGCCATAACTGGTTTGGCTCAGTGGATAGAGCATCAGTCTGTGGACTGAAGGGTCCCAGGTTTGATTCCGGTCAAGGGCATGTACCTTGGTTGCGGGCACATCCCCAGTAGGAGGTGTGCAGGAGGCAGGTGATCGATGTGTCTCTCTCATTGATGTTTCTAACTATCTCTCTCCCTTCCTCTCTGTAAAAAATCAATAAAATATAAAAAAAAAATAGCTGTTACCTTAAAAATCACCATATTTTATTCCCTTTACTTTTCTGCACATGCTGAATATAGAACATAGAAAAAATGGTTATAAAAATAATGCAATATTATTTAATCACACCTTAATAGGTTCACACATACCAAGTTTTTCTATTGACTAGACATTCCAATTTATATTCAATGTAGTTATATTCCTCTTCATTTTGTTAAAATAACTGATACCTCGCATTAACTTTCTAATCACTCCCTAATATTCTCTGTGCCTAATTAACCCTGAATAGTCTCAATGCATGCTTATACAATTTCTAGCAATCTAGCTAATATTAACTACTCCCTTAGACATCCTTAGGTAACAACATACTTTTCATCTGAAGTTGTATTTGCATTTTGACTGTTTATATCATCTTATTTCTGGAAATATTTTAAGCTGATATTTCTATGACCTAATGAATTAATCTTTTTTTCTTAGCCTTGCCTTTCCCACTCTTTCAAATCTCTGATAAAATCAAATCATACACAATTATAGATAAATCAGTAAAAAATCCAAGTAAAAGATATTAAGGGGGCTTGTTAAAAGAAATTCAACATCAAAACTCTTACAGTGAGTTTATTGGAATGACCTAAGTAGTGGTTAACAAATCACAAGGCAATATATCAGAAAATTCATAGGAAATAATCTATCAGGAGAATGACACACAAACATTTTTGAAGCCCAGAGCAATATATCATCATTATGATGTACAATATAGGATTTTACTGATTTTTAAATGCTTCAACAATTCTATCTATAATTTGTTTTAACTAAAATAAGTGTTTCATCAAATTATGTATAATGATTAAAATAGTTTTCTTAATAATTACTCTTTTTTAATTTATCATAATTTGTGTTCTCATCACTCTCATTTTGCTTTAAAATTTTTCATAATATTATTTATTTTTATTCTATAACTTATTTTTGGATGTTCTCTATATGTTTTCCAATCTGTCAGTATGTGCTTTATAAAGAACAAAAGAACCATGCCCCAGCTGTGGTTTAATACTGCTTTATGATTTAAGTTTATGCCTCTGGTAGTATATCCAACTGTTGAATTTTTTATCACATTATGATAAAATTTGCCTTTTGTCCATAGTTCTTTTTTGGCAGTGATTCCAACATTGATTTAGAGCTGAATATTTAGAGCTTCTTTTTGGCACTGGTAAGTGCATGCATCTTAAAGAACAATGTGCATAATTAGATGTTTTAATTATATACGTATTGAATGCTGTTCAGCTAAATCTCCCCAACATAAGATAGGAAGCTGCTTAAAGTTCCAATTTGAAATGTTTGCTTCTCTTTTCAGTAATGCATGTGCTAAGGCTGACTTAAGTACCCTTTGGTCCATTCTATTAATATCTTCAGATCTTACTGAATCTTAAATCTTCAAGCATGGTATTTGCTCTTTTTTCTCAATTTTGAATCATCTGCTTCTCAGCACACTATCCAGATTGTTAATAAATATGTTAAATAGCTATGGGCCTGAAACTAACCCTAGAGGGCTTACTAAATTCTATTTTTTGTAAGCCCAATATAGTTCTATTAATAATAATATCTATACATTTTAATATGGCTTTGCTTTTGATATTTACCATATTATGTTTTACTGGAATAAATTTTAATAAAATATGTTTGGTAATAGGATATATATATATATATATATATATATATATATATACATATATATGTATATATATGTATATATATGTATATATATATATATTCTCTATTTTGAAGTTATTACTAATTTGAAAGAATATTATTCTTCATACCCATACCAAATATAACATGTGTATATAATTTTATCTAATACCATTTTAAGCAAGTATAATGAATAAGAAAATTAAGCCAATACATAATTACTCAGGAGGAAACCTTTGAGCTATAAACAGTCAATTACATAATTTTCTGAACCTTCCTTGGGCTAACCCAGTAGGCAAGACAAGGGCTCTGAGCATTTGAGTCGATCATCTTGAGATTTCCTCTTTGGTAACTTGAACGTGTTGAATTCATAAAGAAAGTGACTTCCTTCTTTAAAACCCATAGAGATTAATAAAAGCAGTGCCAGAAAGGACACTTTAGTTTCCCTTGAAACTAAGCTTGCATGTAGCTGAAGATGTTGGCAGTCTTGGAGACCTTTATTGTCAGAAGCAATTCTGTGCATTTAAGGATCTGGGGCTCACTGGAATTAAAGTCAACTGTAGTTGCAATGAACTGTCTACAAAAATTTTATCTGAACCTTTACATGAATTACTTCTACCTCTTTCTTACAGAGGTTGTTTCATGTGGATGTTTTTTAACATAAGCACACTTTATTTTTTTTCTTGCTAACCTTTTCTTGTAACTTTTCATGTGAAGTCAAATATATGGTTATTTCTTAATTATGTATTATTTTCTGGAAGAAACAGATAAATTATCAGTAAGAACAGAAAACCCAAGACATTTATGTTGGACTGTACAAGCAATTTCTTAGTTGTATTTGAAATTATATTTATACTAAATGTTCAGGACTATACATACCTAAAACCAAAATATGTAGTCATAGCCAAAGATAAGTTTAAGAGGAGCCACACCCAAGTAGAGGAAAGAAAAATAATCATCACATTTAAAACTCATATTTACTTTTAGAGAGAAGCATATTAAAGATATGTCCACAAATACCAGACCCTTCCACCCAAAAATGAAGAAATAACAGATAAACAATATCCTATATAATAAAAGAGAGATATGCAAATTGACCATCCCCTCTGCTATGTTCACCAGCCAATCAGGATGAGTATGCAAATTAACCCAATAAAGATGGCAGGCCTGTGGGCAGTGCACATGTGCACAGGCACCGAGTGGCTGGAGGCAGGCATCCCACCCCACCCCACCCCGGCCGCTCTGTGCTGGAAGCAAAGAGTGGCTGCTGAGGTGGGGCAGTATGCCTGGCTGCCCGGCCACTCTGGGCAGGTAAGCAGAGTGTGCCAGTGTCCCGCCCCCCCCAGGCCGCTCCAGACCAGTGAGCAGCACGCACCAGCATCCCGCCCCACTGAGGCCACTCTGGGCCTGTGAGCAGCGCATAACTCGAGCCTCTAGACACAGGAGGCGGGCCTGTGGAGGGTGGCCTGTACTCCCCACATGGTGGCAATGGCAGCCGTGTGCGTGCCAACCAGAGCCTGTGGGCCGAGCTGAAGCATCAAGGATTGGCTGCACAAGTCCCACCTCTTGGCTCAGAAGGTGCGTGATTGCAGGACACCCACCGTGGCAGGCCATATTGATGTCCTCCTGGCCCCATTATGTGGGGTTTGCTGCCGGGAGCCGGTCCATGCTTGCTGTTTCAAGGAACCTGGCATATATGGCATACTGTTCTTAATATGTTTGCTCACCTTCTTGGCACTATGTGTTTTAACCAAGGTCTCTGAGAAAGGTTGTTTCCCCAGGTAGGGATTTTCCCCTGAAGTTAGGGAGGGAATAAAACCTCTTAACTAAGTGCCAGGTGGGTAATTAATCACTTTAACTACGAACAATCATGCTTAAGCTACATAATCTTTACTCCCTGGAATGGAGATAAGAAACGCCCTAACCTTTGGAATAGAGATTGATAGGATTGGAATCAACTGTTATAAATACAGATGTAACAAGACAGAACTTAGAAGCAGAACTTAGAAGACAGAACCAAGAAGACAGAACCTACACAGAACCTAGAGACAGAAGAACTTCGCTGGAGAGAACATGGCAAAAGATCCTGGACAGAAACTGGAGACAGAACCTAGAGTCAGAACCTAGCGAGAGAACCTGGCAAAAGAACCTGGATAGATCCTGGACAGAACCTGGCTGGAGAACCTAGCGAGGGGACCTGGCTACAGAACCTGGCTGGAGAACCTGGAGAACCTGGCTGGAGAACCTGGCAAGAGAACATGGACACAGAACCTGGCTGGAGATCCTAACCAGAACTTCGCTGGAGATCCTGAACAGAACTTGGCTGGAGATCCTGGCTAGAGATCCTGGCTAGGCTGCTGATCAACTGAACGCTGTCTCCGTGCCATTCCTTCTTTGCCGACTCCATCCACACCTTTGGGGACCCCTGGACCTGCTGGGGTTGGACCCCAGCAGTTTGCGGATCTGCGAAGACACAGGCCTCCGGTGTGCACACCCTCTCCTCCCTGCCTGGTGTGTGAACATACCCCAGCACGCTGTCACCCTCGTGCGCCTGCAACAGTCCCGGGCCAACGTGTGCGCAAGTTCCCCCCACCCCTCCACCATACTTCCATCAACCCAGCATGCCCAAGTCCCCCACAAGATGTGTGCAGGTACCCTCCAGCATGCTCGTGTCCTTTGAAGAGTGTCTGGGTGTTCTGGGTGCTGAGGGTGGGCACCTGTGAGATGACAGTGAGAGGACAGAGTGGTGATGCCCTGCTCCCAAGGAGGCCAGTGCAGCCATGAAATCACCTCTGTGGGCTAATGCAGGTGTTGAGGCGGGAGCAGATGCAGACAGACACACCTGGTGGGCATGGGGCAGCCCTCGCTGAGGTGCCTTTGGTCGGTGTTCAAGATCAGGAACTCAGAGGAAGCAAGGAGTTCCGTCCTTTCAGTGAAATGGTGGGATAGTTGGGGTGACTGCAGAGGAGGAATGTACACTTTGGGTGCCAGCACCCATGAGCAAAGGCTGCCCTGACTGAGCCTCGCTCACATGGGTCCTAGCACACTCCTGCCAGGCAACAGGTGACAGGACGTGCTTTTCTGAGTTAATGAGAGAAAACATTGATTCTCCCGCTGCCCACGAAGGTGGAAAGTGGAGTGGGGGGACATGCGGGGAGTGAGCAAGGTTCCCTGTCTGGGGGTTCCAAACACGCCATTGGTTCCTTTCACCACTGACTAGAGATATACAGGGTGTCCCCCCAGAATGTATACACACTTTGAATACCTACTAATTCCAATGGGTTTAAGCATGAAGAGAAAGAAACAACAATGGAGGGAGCTGTCACATGTTAAGAGTGCGGGCACAAACTGGCAGTCGGACATTCCCTGAGGGGTCCTGGATTGGAGAGGGTGCAGGCCAGACTGAGGGGCCCCCTTCCCCTCCTACCCCATGCATGAATTTCGTGTACCGGGCTACTAGTCAAATTATAAAATTGAAGCATGTTAGATGACATTATGTTTGTAAAACAACTTCAGATACAAACTGTTTCCTGAGTAGGAAGACAGGAAAGCAATGGCTGCTTGTAACCTGAAGGAAAATTGCTAAAGACATAATGTGAGATAGGAGAGGAGTGTTGTTAGTCTGATCCTCAGGCAAAGAAAAGCATTGTTAATTCTGGTTGCTGCCTTTGTCCTGTCACTAGAGAGAATCCTTATTATAAGGCAGAGACTGCATTAGTTCAGAATAAATACTTTTCAAAGACACAAAATTCCTTCCTTTGCTCTATACAATGTTCTAAGTGTTATATTAGTTTTCTTAATAGTTTAATAGAAAGAGGGTGCCCTATATGGGATATTGGATTATTATATTTGGCATATATATATATATATATATATATATATATATATATTGTATTTATATTTATACTAGAGGCCTGGTGCATGAAAATTCAAAACCCAGATGGGGGACGTTCCAGCGCAAGCCTCGGCCAGCCCTGGTTACCTGAGTCACAGGCAGCCCTGGGCGGCTGGGCAGCCAACATCCAAGGCTTGCCTGTACCTCGGGCTGGCCCTGGGCAGCTGAGGGTCTGAGGGGACTGGGGGACTCCACAGACAGGCGCCCCAGCAGGGCTGAGGGGACTGGGCACCACCATCTTGAGGCGGTGGGCACTGCTATCTTTGAGGGCAGGGCAGTCAATTAGCATATTGCCTCCTTAATGGCTGTGGACACCACCATTTTTGAGACTGTGTGAGGGTCAGTTAGCATATTTCCTCTTTATTAGATAGGATTCATTTTATCATGATTCTGTCCATTCTCAATTTAGTGTGATAAGCACATGAACATTTGGACACAATGATGCTCAAATATGTTGCCAATTTTTTTTTCTAGTGGACAAACATTACATGGAATTCCATGATAAAGCATAAAAGTTAGTAGTTAAAAAAGGTCTAAACCCTAGTTATTCAATGACAAATGACCATATTTGTATTAAGTATCACAAGGCACACAAAAAGAACATATGGTTCACTTTAATTTTATAAGTAAAAATATGTAGGAATTTGTAGGAAAAGGCATAGGGCTGAAATTACTCAGGGGATGTTTTATGAAAGATGACATTTAAATAGGACCTTGAAAGGTGTAACCATTTTTACCTTACCAGTATAAAACATGTTAAAAAGAACTGGCATGAGTTGAGTATAATCTAATATGGTGAGGTACTAGTATTATTATTCACCGTTATAAGTGACATTCTTTCACGTTTTTATTATGATTGGTTGATATATAGTCAATAAGGATTCACTATGAGTTCTGGGTCTAAATTACTAATGTTGAAATTTAATAAACTAACAAGGAACCTAAGGAAATATTATTATAGTTTGTTATGCTAAAGTTAATGTCTTAATAGTACTGCTTTAAAACAACTATATTTTATATTTTTGTGATGACAAGGAAGAGGAGACTCTGGAAATAAACTCATCCTATATAATAAAAGCCTAATATGCTAAGTGTCCAGTCATCTAGTCAGCGGTGCAACCAATCAAAGCTTAATATGCTAATGATATGCTAAGGCCACTCAACCACTTGCTATGACATGCACTGACCACCAGGGGTCAGATGCTCCGACTGGGTAGGTTAGGTTGCTGCTTGGGTCCGGCCGATTGTGACTGAAGGAGACAGGCTATACATGCCCTGGAGCCCTCCCATGGTCCCTTACTGGCTGGCCAACCTCCTGCTTCCATCCCTGGCCCCAAGAGTGCACCAGTGGGGTCCCTCAGTCTGGCCTGCACCCTTTGGCAATCTGGGACCCCTTGGGGGTGTCAGAGAGCCAGTTTTGGCCCAATCCTGCAGGCCAGGGCAAGGGACCCCACTGGTGCACAAATTCGTGCACCGGGCCTCTAGTTTTAGTATAAAAAGAAATAAAATGGTATTGGAAATCCTCTTTTCAGAAAATACATCGAAACTATTTTGTGTAATAACACATATAAATTTTTAAATATTAGCAATTATTTCCTCTTAGAATTGATTTCCTCTTAGATTTTAAGGGTTAAAATAATTTATGATGAATTAATTTTAAAATCTTTGAGAATAGCTTACCAGACACTACTGATCTTAAATTTACTTGCTTAGATATTTCATCCCTTCACCTTTCAATATGTTTGTGCTTTTTAAAAATGTATATATGTGTGTGTGAGTGTCTTATGCATGATTTTATTAAGTAAGTATAATATTTAAAATTCTAAAAAAAATGCTTATCTCTATTCTTAACTACTTTATTTAGGAGAAATTCAAATTTAACACATTTTTAGATTTATACAAGTTGTTCATTGGACTTTATAACTGTCCATTTATTATTGGCTTTAATGATATTCAATATCATATTAATATACCCACAAAATATTAATTTTATAAAGGCTGTTTTCAGATAGTTCATCTTTATCTAATTATTATTACTATGTTTTCTCTTTTACCTCTCATATCTATTTTAATTAGGTTTTATCAGCAGTACAGTAAAACTATAAAACACATACTGAGGCAACCTTGAATTTCTACTATAACATTTCATCTTATAATTTCTAAAAAAAAATACTTATTTACCTCTGTCTTTCTTTTTATTTGTATAATTGGATACAAGTTTAAAATATCTCTTAGAGATTTGTAAGGTTGCATAAGATAATTTTGAAGTGAGCTTGGAAACTGAGTACTAAATGAATGTTAATTACTTAGAAATTTTACCTTCCTACCACCATATTTAAATTCTGAACTCAAATCATTTTGCCAATATTTTAAAAAATGTGAATATCAGTTAACAATTGGCTGTGAGATCTATTCTTTGGGTCATAATTGCATTATATGTTAAAAATAAAAATAGAAAGATAAATACAAAAATGTCAGATCATTAAAATACACTAAGATTAAGAATTTTTCATTAGACCTTTCTTAGTAATAAATATGTGGGTGTATGAATATTTTTATACTCTAAGTCATATTAACTTTTTTAAAACTGTTTTTTAGTGTACTTCTATCTTTCCTTGAGCATTTATGGAGTATTTGACTTATCCCTATAACAAAGAACACTTCAACTTCCACTTTTTATGCTTCTTAAGGCTGCCAAAGTTAGTGCTCTGAAACATAAATCCTCATAAATTAGCAGTCTACTTTCATTTAAAATAAAATAAAAGAAAATAAAACAGAAATCAGCAAAACTTGGAGCTCTGAATTTAGTATGGAATTCGGGATTCCTTTATAATTTAATTCCAGCCTGTCTTTCCTAAGAAGTTTACACTCCAGTCACACTGATTTGCTCATAATTTTCTGAATGTCATGTACTTTCATAAACCTGAAATGTCTTCCTTTCCAATTGTCTCCAGTTGTCTCCTATCTGTCCTTTAAGTCTCAGCTCAAATATTTTCACTCAAGGAAATTTTGTCTGACTCAACAGGCATTTGGCACATTCCTCCAGTTATCTATTAATAGTTTGCCCTTTGTTGTTATTAGTGATATACTTTTGTCTATTTAAAACAAAAAATAAAATTAACAGTGATAACAAATATAATCATTATATTTATTTCTATTAAACTATTAACCTTGCCTTAATTTTGATAGTTATCAGTAATTAATTAGTTTTTAGCTAGAAAATGTTATTTCTATATAGTTTAAGGGACCTTTGGGACAACATGGATCATAACAACATCTACATTGTAGGGGTATCAGAAGGGGAAGAGAAAGAGCAAGGGATAAAAAAACTTATGTAAAGAAATATGGTTGAAAATTTTCTGAAACTGGTCAAGGAAAAAGACATACAAGTCTAGAAAGTACAGACAGCTCCAAACAAGATTAACCCAAAGAGGCCCACACCAGGTGACATTATAGGTAAAAGACAAAGAACAGATCAAAAAAGCAGCAAGAGAAAGACAGTAACTTATCTCCATAGGAACTCTCCTATGACTGTGAGTTAATGTCTCAACAGAAACATTTCAGGCCAGAGGGGATTGCCATAAAATACTCAAAGTGATGGTAAGCAAGACCTATAACTGAGACTACTTTACCCAACAAGGCTATCATTTAAAACTAGAGGTCCGGTGCACAACATTCATGCACTATGGGGTATCCCTCAGCCCAGCCTATGCCCTCTCGCAGTCCAGGACCCTTTGGCGGATATCCCTCAAGGGGTCCTTAGCGCTGCCATGGAGGCAGGAGAGGCTCCTGCTACCACCACAGTGCATGAGAGCTGTGAGCCTGGCTTCTGGCTGAGCAGTGCTCCCCCTGTGGGGACACATTGACCACCAGGGGACAGCTCCTGCATTGAGTGTCTATCTCCTGGTGTTCAATGCGCATCATAGCAACTGGTCATTCCACCATTTGGTCGATTTGCATATTAGGGTTTTATTATATAGGATTAAAAGAGAAATAAAGAGCTTCCAAGACAAGAACATCCTAAAGGAGTTAATTAGTAGCAAAAAAGTATTACAGCAAATATTAAAGGGTCTTATTAAAGAAGAAGGAGAAAAAAGAAGAAAGAAAGAGGAACCTAGTTAAAAGAATAAAATAGCAATAAATACATACCTATAAATAATCACTTTAAATATCAATTTCTTAAATGCTTCAATCAAAAGTTATAGGTTAGCTGAATGTATAAGAAAACAAGATATATATATATATATATATATATATATATATATATATATATATATATATATATATATATATTGTCTACAAGAGATCCACTTCAGAATGAAAGGTATACAGAGATTAAAAATAAAGAAAAAGGGAATAATATTTCATGAAAAAACAAATAAACCAAAAACAGCTGAGATTGCAATACTTATACCTGAAAAAAAGACTTTAAAACAAAGGCTATAATAAAAGACAAAGAAAGATACTACATAATGATAAAGGGATCAATTCAACAACAGGATATAACGCTTGTAAACATCATACATGTAACATAGGAGCATCTAAGTATATAAATAAAATCTTGATAGAAACAAACAGAGATTATCAGTAAACCATCATAGTAGGGATTTTAACACCCTTTAAAATCAATGATTAGATCTTCCAGACAGAAAATCAACAATAAAAGAGTGGTCTTAAATGACACATTAAATCAGATTTAATTGATCTCTTCAGAGCATTTCACCCCACAGTAGCAGAATATACATTATTTTCAAGTGCACATGAAATATTTTCTAGCGTAGATCACATGTTAGAACACAAAAAAAGTCTCAATAAATTTAGTGAGATTGAAATCATATTAAAAACTCTGACCATAATGGTATGAAACTAGAAGTCAGTCACAAAAGGAAAACTGAAAACACACAAAAACCTGGAAGCTAAAGAATATGTTACTAAACAATGGGTTAACACTGAGATATAAGAAGACACTGTGAAACAAATGAAAATGAGAATACAACAACCCACGATCTATGGGACATAGAAAAAGCAGTCCTAAGAGTGACATTAAAAGCATTACAGGCCTACTTCAAGAAACAAGAAAAAATCTCAAATAAACCTTCTAACTTTATACTTAAATGGACTTGATAAAGAACAACAAACAAAGCCCAAAGTAGCCCAAAGAAGGAAGAAAATAATGATCAGAGTGGAAATAAACAAAATAGGGTCTAACAAACAATACAAAAGATCAATGAAACGAAGAACTGGTTCTTTAAAAACATAAATAAGATTGACAAACAGACTCATCAAGAAAAAAGAGATAAGACCTAAGAAAATAGAATTGGAAATGAAAGGAGTAACAACTGAAAACAAAAATATTGTAAGAAAATATTACAAACAACTATATGGCAACAAGTTGGACAATTTAAAGAAATAGATAAATTCATAGAAACATACAATCTTCCAAAACTGAATCAGGAAGAATCAGAAACTCTGAAATAAATGATTACAACTAATGAAATTGAAGCAGTAATTTAAAAACTCCCTATAAATGAAAGTCTTGGACAAATGGTTTCACAGGGAAATTTTACCAAACATTCAAAAAACTAACAACTATCCTTCTAAGACTATTAAAAAAAAAAAGAAAGAAGGAAAAAAAAATGCAATAGGAGATAAGTCTCCCAAGCTCATTTTATGAGGTCAGCGTTATCATAGTTCAGAAACCATATAAAGACACTCAAAGAAAGAAAATTATAGGCCAATATCCAGGATGAAAAAAAAATGCTAAAATCCTCAACAAAATATTAACAAACCAGATCCAACAATAAATTAAAAAGATCATACACCATTATCAAGTGAGATTTATTCCAAGGATGCAAGGTTGGTAAAAATATTTGCAAATCAATAAATGTGATACACCACATAAACAAAATGAAGGATAAAAATCACATGAACATATCCATAGATGTAGAAAAAAAACATTTGTTAAAATTCAGCACTTATTTATGATAAAAACTATCAGCAAACTGGGAATAGAAGAAACATCCCTTAACATATTAAAGGCCATATATGATAAAACCACAGTCAACATCATACTCAATAGTCAACAACTACAAGTGTTTCCCTTAAGATTGGGAACAAGGCAGGGATGTCTGCTTTCATAAACATGGTACTGGAAGTCCTAGCTACAGCAATCAGTCAAAAAGAAGAAACAAAGACATCCAAATTGAAAAGGAAAAGCTAAAACTGTCACTATATGCAGATGACATAATTCTGTATATAGAGAAACCTATAGATTCCACCAAAAAACTACCGGAACAGATAAATGAACTGATAAAGTAGCAAAATAAATACCTATAAATACCAATAAATACCCATAAATCAATTGTTTTTTCATACAGCAACAAACAACAATAAGGGAAACTAAGAAAGCAATCTCATTTACAATTGCATAAAAAATAAAATACCTAGAATTAAATTCAACCAGTGATATAAAAGGTCAGTGCTTGAAAAATTATAATGCACTAAGAAGAAATTAAATAAAATAGAAATAGTGGAAGCATATATTCATGCTTGTTCATTGATAGAAAGAATTAATATCATTAAAATATCCATACTATCCAGAGCAATCTAGATTCAATTCAATTCCTATCAAGATGCCAAAGGCATGTTTCACAGAACTAGAACAAATAATCTAAATATTTATATGGAACAAAAAAGAACTGCAATAGCCAAATAAATCTTGAGGAAGAAGAAAAAAATTGGAAAAATTATGCAACTTGATATGAAACTATACTAGAAGGCCATACTAATAAACTTAGCATAGTACTGGCATAAAAACAGATATTAGTGGAACAAAATAGACAGCCAGAAATAAACCCACACTTTTATTTAGAATTTGACAAAGGAGGCAAGAACATACAATGAGGTAAAGAGTGTCTAGTCAATAAATGATATTGAAAAAAAACAACACATATACATGCAAAAAAAGTGAAACTAGATCACCTTCTTACATTACACACAAGGACAAACTTAAAATAGACTAATGGCTTAAATGCAATACTTGAAGCCATAAAAATCTTAGAAGAGAACACAGACAGTAATACCTCAGACATTTCTCGTAACAATATTTTTTCTGTTATATTTCCTGGAGCAAGCAAAGAAAAAGAAAAAGAAAAAGAAAAAGAAAAAGAAAAAGAAAAAGAAAAAGAAAAAGAAAAAGAAAGAGAAAAAGAAAGAGAAAGAGAAAGAGAAAGAGAAAGAGAAAGAGAAAGAGAAAGAGAAAAAGAGAAAAAGAAAAAGAGAAAAAGAAAAAAGAAAAAAGAAAAAGAAAGGAAGGAAGGAAGGAAGGAAGGAAGGAAGGAAGGAAGGAAGGAAGGAAGGAAGGAAGGAAGAAAGAAAGAAAGAAAGAAAGAAAGAAAGAAAGAAAGAAAGAAAAAAGAAAGAAAGAAAATGGGACTACATCAAACTAAAAAGTTTTTGCAGAGCAATAGAAACCATAAATATGATGGAAAGACAGCCCACTAAATGGGAGAGCATATTTGCCATTGACACATCTGATACAGGGTTAATATTCAAAATTTATAAAGAATTTATACAACTCCACACCAAAAAAGTCCAATTTAATAATGGACAAAAGACTTAAACATACATTTCTCCATAGAGGACATACAGAGGGCCAATAGATATATTAAAAGATTCTCAACATCACTAATCATCACAGAAATGCAAATTATAAAACCACAATGAGAGAAAGGGGTGAGGAGGCAAAAATAACAACATCTTTAATAGTGTAAACAATAAAAATAAAGTTTTACAAAAACACAATGAGGTCATCATACAACAGCAGACTCTCATCAATAAATCAACAAAAAACAAATGTTGACAGGGCTGTATAGAAAAGGGAACTCTTGTGCACACTTGGTGGGAATGAAGATTGGTACAGACACTGAGGAAAGGAGTATGAAGTTTCCTTAAATAATTGAAAATGGAACTGCCTTATGACCCAGGTATTTCCCCTCTGAGAATGTATCTGAAGAAGCCTGAAACACTGATTCAAAAGAATATATGCACCCCTATGTTCATTGCAGGATTATTTACAATTGCCAAAATTTGGAATCAGCCTAGGTGCCCATCAATAGATGAGTGGATAAAAGAGCTGTGGTAGCCCTGGCCAGTGTGATTCAGTTAACTGAGTGTAGTCCCATGCACTGAGTGGTCAACATTTGATTCCCAATCAGGGCACATGCCCACGTGGTAGACTCGATCTTCAGCAAGGGGCTTGCAGGAGGTAACCCATCAATGTTTCTCTCTCTCCTCCTTTTCCTTTCTCTAAAATCAATAAAAACTAATTTTAAGAAAGGCTGTGGTACATTTACACAATGGAATACTACTTGGCCATTAAAAAGGATATCTTACCTTTGCAACAGCATGGATGTACATGGAAAGTATTAGGCTAAGTGAAATAAGCTAGTCAGAGAAATACAAATACCATATGATCTCACTTATATGTGTAATCTAATGAACAAAATAAACTAACAAATAAAATATAAACTGATTCATAGATACAGAGAACAGATTGGTAGCTGTTAGAGGGGAGAGGTTTTGGAGGATGGGTTAAAAAGGTAAAGGGATTAAGAAAGAAAAGAAAACAAAAGGAAAGGAAAGGAAAGGAAAGGAAAGGAAAGGAAAGGAAAGGAAAGGAAAGGGAAGGGAAGGGAAGGGAAGGGAAGGGAAGGGAAGGGAAGGGAAGGGAAGGGAAGGGAAGGGAAGGGAAGGGAAGGGAAGGGAAGGGAAGGGAAGGGAAGGGAAGGGAAGGAAAGGAAAGGAAAGACCACATTGACACAGACAAGAGTATGGTGATTATCAGAGGGAAAAGGGAGGGTGGGGAGTAGAAGAGGGTAAAGTAGGGATAAATGGTGACAGAAGGAGACTTGACTTTGGGTAGTGAACACACAATACAATATACGGATGATATATTATAGAATTGTATACCTTAAACCTATATCAATTTATTAACCAATGTTGCCCCAATAAGTAAAAAAAAATGTATTGTGTGTAAAATAATAAATAAATAAATTTAACTGAGTATCTATTTGAGATTATATTATTTTATTTCCTCTACGTTTTTTAAAATTAACATTATTTGCCACATACATAGTCTTACTCTTCCTAACTCCTCTTATTTGTGTATAGCAGGTATGTCTTTATGTACATACATGTAGGTTTTTTTTTTTCACTAACTGTTAAAACACATTACATATTACTCCTTTAGTGGGTAGTAGGGAAATGGAAACACACACACACACACAAGAGTAAAAGTAGATTTTTATTCTTTCGGCAACAACTAAAGCTGAAATAAAGTAATCCTGAACCTTAGGTGAGCAGTACACTCACATCTGAGAGAAGGATAAAGGCAGACAGGACATGAATAAAAGGGTGTCCTCTTATGCTCCAACATAAAATATATAAATGACCATATTTTTGTGAGAACATCTGAGAAACACATTCTTCACCAAGTTGCATAAGCCTTACAAGTTACTCTGCATCTGGAACCTTGGGAGTATTCAGATTATAAAGATCAACTGCTAAGAATCATATAACCTAGAAGGCATTTCTATGAAAGAACAAAACTAAAGGAAAAATGTTTGTTAGCTTGTATAATAAATATGGAAGGAAAATTTTTAGTAGAGACTAAGTAAAAAAATAGAGAAAAATGGTTATATGGTCAATTAGAGAAGTAGAAAAGTTTAGGGTTTTGATAGACATTTTAAAGGTAAAAAAATTGAGAAAGTTTCCCAAAATGATTAAGATTCAAATAAGTGGACTTGAATATAAAGAAAGTGCTTATGTAATGTAAATATTCAAATAACACTAATAAGTATTTTTAAGTTTTGCCATTAAAATAAAAATCAACAGATAAACATGGGAATTTATTAAAATTCCTTGAGAAAGATATTGAATGTGATAATTTAACAACATAGATACAAAGTTATAGGAAAGCAAATGTTTAAAACCTAATGAGTAATTCATAAGACTGGTTATGTTGAAAAAGGACTCACTTAAGGTGGGTCATAGTAGGGTGTCTTCATAGTGTTATAATTAATTTAGTCAGTTGTGACTTACATACATGACGTGTGATTTGAGATCCTTCTAATTAAATTTTAGGAATGGTTTATTTTACAGGTGATGGCTAGACCAGAATTGTGCATAAGGGATTTTTTCAATTAATAACAAAATATAAAATTAGGTATACTTGATAGAGGCAGATTATTGAGAAATACAACTGACCCTAAGAACAAATATAGTAATTCATGTTTCTCATTGAGTTTATCATCATTACTGGTGATAAACTCTTAGTCCTTTGCAACTTTGTAATATCAAAATACACTCACCTATAATAATAAAAGCATAATATGTTAATTAGACTAGACAACCAAATGACCTTCCAGATGTCATTCCCAACATCCTTCGAGACGACCTTCCGGATGAAGCCATGGTAACAGGGGCCAAGGCTGAGGTGATCAGGGGCTATCAGGTAGGCGAGCAGTTAAAGGCAATTAGGCAGTCAGGTGAGTGGTTTGGGGAGATCAGGCAGGCAGGCAGGCGAGCAGTTAGGAGCTAGTGGTCCTAGATTATGAGAAGGATTTCCGACTGCCAGTTCAGGCCCAATCATGCAGGGAGACGGACCTCCCCAAAGGGGTCCTGGATTGCGAGAGGGTGCAGGCTGAGGGACGCATCCCCCCCCCCATGCACAAATTTCATGCACTGGGCCTCTAGTATATATTTTATTACACCAGTTAGTTGTCAAAATAATTATTTGTGCAAAGTAAGCCATAGAAAATGTTAATGTTTTTTGCAAATAAAATAGTACATCTAGTAATTGGTGAATCTAGGGCCATATTACAATGTATTTTTAGACATATTATTAGTTAGATATTTAGACTACAAGTAATAAGAATGTGAATCCAACATGGCTTAAAGAGTAACAAAACTGATTAACTATATAAGAAGTCAAAAGTGAAGCAACATACAAGGTTGGTTGTTTCATTGCCACCATTATTAAATTCAGGTCTTTTTTTATGTTTTACCATCTATTATTGTCCTTCAATTTATCCTTAGAATATTAGCATTTCTTAGACATCATATGAAAACATGATATGTTGAGGACAGGAAAAGGGAAAATCTTTTCTGTGGACTTGAAGGAAGATTTTAAAGAAGCCCAACTGGGTAACATGCATATTTCTAATATAGAAACTAGAAGTGAAATTAAGTTACTTTTACAACAATAAGAACTATCCCTGGAGTTGATGGCTAGGAGTTCTATCCTGTCACATATCTGCATGAGGAAGAGATATATATATGAGTAAATTAGGGAGTTTGGCTTTTTGTTTTTTGAAGAAAGTATATGTGATGGATAAATAACCCAAAATGTCAACCTAATTTTTGGAATTTAATATGAAACCATAAATATAATATGATTTTTAAATGAATGCATAACAAGTGAATCAGATATATGTGTAATTCTCTTTAAATTGAATGACATGTGATGATTGGAGTGTTTGGTTTTCTATTGAAGCTATATAAATTACCACAAACTTAGCTGCTTAAAACACACTGATTTATTATCTTATAGTTTTATACATCATTTCATAATTTACAAATCACATTAAATAATTATTCAAAATCTTGTTTTGGTACATTGGGTATTTGATGTGTTATAAAGTGGTTGAGTGGCCATAATTGCATTTACTGACGTAGTGAGAAAACATTAGTTTCATGATGGGGATACCTGAGTTCTAATACAGGTTATGGCATGAAAAAGTTTTTTAACATTGTTTTAAATCCTCACCCGAGGATGTTTTCTTCTATTGCTCTTTTAAAATTTTCTTTATTGACTAAGGTATTATATCTGTGTCCTTATCTCCCTATTACCCCTCCCCCGCCCCCCCTCCCCCCTGCTCATGCCCTCACCCTCCTGGTGTCTGTGTCCATTAGTTATGCTTATATGCATGCATACATGTCCTTTGGTTGATCTCTCCCCCTTACCCTTGCCCTCCCCTACCTTCCCTCTGAGAAGCATTGATCAGACCATCAAATTTCTACTTTTTAGAGAGAGTGGAAAGAAGGAAAAGAGGGTAGAGAGAAACATTGATGTGAGAGAGGCATATCAATTGGTTGCTTCCCACAAGTGCGTGCCCTGACTGGGCCGGGGATCAAACCTGCAACGCTTCAACCACTGAGCAAAACCGTTTTCTTGTTTGTTTTTAAAATATATTTTTACATATTTCAGAGAGGAAGTGAGAGGGAGATAGAAACATCAATGATGAAAGAGAATCATTGATTGGCTGCCTCCTGCATGCCCCCTACTGGGGATCCAGCCCACAACTCAGGCATGTGCGCTGAAGGGAATCTAACTGTGACCTCAGGTTCATAGGTCAATGCTCAATCACTGAGTCACTCCGGCTGGGCACAGATGTTTTAACATTTTGCAAACCAATGAATTCTAGTAGGACTCAGTTATCTCATGTGGTGATGTGGTGGCCATACAACATTACCACTTACGGACCCTTTTAATTATGGCACTTCTAAATATTAATGTAGAAAATTTGGAAAAAAAAGTAATTACATATAGGTAGCCATATTATAGTGATTGAACTATATAGGATTCTATTTTTAATTATAAGAATATGAATTTAGAGCTACATAGCTTATTTGGGGTTCCAATATGAAATATGTTATTGGTTGTGGAATCATCAATCAATTTAAGTTTGCTAAATCAGCAAATTCTTTCTTGGCAATCAATTTTCTTAAATACCTAATATTGCTTAAAATTATAGTGTCCCTGTGTAAAACAACCCTAGGAGAAACCATCACCAAACCTTCTTATTCTGTCTTGCACCAAATTTAAATGTGAAGAAACAAGTTGAAAAAAGATAAGAAGCATGTTTTAGGGCAAGAAAATTTATAAAATAAACATGAAAAATGGGAATGGAAAAATATGGAGAAGGAAGGTTTGAGAATGTAAAAAAGAATGATTTACAAAAGCAGTTTTTCACATGAACTCACACAAACATACACAAGCGTGCATGCATTTTTCCTATCACACCAACAATTTCAAAGTTTTTCTTACCAGTTTTCTATTGCTAAATAGAAAGTATTTAAGATACAGTAAAAACTTTATTCTATTAAAGAATCATATAGCCATATGATGAGTAGGTCTGTAGAATTACCAAATTCTATCAGTACCTCAAAAACTTTGGATCATTAGGTGAGAAATTGTATTGTTTGGGGTCAAAAAAGGGTAAAAATCTTGTAGTAGATGCACTAAGATCTTGTCAATAAATTACAAAGATCAAAACAAAATAAAGTTTGAATAAGTTGATTCCTGGGGTAAGGACTCATATAAATAAAACAAAATCAAATAAAAACACTTTTCTAAGTAGAGATGTGTATATCTATGTCAGAAAATAACAAATGTTCCATTTTTGTATGGTTCTAGTTTACATTACCTTTACTGAATTTCTTACTGAGTTGCTTAGTAGTATTTCATGCTATTAAAAGGTAATGTGAAAAGTTCTTTTTCAAACTGCCTTATATCAGGAAACTGGACTAGGTGATACCTCATCTTTGTCAGTTGGCAGTGTTTTTGGAAGCAGAATTGTCTAAAAGTCTTTTCTGAACTAGACAACAATTTCAGAAGAACTATTTTGATCCTTTGTGATGGCTTTTATTAGTTAGATACATTAAAAAAATATATATATATATATATATTTTAGAAAGGGAGAGGGAGAATAATAGAAACATCAATGATGAGAGAGAATCATGGATTGGCTGCCTCCTGCACACCCGCTACTGAGGACTGAGCCCACAACCCGGACATGTGCCCTTGACTGGAATCAAACGCAGGACCCTTCAGTCCACAGGCTGATGCTCTATTCACTGAGCAAAACCAGCTAGGGCAGTTGGATACATTTCTATTGGAAAAACTATCTTCAAAGAAAGGTAATGTGAATAATTTTTAGTGCACAGGTGAAAATGTATTGCTTGTAATCAAATTTAGCATAAGACCTCCCAACAGCTTTATATCTTCAGACTCTAGATCTTAAATAACTTTCCTGTGTTTATGGTCCTTTGTATTTCCTCTGACAGGAAAAATCACTCCCGTCCTTCAAGACCTCAGTCTAATTCTCATTATGATTATACAAAAATAAATAAATAAAACAAAAGAAACAGCTCCTTCTATGAGGTTACATATTGATTTCAAATATGTCCCTTCTCTGTGAGAATTTACTCAGAACTTCAGATAGAGTATTCTTCTACCTCTGAGAAATCACGGCAGTTAATGTTCATATCCACTCGGACACCACCCTCACTGTATCTCAATTATTAGATCATATGTCATGAAACAGCTTTCAAATTTAAATAAGTGTTGCTATTGAATAGAAGATGCTAAATATTGATGATATAAAATAATAATTAAGGAAAACATTTTTTTTTTAAAATATATTTTATTGAGTTTTTACAGAGAGGAAAGGAGAGAGATAGAGAGTTAGAAACATCGATGAGAGAGAAACATCGACCAGCCGCCTCCTGCACACTTCCCACTGGGGATGTGCCCGCAACCAAGGTACATGCCCTTGACCGGAATCGAACCTGGGACCTTTCAGTCCGCAGGCCGACTCTCTATCCACTGAGCCAAACCGGTTTCGGCAAGGAAAACATTTTTAAGACGTTAAGCGCTATTTAATAATATTCTAATATTTTCATTGCAATGAGGCACAAGTCTTCTAAGCCATTTTAATTCTGGCTCTAGAGTCTGGCAGGGATGGGCAAGCTTTTTGACTCAAGGGTCACAATGGGTTCTTAAACTGGACCAGAGGGCTGGAACAAAAGCATGGATGGAGTGTTTGTGTGAACTAATATAAATTCAAAGTAAACATCCTATCTAATAAAAGAGAAACATGGTAATTGGCGTATGACCGCTACCCTTCCCATTGGCTAATCAGGGCAATATGCAAATTTACTGCCAGCCAAGATGGCGGCCGGCAGCCAGGCAGCTTGAAACTAACATGAGGCTTGCTTGCTTCAGTGATGGAGGACTCCAACATTCCCCGCCTGCTGCTGCAGGCCTCTGAGCTGCAAGCAACTATATAACAAACAAGAAGCTAAACAAAACCCCAGAAACCTGCCAGGCTTCAGCCAGCAGGATTGCAACATTGTAAGCAAAGGCCGAAACCTACCTTCAGCAGGGGAGGCCTAAGAGCTGGAGCCAAGCCTCAAAGCTAAAGCTGGCCCAGAATAAAAAAAGAAAAAAGAAAAAAAGGAGCGGTTGGGAGCTTCAGTCACCCCCAGCCTGAAAACAGCCCTCAGTTCCTCACCCAGACTGGCCAGGCACCCCAGTGGGGACCCCCACCCCAAAGGGTGTTTGACCAGCTGCAAACAGCCATCATCCCCTCACCCAGGCTGGCCAGGCACCCCAGTGGGGACCCCTACCCTGACCCAGGACACCAGCCGGCACCCACCCATGCACCAGGCCTCTACCCTATATAGTAAAAGGGTAATATGCCTCCCAGCACCGGGATCAGCGGAGCCGCGAGGCCTCCCGGCACCGGGAGCAGCGTGACAGGGGGCAGCACCCAAACCCCCTGATCACCCTGCAGCTCTGTGTGTGACAGCGTGCGGTGCCCCAACCCCCTGATCGGCCCTGCTCTGTGTGTGACAAGGTGCGCCCCCCCCCCCCAACGGGCCCTGCTCTGTGTGTGACGGGGTAGAGCCATAGCCTCCCCATCGGCCCTGCCCTGAGTGTGAGAGTGGCAGCACCCCAACCCCCTGATCAGCCCTGCTCTGTGGGTGATAGAGGGCGGTGCCCCAACCCCCTGATGGGCCCTGCTCTGTGCGTGACAGGGTACAGAGCCCCAACCCCCCTGATTGGCCCTGCTCTTTGAGTGACAGGGGGAAATGCCCAAACCCCCTGATTGGCCCTGCTCTGTGCATGACAGGGGTGGCACCGCAACCTCCCCATCGACCCTGCCTTGAGTGTGACAGGGGACGGTGCCCCAATCCCCCAATGGGCCCTACCCTGAGCATGACTGAGGGTGGAATCACAACCTCCCGATCACCCTGCTCTGTGTATGACAGGGGGCAGCGCCCCAACTCCCCAATCGGCCCTGCTCTGAGCCCGACCAGGGGCTGCACCTAGGGATTGGTCATGCCCTCTGCCACCCGGGAGCAGGCCTAAGCCAGCAGGTCATTATCTCCTGAGGGGACCCATACTGCGCGAGGGCACAGGCCGGGCTGAGGGACTCCCCTCCCCCTGAGTGCACAAGTTTTTGTGCACCGGGCCTCTAGTCATTACATTAAAGGGTACGGTTTTTTTTTTTAGTTTTATTCATTTCAAATGGGCCGGATCTGGCCCGTGGGCCATAGTTTGCCCACGGCTGGGAGTCTAGACTTTGACCAGCTATTGCAAATATATACTAACCATTCTGTATGTTTCTCTGTATGTCAACATGCAACTTAACCTTTTCTGGTATTGTTTTTAAATTGTTCTTAAAATTACCTGTTCAATTATTTAGCAATTATCTGTACTAAGATGACATGTAAATATTCTTTAGTTTGCTTGCACCTTATACAAATATGTTAGATAGAGGACTTAGGCAGAGTTGATTTGGAATCACAGTGTAAAATAAAAATGTCACAAAAGCCTGTCTGTAAGATGCAAAAATAGCAAGTGACAGAGTGCATGATATAACTAATATGATCATTTTTGGTATATTTTACATTGCCTTAGAAAATCGTGTGCAAACTGATTATTCTGTCAGGCATTATGCTTTAGAAGAAAATAGAGTTATCTGAATTTGAGGCTGCTTAAGCATGGTCTCTGAATACAGGAAGCTGGAAGAGGACTGAAACACTATAATAGCAGAAAAAACCCAGTCATTGTTTTATATCTAGGCTTTGAATAACCTTAGCAAATATTTGTCAGACTAAAATGTCAGGATTTAAGATATTTTATTGTGGTCAGCTGTGAGGATTCACTGAAATGATTAGAGCCTTTTTTCAATTTAGACTTCCCATTATAATAGAAAGACATTTTAATATCTTTTTTTTAAAACTTTTATGTGCGGCATTCGGAATTAGTGTATAGCTCCAGTCATTTACATCTACTTCACTAAAAATCAAATTACTGTTGCAAAGGAAGCCTTCAAATGTATCATTTAAGGCTCCTGCATTATGATTATGATGATAGAATTTCAATAAAGCACAGTGAATTGAACTATCTTGAACCATGATTTCCCTAAAATCAATTCATTAAAATAATCACCTATATATACAAATAGGAAGCACTGATTGGTATATCAATTATTTATTGTATATTGAAAGGAACTAGATTATTTTGGAAATGCGGGCCTCTGATTCAATAAATAGTAATTTAATCAGAATAATTACATTGAAAAAAAAGTGGGACTATAAAGGCACCCTTGCTTTAATCAATTTAGTGAACAATACACAAATCCATACAAAATCAAGCCAAAGTATATTAATATTACTTATATTTTATTTTAAAATCCTTTTTTTATACAGCTCTGTAAAACCAGGTCTTCCTTCTGACCTCCAATTTCTAGTATGTGTTTGATCCAGTAACAAAATAATAGAATCTTAGAGTCATTTTTAACTCCTTTTGCTTCTACACTCCTCTGTCACTTTATTCCTTATGTTTCAGTAATATCCAAGGTTAGAAATATAGCAATATAAAGCATGGTAGATCTGATGGAAAGACAGTATATAAATGTCCAGGAAGGGGATATCAAACACACTAGCTACATTGGGAGCAAGAGATGAGAGGAATCCAGCATAGAGTACATACTCTATGGTATACAGTGTTCAGCCAGGGTGGTACAGGATATATCTGACAGCCCAGATGGATTGTAGCAGGCAGCGCCTTCCAGCAGGCAGCTTCAGAGCAGGGAGTACTGAAACCCAAACCAGAACAAGGACTCACAGACCATAGGCATCAAAAAAGATAAGGCAGCAGGTGTCCTAGCCCAGATTTGGGGCAGAGAAGAAAGGGCAGGAGTCCAGAATCTAATTGGGCTGATGACCGCTATTTCACTACTGATGATGCTAGTAAGCTGAGCAAAGTATGCCTTAATGCAGGATTAATCACGTATCTGTTCTAAAAGTGAGATCTGAGTTGTTCCTTTTTTGCATTGAAAAGATATTCAGTATCTTTTTAGATTCTTCTTCCTTCATCCATGTCTTCTGTTGAAAACTTTCAATTCCACTTCTGTTGCAACTCTCTTAAAAATCTTTGTTTGTTTGAAAACCTACGTTAATAACCTTTTTGGTGACTACCCTACTTTTACTCTATTCCTTATTTGATCCAAACCAGTTGATACCGAATTTTTGGACTGGAACCCGGATTCTTTGTCCACCAGAATCGAAGAATAAATCCACGGACAGAAAGTGGTATAGCAAAGATGAAGATATATTGAAGAACAAGTATAGACTCCCACATAGGGAGGGGGAAGAGAATCACAGAATGGACTCCCAAGTAGGGAAGGGGAAAAGGGTTCCACTGAGTTCCTTTTTCTATGGCTTATAAAGGCTGCAGTTCCTGTGTCCCGATATCCCCTCTGATTGGTCAATATTCCCCTTCGAATTGGTTACTAAGGCCCTCCTCCCTCATAGTCCTTCCATTCCTCTGGGCTTTCTTCTTTTCCATCTGAATGAAGGGCTTCCTTCTCTTTATTTTGTAAATGTAGACCTTTCCTGGCTGCTTCCAGTTCCCTTGTCTTATTTGAATGCAACTGTTGCTGCTCCTTTGTCTTATGGAGATGTAACTGCACCAGGCTTCCTTGTGTTATGAACATGTAGCTTCTCTCAGTCTGCAGCCCTGAGTTTTTCCATGGACCCCAATTCTAAAAAATTCCTAAGCCTGACTGTGTTCCCCCAAAATTCCTGCTTCACAGGTACTGTTGTTTCATTAATCTGCATGAATAAGGCAAAATTCAGTAACTTTCAGTGGCTCAGGTTTGTGTAGCAATTTAGGTGCAAATGTTTCTTTGTGATGTTTAAGATCCATTACAGTAGAAACTCAACTTACTGCTCAAGACTCATATTCTTACTCTATATCATGCCCTACACATCCTATACATGCAAGTTTGCTTCACTTGTTCTAAAGAATAGTGTTTCCTTTCAATAAAATCCTCCCATAAGTGATCACCTACTGATCCCACTTCTTCATATGTTACAATCAAATTTTCTTTTTGACAGTGGCAGTGTGGGAGTGGGGTTGTGAATTACTTGCAGATTTTTCTCACATTTGCATAAGAAAAATATAAAAATATAAGCTGCTGTCTATGGGGAGAGCACAACAAAACAAGTTAAATCTGCATGGTTTCTCCTTAATACAGATTGCTGAATTTATTTTAATAATGCAGGAAACCATTGTTGCTGGTGGAAATACAATTTTTCCATAGATTCCCTAGAAATGAATTTTGGGGACCCATGCATAGGAGGGCTTGGGGCATAGTTGTAAGATTTATCGGAGCTAAAACAAAGGACTGCTGCCTACCCCAGGTGCCTGATGTCTGAGCCGCTGTCAGGTGGCTCAGCTCCATCTTGCTGCAGAACAAGTCTAACCTCTCGGGCCTCAGACCTACACACATGCCTGTCAGGCCCAAAAAGGCCAAGATCCAGAGATGCAGCACTTTTCTATGTCTCATTTCCCCAACTGCACATCTGCTGCCAAGATCCAATGGCTCCTGGGCCACAACAGGCAGCGCTTGGGCCTGTGCTCAGCTAGGACCACATGGCTGCTAATGAGAGACAGTGAGCAAATGAACAATCCCCAGGCCTTTGTTAAGCTTTCATTCTATTTCTTTGGTTAGGGGAAGGGGAAAATTTCACACTTAACCAATCTCCTTCCTAATTCTTCAAGGCTGTGGTGGGCCCCTCACCTAATGAATCCCTGTCCCGAATCTTCCCATGTTCCATATCCTTATTATATCTAATCCTCCCCCCAGGTTTTCCCAAGCTAAACTCCTCCCCTTGTTGGTTGCCTTTTTAGCATCTACTGCACATACCTCATGGTTGAAGGACCTATCCCTGTGTCATCTTGGCTTCCGCTGCATATGGCTAACCAGAGGAATTTCCCCTGGGCTGGTTCTCCCTCTCCTTGAAATCTACTGGAATTGTCCTGTTGTTCCCTGGAGAGAGTGGAAATCCAGTCCTTTCTTCCTCCTCAGGGGGCAGAGGATGGATGTTAATCTCTTTGACCAGGCAATGTGTTATCTCCTGGAGTGTCTGGAAGCTGTTGCTTCCTAGTTAATTAGGCTTAATGTCTGAATCTGTTTGCTCTCTTCTTTTGTTAATAACTAATTAACTTACTACAATAATACCAGGTCAACCAATGTGAACACCAAGAAAATCCTTGTTGATTGGTTTTGCTATGAATGCTTCTGTTTGAAAGTATGCATATGGTTTATACATACATATATTTCATATGTACATTCATATATACACATACACATTAAGTTGGAGCTGCCGATTGCTGATTCCTGTAACTTTGAACTTGATTTGTTTCTAGAATGACATCTGTAGTCAGATTTTTCAGGTTAGTTGCTTGCCCAGAATTACTTGTTTATTTAATTTTAAATTTAAACATACTGTTTTATACTTAGATTTCCATATGCTGTGCCATTCTGTCTCTGAGTATAATATATTGAGTACAAGGTGTCATATATTCAACTCATTTCCATAATTTTTCTTATGCTTTATTAGTCTGTATGCCTAAAATTTAAGACTTCATGTAATTAAAACAGTAAAATAATTTTAGTAAATTAGGAAACAAGATTGAAAATTCATAAAATGTATCTACTTCTAATTTTTACAATAGTTAAATATTTCAAAAAGAGACTTTTTTTAAAAGAATATGTGCTAACTCAATAGGACAGGTTTTATTAGTTACTATTTAGTGTCCACTGGGGAAAAAAAAAAGTAATTTGCTCATAAACTTCTTTATGTAGGTCCAAGACATACATTTTAGTGCATTAATATGTAGAAAGAAGTCAGTATCGAAGAAGTACAGGGGGAAAAAGGAAGTAAACATTAAAATGAACAGCAAATAAAATATTAACTTCTTTAATGTTAACTGTCATTATTATAACATTTTGGTCACATGGGGTTCTTAATTTCTACCATTGTGTCATGTTATGTGTTCTAAGCATTTTAATTTTTAACACATGTTTAAATTTAATCTAGAAGTCTGTTGTGCAAACATCTCAACTTCCAAAATATAAATTCAGAAAAAATTCCCTTTTATATTGAAATTAACCAAATGTTTTTAGGGAAAACATTATTGTATACATATGATTATCCTTTCATAAAAATGTACAACATATTTCTTCACAGAGAGGCAAAAATATATTGAAACAAACTAACTAGAGGTGGTCAACAAACAAAGATATTAAAAAATATAACAAGATAAATCAGCATTTCTATCAGTCAAATAAAATCCACGATGTGGCTTTTAAACCAAGAATGAAATTTGTAAGATTTAAAAATCCATAGAAAAAATTTTAAATTTAGACATTTAAAAATTATTCTTACTATCTTGTAAAAAGTCTTATTGACCAACTGTAAATAATAATGTCTGAATTGGCACAATTCATGTGAATCTTTTTTGCTTGTATTTCACAAGAAAGACTCATCAGTTTTCTCAACTAGAAACTCGCCACCAGTTGAGATAACAAGAGATTGCTTTCAAAATAAAAATCTAATCAGGACCTGGATACTATAGAGCAGAGAGCTTAATGTAGTGGAAACTACCTGATTTTAAAGCCACTGTTATGCCCAGAATTCAAGATCCCCAAGAAACCATGCCAGGGAGTCAGTCCGATGCAAAAGCAGAAGGTCCTTTATTGAGTTAGCTAACCCGACCCGGGCCTCCAGTCGATGCAGCGACCGGAAACCGAGTGAGACCCGTGTGAAAATCAGGGCTTTAATAGTGAGGGGAGGGGAGCTGGCTGTGGCCCTGCCGATTGGCCGGGCGCAAGTCGGGTCTTGTTACACAGGATGTGGTCATCTCTATGGCGCGCACATCCGTTGCTTGTCATTGGTTAGTTCAAAGAAATCCTGGGGGTGGCCAGCAGGGGCTTGGGCTTGGGAAGAAGGCACTTTTCTGAGCACATGGCCTCTGCCCCAACATGGAGGATCCAGGGTAAGATGGAGGGCGTAGCCCTCGCCCTTTCACCACCAAGTCAAATTTGTACTTAAAGTAAATAGTTTCACAGGATTTTCATTTTTTTTTTTTTTTTTAACATTGTCATGTATTTGGAAGATATTTTCATTTATTGTGAGAAATTATTTGCTCCTTATCACTGAAAAATATTAAAGTTCTGAAAAAGTTACATAGAAATCAATACAAGTTATGCATTGTTACTTGTGTGTTGGTGTTATATCTAATAATAATATTTTTTAGCTCTTACTTTTATATCTATGATCCATTTTGAGTTAATTTTTATGTAGGTGTAGGCCAAGGTTCCAAAATCATTCTTTTGCATGTAGATATACAGTTTCCCAGCATCATTTGTTGAAAAGACTATTATTTCCCTATTGAAGTGTTTTGGCACTCTGGTCAAAATCAATTGACCATAAATGTGAGGTTCAACTTCTAGACTTTCAATTTTATTTTATTGATCCATGTCTGTTTTCATGCCAGTACCATACTGTCTGGATTAGTATGGATTAGATTTGAAATTCGGGAGTATGAGTCCTCCAACTTTGTTCTTTATTTTCAGGATAGATTTGGCTATTCAGAATCTATATACATTTTTATATGCAATTTAGGATCATCTTATCTCTCAGTTTTTGAAAAAAAAATCAGTGGCAATTTTTACAGGGATTTTGTTAAACTGTGTATCAATTTAGGGAGTACTGACATTTTAACACTATTAAGTATTCTGATTAGAAACATTAGCTGTATTTCCATTTATTTAGGTCTTGAAAAATTTTCCAATAATTTTTATAGTTTTCAGTTTATAAGCCTTGTGTTTGTTTTATTAATGTTTTTCTGTGTCTTATTAATTTTGATATTTTTATAAATGAAATTATTTTCTGAAACTTATTTTTGTTTTGTTAATTGTTAGTATATAGAAGTACAGCTGGTTGTACTGTCTGCAGCAAGCCTTTCTATACTTATAAAAAGTACATGTACTAACAAAGTGTGCATTTATGTAAAACACACAGGAAGTCAAATCATGTTTGAGGAGTTGTAGAGAAAAAGTACCAATTTCTTTTTAAAAAAATATATTTTATTGTTTTTTTTACAGAAAGGAAGGGAGAGGGATAGAGAGTTAGAAAGATCCATGAGAGAAACATCGATTAGCTGCCTCCTGCACACTCCCTACTGGGTATGTGCCCACAACCAAGGTACATGCCCTTGACTGGAGTCCATAGGCCGACGCTCTATCCACTAAACCAAACCAGTTAGGGCACCAATTTCTTATTTATCCAAGCTTTTCACATTTTCTTAATTACGTTTACTTTTAGATCCTATAGAAAATACACACTCATATGCATATATTATATTGTTAAAAGAACAAAAATGGTGCAATATAATGATTCCTAGTAATTATTTGATACTAGAGTCCCAGAGCCCGAAATTCATGTACTGGGGGAGAGGGGGGGAGGAGTCCCTCAGTCTAGCCTGCACCCTCTCACAGTCTGGAAGCCCTTGGAGGGATGTCCAACTGACAGCTTATGCCTACTGTTCACCGGAGCAGGGCTAAGCCGACAGTCAGACATACTTAGCGCTGCAGCGGAGGCGGGAGAGGCTCCCGCTGCCACCACTGCACTCGCCAGCCATGAGCCCAGCTTCTGGTTGAGCGGCACTGCCCTGTGGGAGTGCACTGACCACCATGGGGCAACATCCTGCATTGAGTATCTGCCCCCTGGCCGTCAGTGCACATCATAGCGCCTGGTTGTTCCACTGTTTGGTCAATTTGCATATTAGCGTTTTATTATATAGGATATTTTATTTCACTATGCCTTTATTTCTAAATAGATCTGTTCAGTGCTAAATTCATCCATCATAATGATATTGGCAAGAATCATTTTCTTAATTTCCTAGGTCTGATGGCAATATTAGACTTTGGTCTCTATAATTGTTAAACTGTTTTTAATTCATGATGGAGGCTAGCCATGTTGAGGTTAATTTACAAACATTTACAGTTGTGCTTGTGTGTGCATGTGTATAATTTGATATAAATATTCAAATACTTCCTCATCTCATCTTTTCAAAGGGACATAGAATCCTGGTCATCATTTGGCAGCTGGTTTTTTTTTGGATTTTTACTTTAAATCTATGTATGATTTTTAATTATAATTTTACCACTCAATGAACCTTGCAATGACAACATTTTAGCATCTATCCACCATGGCAGATGGCAAATTAATGAGGCTTGCTCTTCTTGCATACTGATATCTTCCCTACATAACACTTCTGTGATCCTTAGGGAGGTCAAAGAGCAAGTTTCATTTATCTTCTTTGTTTCATTTGGTCCTTAAAAAATCATAAGGATGATTATTAGAGAATGTACATTTTACACCTTTTTATCATACTCATTGATGTTTGTTTCATACATGTGACTGATATGATTTTTTAAAAACCCCTGTCAGTGGCTGATATTTGTTTTAACAAGTTGAAGTTTTATATGTAGTTGTGACTTCATGACAATCACTTTCACTGTATTAAATAGGCCTTCTTCCTAAAGCAGCAGAAAATAAATAATATGCAAAATGTATGTGCATTATACATATGCATATTTCATATACACACATTTAAAAATATATAAATATGTTATTTTGACAGTGGTTTATTTAAAATATATCATATTAATAACTGATAAGTACCTAATCTTTTCTCAGGCCCCTGCAAGCTTTCATGTTTTAAAGACCAATCCATTAGAACTCATTTTAGTCAGAAGACAGAGTAAAATTTATCTCCATAGTCACTGACTATTCTCAGAAGCAAAATCATCATTAACTTAAATGAGTTCATGAGAGGAGGGGCCTTATCTAGCTTGTCCATCACAATTCTTGACATAGAGTAGCTGTTCATTACAAAATGAAATAAAGTAATTTCCTTAATACTCACTTTATCTTGATATTTTTTCATCTTTTTTCAAATATTGGTAAAGGAATAATTTTGTACAAGGAACAGTCATGAAAAAAGTACATAATTAGCTTGAAGTTTTTGTGTGTTTTTTTTAAATATTAAATGAATATACCCTAAATCAGAATTACAGATTTTAGATATTTTTAAATACTATATAATGAAAATAACATTTTTATCAAATAATATTTTGATTACATAACAGGATAAAATATGCTAATTCATTTGATGTTATTTCATGTCAATATTATACTTTCCCCCTTTTTATCATATACTAGAGGCCCGGCACATGAAATTCATGCATGGGTAGGGTCCCTAGACCTGGCCAGCGATCAGGGCCAATCAGGTTCCCTGCCTCCCTGCCTCCTCCTTCTCTTGCTCACTTAACACCTAGCCACCACCACTGCTGGTCAGCCGCCATGTTTCACACCACCCCCTGGTGGTCAGCGCACATCATAGCAAGTGATCGAACTTCCAGTCGAACTCCCAAGGGGACATTTTGCATATTAGCCTTTTGTGTAGATAGATAGGTAGATAGATAGATAGATAGACAGATAGATAGATAGATAGATAGATAATATAAGGAATATAAACTATTTGTATTTATTTACTCACTAAAAACCTCTTTGCACTGAATTTTTAAAATATTTATATGATGTTCATGTCTATTACTTTTCTCTCCTGTTTACATTTGAGCTTTGTGAAGTAATTGTCTAATTTCTCAGCTCTTTTTCTTCTGTGAGCCCCAGCACACATTACTTTACAGAAACTGTGCTCTCTATATTCACCAGGGGCCGTACCAGTTACCATTAAGCATTGGATTTACCTAATTGACCCCTGTGGTGGATATTATGGCTGTTTCTCCATTGCTTCCAATTATCAGGTTTGGGTGGGGTTTGGTCCCACATTCAGCTATTGAATGGAACTACAGCTATGTTAACTAAACAAAACTAATTTTACTTACTCTGTGCCCAGACTTGGCCAACTGTTGCATGGCATTCTGTTTGCAAAATTGATTGTTTCAGAAAATGACCGAATTTATAAAATTAAATTTAAGGAGAGATTTACTGGATTCTTCTGGGACAGAAGTTACCTCACTGTTCAGAGAGAATCAGATTACACATTTCTTCTGAATGTGTTTATGTGGAGATAAGCATTCTGGAACTGCCACAGCCATTAAGGCAGCTGTCATTCAAAATAAATAAATAAACAAACAAACAAATAAATAAAAATCAGCGCAGGGAAGAGTGTACACTGAGGGAGAGAGCAGGCCAACAGCAAGCCCAGCACAGAGAACAACAAAGTGCCATTATTGGGTAAAAGACACACAGGCATAGTTTCGTTGTAAAGTGTTTACAACAGAACTGAAAACTATATCATACCTATGCTTGCTCAAAACAGCATTTAAACCTCTATTAACTTTTTTTTTATTCACACCCCAAAATAACTGTTATTTTACTCCTTGAGACAACTCTGTATTGCATACAAACCTGTGTAATTGCACTTGCCATTGACCTAGTTATTTATAACGTGTTTTTTTGTCCTGTTAGAATCTGAATCTCTTAGGATAGAGGTTATGGCTTATTTATTTATGTACACCCACTTGTGCAACCTGAGACGCAATCACTATTTGCTGGAAGATATAACGGATAAAAACACCAAATAATTGAGAAATTAGTGAATGCTTTCATTAAATAGGATTCACCCCTCAGAAAATGAAAATTTGATTTAGATTACTCATTAATTTATTTTCTAATTCATTTGAAAAAAAATATGTGACATGGGTTCAGTCTATAAATATTATGGATGACTGATACACTTTTCTTGTGCTATACTTTGAAGAAACTCTCAGACAAAATTAATTTAATGTTTTCCATAAAAAGTATTTTGCTATTTCTCTCCTTACAATTTTTAGTTATATAATGTCATATCATTAAAAATAAGAATATATTTTTCTCTATCTGAAGGCAAAAAGAAGAAAATGATAATGCTGAAAAAAGAAAATATATATATAATTTTAATACAGTGTTTTCCCAGATGCTAAAGTCCCTGGTCCTCTTAAAAGCTAAGAAAGTAACTAGTTTTAGTATTGTTGGAAAGCCTACTAGAACTTTTTTTAAACAGTAATAAGTCTGCACATAACACATAATTTTTTGACGCAATTTTATCAACTAAGCATGTTGGTACTGTTAGGTCGGAGAGAGCCCAGGATCGGATACATGCAGACGTGTGATGAGATAATGGACTCCCCCTGGCATTTCTAACAGGTCAGCGTGCCAGACACAGATACCGGCTTCTCCCTGAATCAACACGACCCCCACACAGATACTGACTCCTTCCTGAATACCCTGCTGACCCCCTGCAGCGGGAACTTCCTCAGCTGCATACCTCAGCTCATGTCCCCGCCCCTCACCCAACAGCAGTATAAAAAAAGCGCCCCCCCTCCCTGTAGGAGTGAATCCACATGCCCCATCTTTGGGGCCCGTGCGTCTCCCTGGGACACAATAAACCTTTCGTTTTCTTTTCTATCCTTTTCTTTTCTTTTCTTTTCTTTTCTTTTCTTTTCTTTTCTTTTCTTTTCTTTTCTTTTCTTTTCTTTTCTTTTCTTTTCTTTTCTGTTCTTTTCTTTTGATTCACTCAACTCTTTATTTCTTATACTGCCTCCTGAGCCACCTAACCTAACAGGTACCAGAGAGAGAGACAGACAGAGAGGCATAGACAAATTAAACAAATCCAGTTCCAGGTGAGTGTAACAAAATCAATAAAATGGTTGTTTGCTGGCAATTTTGGAATCACTATAATTTTTTAAGATTTCCAATAATTAGATTTCTAATACTTAAATTATAGATTCAGAAATATTTTTTTTGACTGGTCCACTTATGAAAATTGTCAAAGTTACTGTAATAATAATAATAATAATAATAATAATAATAATAATAATAAACTAAAAGAGTAATCTGCCCACAGCGATAAAGCAATGGTGGAAAATGATGGGGCAGAGGCCATTCGCTCAGAAAAGTGCCTTCTTCCCGAGCCCAGGCCCCTGCTGGCCACGCCCAGGATTTAACAAGACCCGACTTGCGCCTGGCCAATCGGCAGGGCCCACAGCCGGCTCCCTTCCCCTCACTATTCTCACGGGGGGCACTCGGTTTCCGGTCGCTGCGGCGACTGGAGGCCCGGGTCGGGTTAGCTAACTCAATAAAGGACCTTCTGCTTTTGCATCGGACTGACTCCCTGGCATGGTTTCTTGGGGATCTTGAATTCTGGGCATAACATTTTGGGGGCTCGTCCAGGATCCCCAACACCATGAGGGACCCCCAGTCCGGAGGGCCTGACTGACCGCGGTAGGTCTTTTGTTTGTGTCGTGTGTTTTGTTGTGTTTCTATCCGGTGTGAGCTCACTTCTGAAATCTGTAAATGCCTGTAAATGCCTGTAATAATGATCTGAGTGGATGCACAGGATCAATAGGCGGGAGGAGCCGGGGGACGCCCTGGTCCTCCATCTGAAGGGGTATAGCTTTGCTTCCGCGGAGTCGGAAGGTCTGTAGGAAACCCCTTAATCTGAGACAGGCAGGAGGAGAGTCGGGGGGCGCCCCCCCATCCTCCATCTGAAGAGGGGAAAATTTGCTTCCGCGGAGTCGGAAGGTCTGTAGGAACCCCTCAATCTGAGAAAAGGCGGGTCGCTCCTGCTGGTTGGCGCGCAGCCATCGTCTAGCTTTCGGTTTTTGCTTCCATGGAGTTGGAAGGCTGTACTTTTTTGGGCCCTTTAGTTGTTTGTGTTTCCGTTTTATTTTGTGGACTTGCTGGATTAATAATTTCAAGGAGATTGGGGGAGGCTTTAGAGCTCCCTCAGGAATGGGGAAGTTGTTAGGAATTGAATGGATTGTTTAAACTCTGAATAAATGTCTGGTGAAAGTGTGTGAGTGTGGAGGGAGGGGGACTGCCCTCCCCCCTCCTTTGTGTGGCGGTAGGGCGGCCGCCTGAGTGAGGGTCTGTGTAAACAGGACACCCCCTCCCCAAGTAAATGCGTCTGGGATTTCTATGCACGTGTAAGGAGAAAAGCTGGCTTAAAACTAATGTGCGCACCGTCCGATTTTGGATAGGGTTTTGGGCTAGCGTCTCCTTTCAAATGTGCAGGATAAATCCCAAGCCTAACCCATAATAAAGAACAGTTTTTCCAAAGAGGGAAAAAAAAAAAAAAAACAAACACAAAAACTGGTCCTTTGTTAATTAAGAAAGCTTTTCTTAATGGAGGGAGGAGATAGTCGCCTCCTGCCTGCAGGAAAATCTTAAAGAATGTCGTCAATTTACATCTGAAAAGACCAGGGAGGCCAAAAACCTGTCTTGCAAGGCTCGAATGTGGTTCTCCAGAGCCGCTTGAAAGTAAAAAGTAATTTGCCTCATGAAAAATCTAGAAGACAGAATTAAATCTGTTGGTTAAGTATTGAGAAATGAAATCTAGAAAACCCTGCTTTCCTTAAACTAAGGACAATTAAAGGTTATGTCAAAGTCTTTAAAAGGATTTCAGGTAGAAACTGTGGTTTCATACTGATCTTAAAGGGCTCCAGTTACCTTGCCAACTCAGTGTTTGGGAGACCCAGGATATGCCTAAGTTTAACCTAGGTTCTAGATAATGTGTTTACTTAAATATGTATCTTTGTTGTTTAAAATTGTTTAACTAGTGCTAATCACCTAAAAATTAAGGCTAAAAGTTCTAGCTACCTGGAAAGCATGGCCTTGGTGTGATAGGAGGAAAAAGAAATGTTAAATGGATGGTAGACCAGTGAGCTGGGACTGGTCACTAATGGTGAATTGTGAGAAGGGCTGAACGTGGCCTAACTTCTCTTTCCTTGGTACCCCTGAAACGTCAGAGGGTACTTCTGGCCTTGGTTTTCCAATGTGTTTAATCTGTCAATTTTGTTGTTTAGCCGAAATCCTCTTGAATGACATTGAATGATTCTTTCCTTCCTCTTTAACTTTTGGGGATTGTGTGAATGGATTATTGGCTTCTAGATGGCATTCACCATCTCTGAGACTTCCAGAGAGAAGTCAAAACTCGAACTGGCTACACAACTGAAACTGATTTGTTGGTATTTTGTGGTATAAATGTGGACCGTTTCTATCTGGATGAGACATAGGTCAAAAGTCCTGTCCTAGGATGTGAGAAAGGGAGGCCTCCACATCTGTTCCTGTCTGCTCAAGATCCCAAGACTGTAAAGGTACTTGTTCACTAAAAGGGTGTAAATGTTTATTTGATGTTTGTATGTCTACTTGGGTATAATTATTTGTTCATATAAATGTGGAAGTATATTCTGTGCTAGGTTGGGATTTTGGAATTCTGGGGTAGATTTAAAAGGTATTTGTGGCTTTTCTAATCTGATTGGGACATTTAAGGGTGGGGCTCACAGTTCCTCAGGGCAGAGATTCCATGGGCCCTTCCCCCTGCCTGTGCTGAATTAAATAATGCAGGCCAGTGTCATTTAGCTTGCTGGTTAAAGGCCTTAGAATCTGTAAAGGTGGGCGGGAATGAAGCTGGTCTAAAGTACTGAAAGGGTTTGGTACCTGTTGCTGCTAGCAAAGGAGGGGCTGATACCCACTTCTAGCACACTCCCTTGAAAGAGGCCTGGTTGCTGCTCTGCCAAAAAGGGAACTGGTAGAAAGACAAGAAAGCAGAGCCCTGTAACTGATAAACAGGGTTCCATCAGGACTTTGAAGTTCTCCAAGAGAGGAGGACTCTTTCCTTGAGAGGGCTCCAGAGGGCGCACGAGGACATTTGGTCGCGCCTCCGCGCCATCTATGGGACCAGCCCAACCCCAACTCCTCATCAGCACAGACCAGGAGATTGGGTCTACATCAGAAGGTACTGCTGGGAGACCCTAGAGCCACGTTGGAAGGGTGTGGTGCTGAAGACCCCCACCGCTCTCAAGGTAGACGGCGTCACGACCTGGGTCCATCCGGAAAGACTTCATCACCAAATAGAGCGTCGATCGAGATCCACGCAACCCGCTCAAGCTCAAGCTATGGCGTGCTCGACCTGCGTGATGCTGGTAACATTAAATAGATTTAGATAATGCCTGCGCCTTCATGGACACGGCTCCAAAATGACAAGGACAATTCATAGGATCACATGTCTAGTATCATGTTTTATTGTATTGATATGTTATATTGACCTTTGATTCTTTTGCAGGTTTGACTGTATGTTGGCTGTCCTGGAAGGGAGCTGTGTGGGGTGACCCCCAAAAGTAAAGGGTGTCTAGCTGCCAAGAGGACAAGTGCCCAACTGGGCAGGGAAGGGTGCCCATCAGGTTTTGGTCTCTGTTGAGAGTCAGCTAACAGTTGACAGCCTGTAATACTGTCTTGTAGGCCTGAGTCACCATGCCCATGTCAGGGGTAGTAAAGCTGGAAAAAGCCTGTTTAGACTAGAAAGTCCGAGGCATGGACCAACAATTACTGTTTTGTTTTAAATCCATGAAAAGAAATTAGCAAGGAAAGTCAGAAAATCTTAGAGTAAATCAGTATGTTTTTCTCCTTATGTAATTCCTCCAAAATCTGGCAATGCTAAGTAAGTACGTTTCTTTGCATAGATTCAGTAAGACTGGTGCCTAGTAGTGGTTTTATTAACGGAAAACTTTGACTGGAGTATCATGTTTTAAAGAGCCCTATCTGAGCTCTAAAGACTTGAAGCCACTAAGAAGGCCACGAAGAAAGCCTGGTATCCTGCCTGGGAGCCCTGAAGACGGCTGGCGCTGGAGCGTCAGGCCCATGCCCTACCATCACTGGCGGTTGGTAAGAGTAGAAGGGGAGCAGTAAAGATGCCTCTGCATCCCTGCAGAACCCCCACACACTCTGGGCCGCAAGGAGTAGGAGGGCTACTGAGATGGGCCTTAAAGCCTGGAGCATGGGCTCAGGTGGAGTTGCTACAGGTGAGGGATTCACCTAACTCAGCAGATACTGCAGGCAGGCCTGATGGCAGCTGGATGGCTTGGCTTCCTGGCCCTACGGGGCACATTAAGGTTCAACCATGAAATTCCAGCAAAGGTAGTCAGTTACCATTCTTGTTGTGTTTATGCAAACATCAGGACAGTATAATCTTTATTTGGCTTTTTAATAGCCATGGAGGAATTTTAAGAAGAAAAATCCTATTTCAATAGAAGTTGTTAAAGCTAAAATGGTTTCTTTCCCTTCCACCGGACCATTTGTTAAGTGTATAAAATAGCTCAGTTGATAGTTCTGTGTGCTCACTAGCGACGGTGAAATAAAAGTGCAGTCCGTCTCATGATTGAGCCGGAAGTTCCAAGACAAGGGGGGAATGATGGGGCAGAGGCCATTCGCTCAGAAAAGTGCCTTCTTCCCGAGCCCAGGCCCCTGCTGGCCACGCCCAGGATTTAACAAGACCCGACTTGCGCCTGGCCAATCGGCAGGGCCCACAGCCGGCTCCCTTCCCCTCACTATTCTCACGGGGGGCACTCGGTTTCCGGTCGCTGCGGCGACTGGAGGCCCGGGTCGGGTTAGCTAACTCAATAAAGGACCTTCTGCTTTTGCATCGGACTGACTCCCTGGCATGGTTTCTTGGGGATTTTGAATTCTGGGCATAACAGAAATAAGGCACAACAAAATAAACATTCATCTGTTGTCAGACATCTTTTGGAATTGCGTATTTATTAAGTTCACTTCTAATTCTTAAGTAGTTATTTCTGGACATTCTCCATGTCAACAGGAAGAAAATTGACATAAAATCTATTTTCTATTTCTGTCTGATTAGGTGATTGTGAAAGGAACTTGGGTGACCTACTGTAGTTCAAAGAAAGCTTACATTTATTCTATTTATTAATTATTTTTTCAAATGAATTTATTAAGTGACATTGGTTAATAAAATTATGCAGGTTTCAGGTGTATAATTCTCGAGAATCCTGGCTGGTCTCCCAGACTACTGCATTACCTTGTTCAGTTCAACACAATCTAAAATTGTCCTTATTTTAAAGGCTAAGAAACCTGCTTTGCCAGCAATTGGCCCTGGAGTGTATGAATCTGTCTGGTCTGTAAGGGATAGATTCATGTGAGGTAACCTCACAGCAAGGGGGAGTATTTCCTTTAGAGTGAGAAATATGGCTGACATCCGAACCAAAAGAATGTTCTATGACTATGCCTGCCTTTCACTATAGAAATTCTAGAGGGAAATTAAATCACACCTAATTTGTAAGCCCATTTACATGTAAAGCACTGTTTTAAATGCTTCACCTACATTATCTAAATTAACCTTCCCAGTAAACCTATGAGGAAACTATTCTTGGTAACCTCATTTCACAGATGAGGAAACTAAAAATCAGAGAGGTTATGTTATTCCCAGTAAAACAGCTGGAAAATTGGAAGAGCCAGAATTTAAATTTAAGCAATCAGGTTCAGGAATTAGTGCTTTTATGCAACATGCTAGAGTGCCTTTCTTGAAAGAAAGCGTGATTTCACTGTTTTATTTTTACCTGCCTAATCTAAAGATACTGACTTCTCTATACTAAAGATATATTTGGAACCAGAACCAATCTTTGGATCAGAACCTTAGACAATTATTCAGTAAGTACATCTAACATGGGATTGTGATTCTCCATTTTTTAAATTTTCATAACAGACATATTAATTTTAGATTTTAAGTATGCATATATAGATATACTAAATTAAATTATATTTTAATTCCAGTTTTAAAGTCTTGGAAGGCTATCTCTGGTGAGTTTGTATATCTTTTCTTTAACTCAGTGCACACTGGTTTTATGGTTAAGTCTCAGATAGTTATATTAATTGTACATTATTAGAAGAAAAAAACTTCAGAATTCTCCTGGAGGCTGCTAAGTCAAAATCTTTTCAACTGTTTGCATTTTGCAAGGAAAGATGGGTTAAATCATTTTTTTATTCTTAACCTGCATTAGGGAAATAGAAAGTCGCATAGGAGAGCATTTATTTATTATCAGTTTTCCCTTTTTTCATATTCTACACTAATTGTTAAACCAAAATGATAAACAACTAGTTTCAGCCTTATTCAGTATTATAACCTCTAAGGGATATTCTGCTTGAGGTCTTTTAATTTTGCAATTAACAAAGAAAATTTTGACCTTCTCTGATATTGTATCTAATTGCCAAAATTTCTAATTTAAAACATGATCTCTAAGGATTTTTACACCTACGCCCCCACACACACCCACAGAGGATCTCTTACCACTACTCTGACCTTATTGTATGTTGAGAAAGTTGTGAGGTAAAATAGTAGATCTATATTGACTCATGCTTTCACTGATAGTACGTCATTATTCTTTCTCTTTTTTAAAACAGGAGGTGTTATTTTTAAATTAGGTGATGAACAGCTAAAGTATAGAGAAATGAAAAGACAAATAATAAACATATGGTTTTAGGCCTTAAAATATTGAGTATCCTATAATCTAATACGGCCTTCTAAATTGCCATTAGAGATTTATATAGGCCCGGTACTATATTCAACTCATAAGTGCAAAAAACTGAGTTTAGGATATATTGTGATTGATTAGAAGCCATACACATCAAAATTGAGGAATCAGCAATTAAAAAAAAAGTCTTCCTGATCCCCCTTCCATGACCTCAAGATTACACAGCTGTTCAATGTAATACAAAGAAGTACACTCGTAAGGAAAAAACAAAACTCTGAAATTTTCAATTCTGATACCTAGATTATCTCTTTATTCAGTTTTATCACAAGTGACATTTACTTTATAATTATGAAAAAGTTTCTTAAGCTCATTTTATATATAATACAGAAGTGTGCTCCAAGTCTGCAAATACAAATTATCATGATGGAATATGCAAATATAACAGGAATATTACATATATAATTTACATGTGTTTCTGCAGGTCAAGGGAACATATTCTACTATTCCTATGATCCTATTTAGGAAAGTGTTCACAAGCAAGAAAGGTGAAATCTGCTTTTGGAAAATGAAGGTCCTGGGTGGTTGTTTCCTGCACTCCTGGCATTCAGTGACTGTGGTGAGAAGAATTAACAGGGCTTGTCTAAAATGCTGGGTTAGATTTGAAAAGTCTTAAGAGATAGCACACTTACAGCACATTTTTGAGATGAGAAAAATATCAGTAACGTATTCTGGTCTTTAAAATCACAGATGCTGTTTCAAAGAAACAGTAAAATTAAAATGTACAGATTAAGTATTACTTAGCTTGGACTGAGATAATCAGTTACATTATAGATGTTATTTTAAAATAGTATTATTTCCCGACTGGTGTGGCTCAATGGTTGAGCATTGTCCTATGAACCAGGAGGTCATGGTTAGATTCTGGGTCAGGGCATAGGCCTGGGCTGTAGGCTTGATCCTTAGTAGGGGGCATGCAGGAAGGAGCCGATCCATGATTCTCTCTCATCATTGATTTTTCTATCCCCCTCCCTCTCCCTTCCTCTCTCTGATATAAATTAATAAAATTATTTTTTTTAAATAATAGTATTCATTTTGTTAATTGGTTGTTTGATAAAGTAGACCCAACCCCTTTACTATCACATAATCAATAGAAAAATAATTATATCACTGATTGATGTGGAACAAGATGTTTATACAATAGGAAAATTGGACTCTACTCCTTAAACTGATTGCAAACTTTTCATCATCTGTCACAAAGTGGGAAACTGAAGTGCTTTTTACCTTCATAAAATTAGAATATAAATTTGGTTTTATAAAGAAGAAAAAAAATATATATATATAAATAAATAAATATATATATATATATATATATATATACACACATAGATGTGATAATGAATAAATTTATTCAGCTTAAGGGAAGAGATTCTGCATGCCAATTTTGCTTGCTCTGAGTTTTTATGTTTATATGCATGGTATTCAGGAGACTTTTAAAAATATATCTACTCAACAGAAGAAGTTTTTATGAGTATGATTAAATACACAGTAATCTATTCATTATCTTAATTATTTTCATGGGATGCAAATTATAGTCTGAAGCTGTTCAATCTATGCATCTTTGGAAAAGTCATGCAGAGAATCAATATTAAACAAGTATTTGCTTTCAATTAGAAATGTGTGACTTTCTTAGAGTCAATCATTTGAAAATAAAATTTGCACACTAATTGTAAATTACAAAGTCCTCTTCCAGTTACACTGCTTCTCCGTCCTTATTTTTTTATGTTAATATTAACTTTTCATCTCTAGATGGTGCTCTAAGTACCTGCATTGAAGTCAGGCATTTTAACAGCAGTATAAAAGGCAAAAGAAACAAAGGCTTAAAAATAAAGTGATCTAAAACCAAATAAATTGACTTAGAAAAATTCTTGGAACTTTTGCTTTCGGCCAGAAAAGCATATGTTGTCAGGTGATTAAGCCCATGACAAAGATGTTTGAGTGCTGTCCTTATTAGAATTAGGAAAACAGGCACCGCAGAGACATGTTTTAAATCTAGCTTCCAAATTCAGAATTGTTATTTCCCCAAACAACTTTCATTCCTTTGTTGATCTTTATGCATAAGAGTGCTAAGTACTTGGTAGAACCAACACCTAAACCCAAATAAATTACTTAACCACAAATCAATTTATTCAATTGCGATATTTTAGGACCAAAGTCATATACTTTAATATGTTTTTATTGATTTTTTGAGAGAGAGAGGGAGGGAGAGGGAGAGACATCAATGACAGAGAAACATCTGCTGCCTCCTGTACACCCCCTACTGGGGATCGAGCCCACAATCTGGGTATGTGCCTTTAACAGGGAATCTAACCAGTGATTTCTTGGTGCATGGGACTACACTCAATCCATTGAGCCATGTCGTCTGGTCAGGACTTAGCCATATTTAAAGGAATAGATGAAAATTGTTAATTAAGGTTTTATTTAACTATCAGTGATTGGCAAACTATAGCCTGAAAGCCAGACCCAGCCTCCTGTCTGTGTTTGTGTGTCCCATGAGGTCAGAATGGTTGTTTTATGCATAATTTTTTTAAGTCAAAAAGTGTAATATGTTAAGATGACTTGGAAATTACAAAAAATTCAAATTTCAGTGTCTATAAATAAAATTGTTCTGGAACACTGCCATGTTCAATTGTTTAAGCACTATCTACAACTAATTTTGTACTATAACCACAGTCTAGTGCTATGACAGAAACCAAGTGAACTGCGAAACCTAGAATATTTACTATCTTCCTTTACAGAAAAAGTTAGCTCAGTTCTGTACCAAATGAAAGCTGCTAACTTGCGGGATCTATTTAGATAGTAACATTGTTATTGGAAAAGCAGCCAAGTTAATCAGGTAAACTGAGCTGTAATCTTGCACCCTCAGTTAAAATAATAATCAAATCAATAGAAATTTGTTTTACATTTTTAAATTTAGTATTTCAAATAATCTCTCACTTAAGGAAATTCTGAATTTTATATCTAACCACAAACAAAATACTATATTCAAAGATTCAGCCTATATCATTTTGATATGCTGGCACTAGAATAAACCTCTTTCCTTTTTTTCACAAGCACCTGCCTTAAGAGTGGCCTTCATTGTGGCAGGCAAAAAAATCCGGGTTCAGTTTCATTTGGACTGTATATTATTCTACACTTCTTCCCATTGTCACACTTGCATATTCATAAGACTATTGGTCTTCCTAGGTATGTTAGTTTTCATCAATAGTTCTAACAAAGTACTGTTTTTAAAGAATTACAGGAACATTCTTACAATTGCTATACCTTAAAGCCTTACCACCCTCCTCTTTGTGTTTCCTGTGGCCTTCACTCTTCTAATTGGGTTTCAAGGCAATGAAACACAATTCAAAACTACTTTAGGAGGAAAAAAGGAATTTGTTGGAAGAACATTCAGTCATTTCATGTAGTAGAAATAAAAATGAGTAGAAAGATTATACCCCCAAAGCCACTGTCTTTACTTGGCATTCTTGTGCTTTCTTTTTATGCTAATGAATACAATTTAAGAGTGGCTAAGACATTAGAAGTACTAAGAAGTAAAGATACTCTACCCAACCAATTCTTGTAAGGTAAGGTCTGTGTAGTATAGTGAATGGTGAAACAATTATAAGAATAAAGGATACATTGCATTTTCCATTGTCTAAATTCCCACTCCATTTTGTTAGGAGAGATTATTATATTGGGGTTGGATGCATCTAAATTATAGAAACACAAATTAAAAGTTATCACATTAGACATTAAACTATTGAGGACACTTTTATTTGTGCATCTCTTCAAAATCTCTGAGACAGATTTTGGAAGGTACATCTACTTCCATTTGATTTGTGGTAGAATTCTGCTCTTATTACTAGAAAGTTTTACATTACAGTAATATGTATAAATATAATGAATAGAAAATATTGGCTCAGCTCATTTCTAAATCATGTGAATAACCAGAACACCAGACTTCTTGTGTTCAAGACATTTCCTTTGGCTAAAGGGCCAATTTAGGTTGCCACCCAATCAATGTGATCAACTAGGCAGTAATTAATTGGCAATAAACATGGCTCCTAACACGAACAACCATGATCTGATTTGATGAGTACAGAGATAACCACAATCTAATCTGAACACCATGCTATGAAGTGAAAATGCATGACCACCCTTTTGTAAGCAGTCTATTAATCTATTCTCATAAAAAATGTATCCTGGAATATATCAATGCAGTTTTTTTCCATGCACTTTTTACTAAGTAGTTCTGATTCAACCCTTAACATTATGAAAAATAAAGTTCAATTTCTTTTCCTTATAACAGCATTTCCATTAGTTGAACCTAAGATATCACATTTTCCTCTTTTGTAGAATAAAAACCTAAATTTCTAGGTTAATTTTTATTATGACATGATTTCTTTGAGCATTCTCATTATCTGCTGTACAAATTCTAGTTTATCTGTGTCTCTTTTAGTATGTGAAACCTAGGAATTAAAGTGTAGAAATGGCTATCAACATCTTATTTTAGATACCATAATTCTATTAATTCTGTATGTTTGACAGCTACATTACACTTTGTCTACACGCTAAACATAGTGCCTACTAAATTCCTAAACTATATTTTGCACATGCTTCAATTAAATACTGACTTGCCTATCCTCAGTCCACATTATTTTAACTATATAAACAGCTATATTAAGAAAGTAGAGTAACCTCTCATAGAATATGTTGCTGACCTTTTACATATTCTTACAACATGATTCTATTTTCTTTGCGTAAAAATCCTACTAGCCAAAAACCCTACTGAAAGCATGTGTACTACTCTACCTATCTATACTAGTAGTAGCCCCAAACCTTATTTTAATCATTGTGTTCATTTGAAGGCACAAAACCTTTTTAAAAAAATACACACAAAGAATTAAACTGGACCCTTACCTATACCTACATAAAAAGCATTTAAAATGGATTAAAGACTTGGATGTAATACCTGAAACTGAAAAACTACTAGAAGGAAAGATAAGAAAAAACTTCATAGCATTGGCTTGTTATTGATTTATCAGATATGACATAAGAATCACAGGCAACAAAAACAAATATAGACAAGTGATGCTTGTCAAACAAAAATTTCTTTGCAGCAAAGGAAACAATCACCAGAGTGAAAAGGCAACGTACACAATAGGACAAAATATTTTCATATATATATCTAATAAGGAGATAATATTTAAAATATGTAGAAACTTCTACAATGCAATAGTAAAAACAAAAAACTAAATGTAAAATCTGCAAAGGACTTGAAAAGACATTTCTACAAAGGAAACATACAAATTGCCAACGGGAATGACCAACATCACTAACCATCAGGGAAATGAAAATCAAAACCACAATGAACTAACACCTCAAACTTGTGAGGATGACCTTATTAAAAACAAACAAAACAGAAAGTATCAACTGTTGGTGAGGATTTGGAGATATTAGAACCCTGGTGCACTGTTGATGAGAATGTAGGAACGGGCAGCTGCTACCAGCATCATTATGGAGGTTCCTAAAAAAATTAAAAGTAGAATTACCATGCAGTCTGGCAACTCCACATCTGAGTAATTATCCAAAGTAATTTAAAACAAGATCTCCAAGAGATATTTGCATTCTCATATTCATTGCAACATTATTCATAATAGCCAATAGGGTGAAACAATCTAAATGGCCATCAACAGATAAATGGTTAAAGAGAATGAGGTATATACATATAATAAAAAGTCATTTAATCTTTAAAAAGAAAAAAAAATCTGCCCTGGCTGGGTGTCTGGGTTGGTTGAAGTATCATCATATACAACAAAATATTGCATGCTCAATTCCTGCTCAAGGTACATATCTATGTTGCAGGTTCAATCCTAGTCAGATGAACAAGGGAGGCAACCAATCAATGTTTCTCTCCCTCTTTCTCCCTTCCTTTCTTTCTAAAAATCAATAAACATGTGCTTGAATGAGTGAGGATTAAAAAAAAGAAGAAAATCTTATCAGATACTACAACATGGATGAAGCTTAAAGACATCATGCTATGTGAAATAAACTGGTCAAAAAGGACAATACTGAGTGATTCCATGTGGGTGAGGTATCTAGCACAGTTAAACTCATAGAAACAGGGAGTAGAATGGTGGTTGCCAGGGACTAGGGAAAGTGGAGAATAAAAACTAATGTTCAATGGGTATAGAGTTTCATTTATGCAACATGAAAAATTTCTAGAGATTTGCTTATAACAAAGTACATATATTTAAGAATACTATACTGTACACTAAGCAATTTCAAAGTGTATAAATTTCACATTATGTGTTTTTGAAATAAATTTTAAAAATTCCCCAAATCCACTTGGACAAACTAAAGAAAGGAGAGATTTTACTTTAAATTTTTTGAAAAATAAATCCTAATGAAAAGGGTCAGTGAAACCATTCCTAGTAAGTTTCCTTATGCTTGAACACAAATGACTTGATACAATCTTTGAATAGACCATCTTAGAATGTGAAAAGGTTCAAACAGTATAGACAAGATGATAGGAAAACAACCTGTGGTTTTAACTTGTCAACATCTGGGAATCTGGGAAGGAATTATTTAACTATATTCTAGCTTTCTCCTGTCAGATAAGTGAGAACACGGTCTCATTTGCCATTTCCCAGGTAGCTATGTCCTTCTACAATCTCTAAAATTTCCCACACTACGTCTTCTGCCTGAAGGACCCTAATTCCACCGGTGCACTTAAAAGATTTTATCTTATCCTTGAAGTGCCCCCATAATAATTTTCTCATGTTCCCTCTGTGACTTACACAAGCATAATGATTCTATATGCTATTTTCCAAGATAAGTGAACTCTGGGCAGGGAAATGAAGAAAATATGGCACCCACATGGGTGGACAGATGTTGGTATACAGACAGTCCTCGGGTCACGTTGGACTCCTATATATATATAAATAAAAGTTCCATCATTTTGACATATGTACATATGTGCTTTATGTTTTTTATTATTTAATTACCACAAGTAAAGATCAGGAATTGTTCTTTTTTTTTTTTTTTTTTTTTTACTGTTTCACTTCATTACTGCTGTGCATGTGCTCCATGTGAATGATGTAGGTGCTTATGGAGGTGGGTTCTGACTTGTGGCAAAAATTGCCTTACATCCTGCGGTAGGAACGGATCTCCGACATAATCCGAGGACCTACTGTAGTGGTCTTCTGTACCTCGCAGCAGACCCTGATTGCCTTGCACCACAAGACAAATGGACACTAAGAGGCATCAGCAGGAAAGCCTTTTGAGACATTTTTATTGTATCAAAAATAAGTGACTACAATTGTTTTCAATAACATAATTTCACATAATTGTCATTTTCAATAACAAATTATCTAAAAATGTGTTGTTTGCTGGGATCTCTCAGGTGTCTTCAGAGCACTTCTGTTTGACAGAAGTAAACAGTAGCTGCAGTTTTCACAGTTTAGCTCTCTAGGGGGAACTTTTCTAAACTAGTATACTATTATTCTACACACACACAATGTCCTAATAGTTAAAATTTGCATAACATTTATATCCTGTTATATGGCTTAAGAATGCTTAATCCCAAGTCAGCTGAATCTTGGGTGTAGAATTATAAGATAGGTAACAAAATTCCTTTGGCTTACCTCGATTCTAAATGTGCCTTTAATATCCCATTTTATTGGTCACTTCACATATCTCAGGTATAAACACATATAACTTATTAATTGTAGGGTTATTCATTCTGGTCAATTAAATACATGACAATCTTGTTTTGTTTTGATTTCATTTCCTTTGAGTTTCAAAGTATTTTCGGACTTTTGTGTGTTAGCTATAAAGTACTGGCTGAGAGAAAAAACACTGTACTCATTGCCAACAGGCTGGTCATTAGCTAAATAATGTTAATAAAAATTCCCCTGATAGCTTTATTCTGAATGAAGGACTATATCCCCATCCTTGATAATTCTATACTTTAGTTTCCTTGTCTGCAAAATGAGTTGGTTGGATTTGTCCATTTCTAAAATTTAATAAGAGTTTACCTGGAAGTGATTATGCACTTCATTCGGCATTCTACAAAGGTTAGTTTTCATTTGATCACTTTATTTAAGATTAAATATCAAAATTTAAACAGAACAAGTACAAACATTAAAACCATTCAAATATTGCAACAAAAGTTGAAAGCTAAAAGCAAAAGCCTCTTCTGTACTAGGAAGGAAAAGCTGTTTGTTTTTCATTTAATAAAGGTAATGGAATACCTTTAAACCCTAATGCTTGTGATTAAAAATTAACTATCTGTCTCTGATGGATATAATCGGTTATTTAATATAAAAGTTTGGATTGAATGAAGTTTCTTTCATCGGTACAGCATCTACAAGTATCTAACACTATTGCTTAAATATCATTCCATGGGATCCACACAATTACAATAATAAGTGTGGAGGGAGACAGGGGGAGCCTAAGAGAGCCAATGCGGGCTGAGGAATGTGTGCGGGCTCAGTACTGACACTAGCTCATTGCCCAACAGAAAACCACAACTGTGACAGTTAAACACTTGCTCGAGGGCACAAATCAAATAATTGGGAAAGTGTGCTTTGATTAGGGTTAGGCATTCAACCCCATTATTCTGTTTTTTTTTTTTCCACTTAAAGATATTGGATCTCAGATATGCATATAATTCTAATTCCACTCCTATAGTTCAAGTAATTAGAAATTATTTTTTAAATGGGAGGGAAAGTGTATTCTATATCAACAACTAATGTACCAAGGTCTTATTTTAAACAATCTACCATGTTAGAACAAACAGAAAAAATCTACTTCCATTTAAAACATTAAAATGTGGGTTTAAATGAGGAGATAAGGATCTATCACATGTAAAACAATTATCAACATAGGTCCTGAAATGTAATTCCTGGAGCATTTCAGAACAGAGCCTGAATTCATTTGCTAAACACACTGGTTTCACCAATTATTATTCTGACTAAAAAAAAAATATATAAATGTATCATAAAGGAGCATGACCAAACATTCAAAATACTGTCAGGGACCATCCTTTTCACCCCAAGTAGGAGCCATATCTCTGGTACTTTTGACTGGCGTTTTGAAATGTGCTTGTGAATAAAACAGGGAGAAAATGGCATATCTCCTATTCAAATGCCCACACAGAGGTAATAACGAAAGCAGTGTTTCATGGGTCACTGGGGAAGGCATCCCATCCGAATGTTTGTTCCTGAGGATGATAAGAGTGGAGTGAAAAACCTTCTGTATCACGTAACCCGGACTAGAGGAAGAACTGATGGATGGTGATTGATTTAATACAAAAAGTCTGAACACCAGAGAGTGGAAGACAGAAGGGGAAAAAAAATCAAACAGAAATTATTCCAGAATCTTTTGAATTGTGATCAGTTAAAAGCCCCAATTCCTGAACTCAGCTCTGAGAGCACATCTGCATTTATGTCTCCTCCTGTGCCCTTCGTTGTAAAAGGATAATGGAATTACAGAGTAAAGGCAGACAAATGTTAAGAGAGATGGGTTTTGTTTTTGTTTTTCCATGAAGTGCTTCTTCCTAAACTTCCTAAAGCAGATGGCTGTCTGTTCTAGGATGAAAGATTAGTAGTGAAGGAAATTCCTCAGCCTTGCTCAGAGCACACGGTCTGTGCTGGCAGGCAGGCAGCTGAAACAAAATGCCCCGTTTGAAGCAATGTTTTCAAGAAACCTTGAATTGGAGAGGTAGAGTCGTAAATAGGAGTATTCTGTGTCTTACTGTTTCCTCTCCCACCCCATGAAAACTGCTTCCCAACCTCATTTCTTATCAGTAATAAGTTGAATTTACTTATAAATCCTTCCATGTCTCAGAGATCACTGAGAAAAATAATGTTTCTTTCAATTTTCATGTATGCATAAGAGTTGTATATGAAAGTAATCTGGCTGTTAACCATATTTTTACTCAGAAGTGGAGAAGGAAAAGTGTACAATGTATGTTTGAGGTCAGTAAATATGGTTTGTACATCCCTGAGAGAGAAAGAGTGATGTATTTTAGTGCAATAATCATTTGAAGTATAGGAAGGATTTTGCTAGATAACACTTTCTTCATCAACAAATACACATGCACACAAACATACATAAGCACGATTTTATGGGATAAATTAGTCCAATGGGATTTTAAAATTTGATTGAGCATTCGTCCTTAAGAGTGGAGTGCCCTGATTTTGTTACACTTATTCAGCCTACATCCAGTGACCTTCATATGAACAATTGATGTGATCAGTCATTTTTAAATATGCATTTAATCATGACGTGTTTATAATTCAGGTTTTATGCCTTTGAGCAGAACTTCTGGGAGCAGAGAAGATGGAAAAATAAAACAATAATGTGAGTAATATACAGGCTAAAAAGGGGGAGTTCGGCTATGTTTTATGATATAAATAAAGACGGATCAAGATACGAATGCTTGATCCAATAAAGTAAATCACAATGATTTCCTGTAACATGATAACCTTATTTTATATTCTTAGGTTTTGTGTCTAATGAAGATATTGTCTTGCTCTCCCACAGGAGGCCTACACTCTGCTACCGGGGCTGCTGCCACATCTGCAGTGACCTCTGAGAAGTTCCAGCACATTGTGCAAGTCCCATAGCAAAGGCTGGCAGAAAATAGCCATCACAGCAATTTAGGGTGTGGGGCACAGGTGTGCTCTTGTGGTGTTGAGGAAAGCAGACATCGACCTCACCAAGAGGACCGGAGCTCACTGTGATCACAATTATGCAGAGTCCAACCAGTACAAGACCCCAGGCCAGTTCTAGAACAGACAGGAGGACTTGAAGGAGGGAAAATGCAACCAGGTCCTGGACAGCGGTCTGAACAACATCTGGGGCCTTCGTATTCAAGTCCCGCACATTAAGGCCAGAGGCCCACTGTGGGGGCATCCAAGAAGAACTAAATCTGTAGGCCTGTCTGTTAATAAAAAGTTTACACACACACACACACACACACACAAAGATGTTGTATCAACATGATAAGATGAGTTTGGCTTAAGTTCATGATTTATGGGAACTTAGAGTGGGCTGATTGAAAACCAGAAAAATAGGCTTTGTAAGTGGCTGGAGAAGATGTTGTTCTCACCGTCACCCCAGGGGTGAGCCTGAATGCCAGCTTTGACAGTACTGTGCTGTCCGTAATATTCTGCTGTTTTATCTCTGTATTTCTTTTGTATGCAGAAAGTTAGACTAATCACTCTAAGAGAATCAGCAATATGACAGTAACATCAGTGTCACCTGTCTAAACATTTCACTACGGTTTTTCAAATGCCCTATTTTACTTTCTTTCTCCTGATCCAGTATTAACCCAGTTAACTGTGACGTGAGTAAACTGGTAGTAAGTTTATAAGTATTTTTTAAATACTGAGTGACATTTTTATTAAGTATCATCCTGGCTTTCTCTATTCTCGATTAAACAATTGGAAATGGTGCTCATCTTTAACAGACATTACATTTCCTGGCTTTGATTCCTGGCTAGTACTTATACAACTCCTCTACAACCTCATTAAATAAGTAAAAATATTTTGTTCAAAGATGTATCGTGCATGATTCTAACTAAACCCTGTGCTTTACTTTATTGAGATTTCAGACAATTGAGAAAAAAATTGACCAAACGAGTATTTGAGACTTTTATTTGTAATAACTGTCCCATTAAATATTTTTCAACACATGGACAAAATATTTTATCTTTTTTTTTTATTTCTTGGGTTGAATAATTTATTCTGAGACAAGTACAACCTCTTTATCATAGCTAGCCACATGCTACACTTTAGCATAGCCATAAGGATAAAGATAAAAACCCCCACATACTTAAGACTTGTGCTTTTCTAAAGGTCATGATTAATTGAGAAAGACAAAGAAGAATCAAGAACAAAATTCCAAAGATACCAAGGTTGAGATGTCATGAAAGACAATCAAATTAGGGTACTGTATGAAACATAAAGAAACAGCAAAATATCATGCTTTTATTACTATCGAAGATCCCCAAATTTGAATAATGTGATGCAAGGCTTTTATCATTTTTCTTCAGTTATTTCAGCTGTTCATTTATAGTTGTCATTTGATATATGCAAGGTGCAAATTTGTAACAGCTTTACCTTGCACTTGCTCAAATGGAATGTACTGACCAAATGGAATCTCTTATTTTGCATGATTAAGCAGCTTTGTGTAATATATTTCAAAATGCTAAATCTCATTATTTCTTAACAAGACAAATTAAAACATTTAACTTTATTTTATATAATGTTGAACCAAACACAATAAAACTAAGGAATCTTTTTTTTCATATTTCATGCAAAATGTATTTTTTTCTGACCAGGAGAGTGGAAACATGGCACAAAATGAGTCAACTGTTCTAATTTCACTTCTTGATATGTGCACGTTCAGCCAATACTCTCCACCTTTGCCTTACTGTGGAAACGGAGGGAACTATGGCTTGTTCTAGCTTTTCCTTTCCTCCTATGTCATCGTCTTCAATAGAATTGGTTGGAAATAACTGGCAGGAACTCAAGTAAAAGGATGTGATGTAGTTACTTGAGTGTTCTTAGAAAACCATTGCTTTCTTTCTGTGTTCCAAGCAGGTTCTGATTTGAATGGAGAGCGTGGCCTTTGTTTTAAAATTTCACAGACCAGGGATAAATATGAATGAAATAAAAACAATAAAAATGATAATAATGATTCATTATGCAACAATGAATAAGCTATGGAAACATTACTTTGTCATTAAACCTGGAGAAAGACTAAAGAGTTCAGTGATTTTCCCTGAAATTTATCTATAAATGCCCACTTACTGGACAGACTGTGAGTACATTTTGTAAAAAAATACCTGGGAATAAAAGGGGTCACTTCTAAGCAAATGTATGGCATAATTTAGAAGGAGGTTTATAGACCATGAAGAAAGGAGTTTATAATAAATAGCTGACATTTATAAGGACTAAGATTTGTTTGTTAGTTATCGCTGTTTCTGAGCAGCAGAGGGTTAAATATTTCTGGACTCTTGCCGCTGGTGGACGTTTTTTAAGGTAATATTTCACTTTGTTTCTTCTTCAATATACCTATTTAAGATCCACCTGTTCTTCTAAACTTGGCCTCCACACTGCTCCCATTGTGCATGTGTACTTGCTCAGTGGAGAAGCGCGTTCTAGAACCCCTCTTCTTAAATCTGGGCCAGTCTGCAATTCACTGTCATCTAAGTGAATGTAGCAGAAGTGACACTGACGCCTGACTTCTGAGATGAGGCCATTTAATACTTGGAGCCCTGAGCTAAGGAACTAGTGTCTGGAACCCTCCCTTCAGTGAGGAAGCATACACAAGCCCATGCGGAGAGAGCACACACAGAGACCCTGAGACTAGGCAGAGAGACCCCTTGGTGCTCACAAGCTGCCCCAGCCCCTTTCTCTTCCAGCACTGAGTCCAGACTCACTGCCCCCTCATGAAAACAATACTCTTGTGTTGACTCTTTCTGAATTCTTCACCCACAGATTTTTGCCGTTTTTCGCTCCTCCTTTTGGATACCCGTAATAGAATTAGCCTTTACAAATGTACCTTTAAAAAAATGGAGAAGTCTAATGCCAGGATAGAAATGAAATGGATTTGCATTTTAATTTCTCAAATTCTAAATATGTTTAGCTAGTTTCTTTGCCAATAGCTTTAATTGCTTCGGTGGTGAAATTGAAACTACTCATCAATTAGATTTAATTTGGCTTTAAAGAATGACGTTAAATACGTCATGCATTGACTTTGCGGTTTTCTTTATTTCTATAGATTGTGCATTGCCAGAGCTGAGAATGTATTGAGGGAGGTGATACTCTTACAGTATTACAATCTAATATAATATATATATATTGTTAATTTATCACAAAGGAAAATAAACATATGTACTGAAGACTATAATAACAGATTTTATTCTAAGATGTAGGAAGATATCGATAATATGGGCCTCATGGGACTCATAGTCAGTTCTGAGGGGAAAAATATTATTTATATATAGTATCGTGTTATCAATTTAACATACAACTTAATGTCATTACATATAAAAATGACATATAGTGTATGTAGTATATACCACTAATATATAGTACATACTATGTAATATATATTACTATATATTATTATGTTATGGTATTGTATATGTTATGCATTCTATACTATATTATATATTGCAAATATGTAATTATTATGTCATATATAACCCAGATATAAATTTTACATGTATATGTATTAACAACAGTGTGAGGAGCCTTGTAGAACCACAGGGTGAGAAAGCATAACTGTTTTAGAAGACACACTAACACAAGATTAGAAGTTTCAGAAAGAGTTGTCAAGACTTTCAAGACAAACTTCACCTACCTGACAAATTTTTCTAGAGAAGGTTTCTCGCATTCTGATGATTTGATTTGAACTGTTACTGAAGTTAATAGTAACATGCAGTGTGCAATTTACATGAATTTGCATTAATTTATTTACTTTAATTCTGCCATTTTAAGGCAAGTACATTTAGCTTGACATTTCATGTTCAGCCAGGCCCAAGTGAGCTTCCAAATGGAACGTAAAAAACTGGTGAATTCTAGCCACCTCTCTGGGTTCACCAGGCTTTGAAAGTATTGTCATGTTTTACAAAGGAACCTGGTGATGCGCTCAAAAGAAATGACAAAACCCTATAAGTTCTAAGGAATTTGCTATAAAACCTGAATGTCTAAACTAAATTGAAATAGTGCACCTAGGTCTCAGCTAATCCAAAAACAATGAAATACTTCATTTAGAAACATAAGCAAAGTCTAGACCAACTGGACTTTTTTCTCTAAAATTGAACTCCCAAATAGCTGAGTTTGCCTGCTAGTAGATTTGAAATGAAATCTCACTTTAACGTTTGCTGAGACTGAGTATGAATTTTTAAAAGACATAAGAACAGAAAAAAGGAGTATTTCTTAATCCTATGATTAATTATTAAAGGGAACTTTAAAACATTTGTTCAAGGGCTTAAAAGTCAGTTCACTTTTGGAGTAAAGATGGCTAAATATTCTTTAGTACTCTTTTCCTTAAAAGCTAGGTTTTATTTCTCCTCCCATTAAAAATGGGGCAAACGTACCAATAGATTACCATTGAAATAATGTACCGGTTTCTGCAGGTCTAGCCTTTACAACACCTGCCAAGTTCTGTGTCCTATATTTTGGAAGATTTCTATTTAGAGCCCTGAGTTGTCATGACAGTAGCACACTTATTGGAGGGACTGCTAGGAAAGTCCTAAAACAAAGGGTTCTACCTAAACTATAGCAATAAGATAACCCTGCGAAGGCACTTGGCGTGTGAATAAAGGGGTTCTCATATCTCCAGAGAAGCCCAGAATCAAAGTAAATAACTTAAGTGACCATAGGCTTCACCACATGGAAGAATACTGGCTTCCAAAGTCCTGCCTAAATCCTGACCACAGTTTATTGGTTTGCCCATAAAATTTGGATTTTTTTATGCAGCATAGATAGAACAGAGCACATTAGTAAACTAACCTCCTTGTTTGCTTCCTATAAATAAGTTAAATATTTGAATTTCTAGTAATGGCTGTTTTCAACAACATATCCCAAAAGTAATTTCATTAGTTATATAATGTTTGCACTGAAAATGTGAATTTCTTTCAAGGAAGCAATGATGCTACTCACCAATCAATTTTTTCCCCAGACTACACCACAACTCAAAAGAACTCCTGCCATATAACATCTAAAATACAAGCCCAGAATTTAAAATCAACTTACATTACAAAAAACAAAACTATGAAACAGTAATAAAAAAAATACATACACTGAACAAGTTATATCAGTTATTGTTTAGAAATTCTTTCAGAGGTTATGAAAACAAGTCACCCTTACTCTAACATGTGTCCTTTCACAAGACTAACAGTCATAGTCAGCTGTTTTATAATTGGTTCTGATTTTTGCAATATAAATGACCAATTTCTGCACCATTGATTTAACCAGTCATGCACTCAATAGCACAACAGAAAGCATCATGAAGTGCTATTTTTGAATGTTTTATTACAAACACTTGGCAACAGTTTTTAAGAACATAAACCATCTTGATGTTTATTCTTTTGAAAAGGAACCATCTAAATCTTTGAAATACTGACTTGGGAACATTAATACCTTAACAGAGAAATTATCTTAAGACATTTTTACTTGTTTCTAAAGTGAAATTACTTGATAAACTATAAGAAAGTATGTTAATATAATAAATGTAAGACAAAGGAATCAAGAGAACACAGATACACTTAACTGAAATAATGAATACATTGTCATTCTTATATAATATTCATTTGCAGAGTTGGAAGGATAATAACAAAATGTCTAAATCATTCTGTTTATTATTATATTGTAATTTATCTCAATAAAAAGAGTAACTTTCTTGCTATCTATAAGTTCAAGTCACAATACTTAGAAATCATCCTTTTTTCCTTATCTGTAAAACTAACATTTTTACATTTATAGATAGATTCTACCCCTTCAATATTTTTAAAATTATTTTATAGCATTTTCAAGTGATAGATATTGAATGTCTTTGTGTCTTTCACTTTAATCTACAATCTATGCTTCAATCACTTTTACAATACCCCTGGGAAGAGGTGGTGCAGATGATGCTTAAACTATTTCCTCGCTAATTCCTGAGGCATGTCTTTCTCTTTGAAAATGGCTCTGAATGCTAAAATGTTCTTCATTATATTTAGCAAAAATTCAATTATTTTAAAAGTCTTTATTACATTTATTGGGGTGACATTGGTTAATAAAAGTATGAAAGTTTCAGGTGCACTATTCAGCAATAAAATCTGTATATTTTATTGTGTTCACCACCCAAAGTCAAGTCTCCTTCAGTCACATTTATTCTCTCTTTATGCTCTCCTATCTCCCCCAATTCCCTGTTTTCCTCGGGTATTCACCATAGTGTTGTGTGTGACTATGAGTTTTTTGTTTGTTTGTTTGTTTTAATTTCTTTATTGATTAAGGTATTACATATGTGTCCTTATCCCCCCCCCATTGCCCCCCACACTCCCAACTCATGCCCTCACCCCCCTGTTGTCTGTGTCTATTGGTTAGGCTTATATGCATGCATACAAGTCCTTTGGTTGATCTCTCCTCTACCTTCTCTCTGAGGTTTGACAGTCTGATCAATGCTTCTCTGTCTCTGGATCTGTTTTTGTTCATCATTTTATGCTGTTCATTATATTCCACACATGAGTGAGATCATGTGATATTTATCTTTCTCTGACTTATTTCACTTAGCATAATGCTCTCCAGTTCCATCCATGCTGTTGCAAATGGTAAGCATTGCTTCTTTTTTACTGCAGCATAGTATTCCATTGTGTAGATGTACCATGTTTTTTTAATCCACTAGCCTGCTGTTGGGCACTTAGGCTGTTTCCAAATCTTAGCTATGGTGAATTGTGCCTCTATGGAAATAGGGATGCATATATCCTTTCTGATTGGTGTTTCCAGTTTCTTGGGATATATTCCTAGAAGTGGTATCACTGGGTCAAATGGGAGTTCCATTTTTAGATTTTGAGGAAACTCCATACTGTTCTCCACAGTGGCTGCGCCAGTCTGCATTCCCACCAGCAGTTCCTTTTACTTCACATCCTCACCAGCACTTGTCCTTTGTTGATTTGTTGATGATAGCCCTTCTGACAGGTGTGAGATGGTACCTCATTGTTGTTTTGATTTGCATCTCTCAGATGATTAGTTACTTGGAGCATGTTTTCATATGTCTCTTGGCCTTCCTTCTGTCTTCTTTAGAAAAGTACTATTTAGATCTGTTGCCCATTTTTTGATTGGGTTGTTTATCTTCCTTTTTTTAAGTTGTATTAGTTCCCTGTAAGTGTTGAAGATTAAACCCTTGTCGGTGATAATATTGGCAAATATGTTCTCCCATGCAGTGCGCTTTCATGTTGTTTTGTTGGTGGTTTCTTTTGCTGTACAAAAGCTTTTAATTTTGATGTAGTCCCATTTGTTTATTTTCTCTTTAGTTTCTATTGCCCTAGGACAGTGGTCAGCAAACTGCGGCTCGTGAGCCACATGCAGCTCGTTGGCCCCTTGAGTGTGGCTCTTCCACAAAATACCACATGCGGACGTGCAGATACAGTGCGATTGAAACTTCGTGGCCCATGTGCAGAAGTCAGTATTTTGTGGAAGAACCACACTCAAGGGGCCAACGAGCCGCATGTGGCTCGCGAGCCGCAGCTTGCCGACCACTGCCCTAGGAGCGGTATCAGTGAAGAAATTTATTTGTCCATATGTCTGAGATTTTGCTGCATGTGGATTCCTCTAAAATTTTTAAATTTATCTAACAAGGTAAAAGACCTATATGTGGAAAACTACAGGACACTGAAAAAAGAGATAGAGGAAGACATAAACAGATGGAAGAACATAGCGTGTTCATGGATTGCTAGAATCAACATCATTAAAATGTCCATACTACCCAAAGCAATCTGTAGATTCAATACACTCCCCATTAAAATACCAATGACATATTTCATAGACCTAGAACGAACTTTCCAAAAATTCATCTGGAATAAAAACAGACCCTGAATAGCTGCAGCAATCCTGAGAAAGAAGAACAAAGTAGGTGGGATCTCAATACCAGATATCAAACTGTATTACAAAGCGATTGTTCTCAAAACAGCCTGGTACTGGCACAAGAACGGACATACAGATCAATGGACTAGGATAGAAAACCCAGAAATTGACCCAAACCACTTTTCTCAATTAATATCTGACAAAGGAGGCATGAACATCCAATGGAGTCCAGAGTTTTTGTTTTTATTGTGCTTAATACTTTCATCTTTTTCTCCCAGTCCCCCCCCCCAACACCCCTTCTCTCTGACAGCTGTCAATCTGTGCTCTGTATCTATGTCTGTTTCTATTTTGTTTATTTGCTTATTCTGTTCATTAAATTCCATATGTAAGTGAAATCTTTGCTATTTGTCTTTATCTCTGATTGGCTTATTTCACTTAGCATAATACTCTCCAGGTCCATCTATGCTGTGGCAAAAGGTAAAATTTTCTTCTTTTTTATGGCTGAGTAGTATTCCATTGTGTAAATGTACCACAGCTTTTTATCTGCTCACCTATTGATAAGCACTTGGGTTGCCTCTAAATCTTGGCTATTTTACTTCAGTTTGTGTATATTTTCAACCCTTGGGTTCATATAGAATGTATTTTCCATCTTCGTGGATAATTGAAGATAGCTGTCATATCCTTAGCATCAGATCACCTCTCCTACAAAGATGATAAAATCATTTAATCTTTCTTCACATGACATAAGGCAGTTCACCATCCTGCTATGACTATTTAGAATATGATATTTTTGAAACACAGAACTCAGAATTAAGGATAATATATTAACTGTGACTGAGAAGTACAAGATAGAACAGAACTGTATCACTTTATTTTAGTACTCTATTAACTAATTCATACAATAAACATTTTTGAGCAGCTATTACTACCTTATATTGCCATGAGACTGAAAATATACAAGTTTAATGAAAGTAAAACGTGGGTGTACTAAGTACTATATTAGAAAATGAAAAGGGCTGCTGGGGGAAATAATAGAAAAAGGTATGGGAATAGAGAATGATGGAGATGGTGAATGCCAATGTTATTATAGAAAAAGTCATCCTAGAAGGTCTTTATTAGTAGACTAGAATTCATGCACTGGGGGGGGGGGGGGGAGGGGGCTATCCCTTGGCCTGGCCTGTAGGATTGGGCCAAAACCGGCTCTCTGACATAACCTGAGAGGTCCAGGATTGCAAGAGGGTTCAGGCCAGGTCGAGGAACCCCACTGATGCACAATTGTGGCCAGGGAGGGATGCGGTAGGTTGGCCAGCCAGGGAGGGAAAGGGGGAGGGCTCCTGGGAGTGTACAGCCCATCTTGCTCAATCCAAATCGCAGGATCCCAGCAGCAAGCTAACCTATCATGGAGCATCTGCCCCCTGGTGGTCAGTGCACATTGTAGCAAGTGATTGAGCAGCCTTAGCATATCATTAGCATATTATGCTTTGATTGGTTGAATGGCTGACCAAATGGCCAGACATTTAGCATATTAGGCTTTTATTATATAGGATATGTAAAATCATCTCTTTATATGTAATTGAATATTAAAAAAATCCATAAAATATTGGTATAACCACATATATAATATGAGTAGTATTCATAAATTTATATATTTAATTTTAATATATAAAAGTAGGGTAAAATCACTTCTAGTTCTGATAATTAAGCAGGACATTCATGGGATGGTAGATTATGAACAAAGACTGAAATAGGAAGTGGATAACAATGACTATAAATAGAGAGCATATGCCGCACTGGTGTGGCTCAGTTGTTGAGCATCAACCCATGCACTAAGAAGCCACCAGTTCAATTCCCAGTCACAGCACATGCCTAATTGTAGGCTCAGTCCCCAGTAGGGGATGTGCAGGAGGCAGCCAATTTTTCTATTTATCTCTCCCTCTCCCCTTCTCTCTCTCTCAAATCAATTTTAAAAATAAATAAATAAAAGTAAATGAAGAGCATAGCAAGAATCAAAGACACAGAGATGGAAAACAAACCATATATCTTGTGGTTGAAAGTAGAACAGTTTGAAATTAAAATATCACATAGGCAGCTATAAGGCTAGAAGATATTTGAAGGACACATTCCCTTTGAAAACAATTACAAGGCATTAAACCTGAAAAATAGTTAAAAGGCTTTTAGTTGAATTCTGACACCATCAATTAATTTTTCTAGAACTCAGGATATGCAGAAGAGCTTAGAAGTTGTAGATACCAAGATTATAATGACAGGAATTGTCTACTGCTAATCTCAATCAAAGGAAAAGATAAGTATCACAAGTTGGGAGGGTGGAAAAGTTATATCAAAAGACCAGTGTCTATAACTGTCCTTAGGTCTTAGTAGATGTTTATTGAATAAATAAATATTATATAAATTAATCTGACTGAATTAATTAGTTTTGGGTAAGATGAAAATCAGAAAATAAATGTAATGAGGATAAAATTAGATTTCTGTGGAAATAAAACTAAACTACATAAGTACATAATGATGAAAACAAATTTTAAAATAAGAAATATCCAAGTATCTTTACTTCCTGTGTGATCTGTTTTAACTAGGTATGTGCTATGCAAGCCTGGACAGTTAATGCTATTTTAGACTTCTTTTTTATATTACTTTGTATTATAAATATAGCACACAGCTCAAGAAGGTGATAGTCTTTCTGGGTGTTGGCCAGAGAGCATCTGGTATACCAGGCATAGTGTTTACCCCGGAAAGGCAGACCTCTCCTTCTATAGTATAAAATCCTGAGGCAGGTTTAAGGCTTTGTCCAGTTTAACTCCAACCTTTATTTGGAGCCTCATCATTAGCTGCCACCTGCCCTCTAATTATTTATCTTCAAACACTCTAAGAGCTTTCCTAGTGAAGCTTACAGATGTCAACATTCGAAAGTAAAAAGCAAGAGATTAGAGCAGTGGTTCCCAACCTTTGTTTTGGCCATAACCCACTTAAGCAGCTCTAAAATCCTGATGACCCCCCTGTAACAGATAATTCTTATTATTCAAACAGTGAACTGTTCAAATGGAGGACGCCTAAAAGGCCATTGACTTGGTCCAAATAAGCTTCCAATGAACATGGCATCCATTAAAAAGAAAAGAACAATAGGACAGTTGAAGTACTGAGGAAGAAATCACTAAGAAATTGTTAAAAAATAACAATAATATGAAGTGATATAAAAATAGCAAATAAAGTTTCAAAACATATAATAGAGAACTGAAATGCATAAATATGTCACAATATATATTTATATACTGCATATGAGGCCCCTAGAACCATAAGAAATGCAAAAAATTCACTGTTAATAACTCATTCTTCAATTGCCCCCCTTAAAAATCAAATTGCCCTCCTATGGGGTATGTGCCCATGTTGGGAACCACTGGTTTAGAGTGAAGACTCCATATGCAGTCACTTTCAGTGGATGAGTCAAAGACTGCCTCCTCTACAGTCATGGCTATTACTTTGCAAAGACCACTTGGCAGGATTCGACATTCTAGGAATGTTCTTGGCTTCTCTATTTATCTGATTTTGTTTACAGGTTTTTTTTTTTCTTACAAATATTTTAATTATTCTCTCAAATTCGAGTTCCAGCAAAAATTTAAGCTATTCGGTGAAGATTGCCTTGAGTGTGCCAATCAGAAAACATTCCTTTTGCTATCATCTTACTATAGCATTTCACAGATATGTTTGCTTGAAGAATCATAGTATTATATTGTATGTTTTATTTTATAAATTTTTTAAAATGTTTTACACTATGGTTGCATGCGCGCGCGCACACACACACACACACACACACACACACACACACCAAATAAAAACTTAAATTTAAAGAGTTAAAATGAAAACATCCAAATGTGAAGAACCATTATTGAGATTTATATTATTCATGATTTCTTGGTTATGAGTAAAGAAAAACAAAACAGCTTATTTTAATTTTGTAAATAAACTGACCTTTAGAATAAATCATTAATACAGTTCAGAGTTTAAGGTTATTGTAGATAACTTCGGAGCACGCAATGTAGGATTTGGTTCAGAGAGATGAGAACAGACCCACCACTGGATCCTTGCTATGATTTTTTTAAAAAATTAATAATAAAGTAAAAAAATAATTTAATAATTATGTGAGGCTTGTGGAATGGTAAAGCAATGGAAGGATTGGTGTCAAAGAGATGTTTTAAATAAGGGTGAGCTAGGAAAATTGGAGTTATGATTAGAAAAATAAATGATAGAGTTAAATCAAAGTTTATGCATCTGTAGCAGCATGGATGGAACTGGAGAGCATTATGCTAAGCGAAATAAGGCAGTCAGAGAAAGATAAATACCATGTGATCTCACTCATTTGTGGAATATAATGAACAACATAAACTGATGAACAAAAAAGATCCAGAGACAGAGAAGCATGGATCAGACTGTCAAACCTCAGAGGGAAGGCAGGGGAGGGTGGGGGTAAGGGAGAGAGATCAACCAAAGGACTTGTATGCATGCATATAAGCCTAACCAATGGACACAGACACCAGAGGGGTGAGGGCATGATTGGGGGGTGGGGGGCAATGGGGGATTAGGACACGTATGTAATACCTTAATCAATAAAGAAAAAATATACAAACAAAATTCAGAAATTTAAGATGTTAATTTTTGCATTATTTATAATCATAAACACACAAACTCTAGAAACAAATGTAGAATAATAAAATGTTGATTAAACAAGAAAAAAAATAAATCAAAGTTTATTTTATACAGAGCACCTGCAAATAGTGGCAGCATCTGAGATGGTGCCTTGGTTAGAGAAAGTTACCAAGAAATATTGTGAAAGATGGATAGGTTTGAAAATAATCATAACTTCTGAGATACTGGTTTTGTGTCGGTCATTTACATAAACAGTGACATCAGCAAGAGAATATTGTAACTGTAAGCAAAACAGAAATAATGAGTTGGGTGCCCAGGGTTTCACTTAATTCTGGGGAGTGTTGCTAAGTGTCAGTAGATTACAGCGATGACGAGAGACAGTGGGTACTTGATCCAGGTTATCATGAGACTCAAATGCATGTGGGAAATAATAAGTTTAAACTTTTTAGTAAGGGGCCAGACAAATGTCAAACCACCCATACACGAAACTTGGAAAAACAAGTGAACTTTTTTGACAGAATTGGAGGGGAAGCAGTTTCTAGGAACCGAGCAAGATTTCCTTCAGTGGAGGCAAGGATTAGAAGAGTCAGGATTTTAAAAACTTTAAGTTATAAGCAGAAATAGTAGTACGGAATGGATATTCTCAAATGTACTTTGTTACCATTGGCATAGAAAGAAGCAATGCAATTATAATTTTGGCAATAAAAGCCACAGGATATTTTGTGAATAAAAGTAATAAAAATAAGAGAGGACTAGGGTCATCCATTCCTAATTAGTAGTGCGAATGGAATGAATGTTCACATGTTTGGCACTAAACCAGAATCAAATTCCAAGAGAAGCATCATCAAATTATGACAATGAACCAATATTAATATTAATATTAATAAATGGTTTCATGCTGGCTATATTTTTATATGCATAAATATAGAAAGCTATTGTCTTGAAACATTTATCTTCTCCAAAAGTCCTTATATTGATTCTCTATTCAGGGACATACTTATGGCCTTGAGATGAAATAGGTTCCTTATAATAGGAATGCAAAGAAAAGGAAACAGTGTTCAGTTTTGTACTTCCAAATTAGACCCTTGAAACTCATGCCAAATCCATAGAGGTACCTCATAGGTATCTTTAATTTTCCAATATCAACACATATAAGGGAAGCAAAGGCACAAGACATCAGTTGTCAAACTTGGCATATGATGAGGAGCAACATTACCTCGTTTTGTTTTGTTTTTTGGTGTTTTGTTTCTTAATTTAACCCCCTTCTACCTCTATATAACTTCCATGACATATCTAGTAACATTACATCAACCCATCTAATCCCATCTTCCTGTTTTATAGGGACCTCTTCCTTTTCAATGGTCTGTTCCTAAGTAGGGTGCTCATTTATTACATTTACAATCTGTTTCCATGAGTTTTGTTAGTTATCTTACATTCTCAAATGCGGTCCAGTTTAAACAATAGCTGTAGGGTCATCCTAATCATGAAAACCCTTACCCCTAATCCCTCTGGCTTTAAATGAGAGTCCATATTTTTACAATTAGATGGGTAGTGATGAGGAAAAAACAGTATTTGATGAAATTAGATGGCTCTAAGATCTGCCTTAGTCCAAGGTCATGGCCTAATTAAAAAATTTATATTATTTGTTAGAAACCTGAGAGATTATGTTTTTTCATGGGTGTACATTCTTATTACTTATTTCTTCTTAGTTCTTTTCTGGTTTCTTCTCTTTCTCCTAATAATTGGTGTGTAGTTCATTGTGCATGAGTACTAAAATTTATATGAGCAAGCTTATGATGATAGAGGTTTTGTTTAATTATTCCAAACAATGTCACAATGCACATTATTGACCATATCCCATTTCATAAAATTGAGTGTGTCTATAATAAAATTACTAGAAATTAAATTGTCAAAGGAAATGTACATTTACATGCTTGATATTTTCTACATAGAGTGCAGTTTGTACTAATTCACACTCCCACTAATTCCCCAAAGTCTCTGCCAGTATAGTATTTAATAAAACACTTTGCTTTTTGCCATTTTGATAGAGAAATCTGGGTTTTGATTTTAGTTTTAATTTACATTACCATGAGTGAAATTGATCATCTTTTCATATGTTTAATATTCATTTTTGTTACTTTCCATGCATATTTCTAGTCATGTCTTTTACTCAACTTTCTAATGTGTTTTAGAATATTTCTTACTCATTTTTCAAAGGCTCTTTATACAGTAAAGTCCATTGATGTTACTTCTATACATTTTAAATCATTTTTGTTTATCAGTTTTCTCAGAACTTTGGAATTTTCAGTCATAACTAAGAAAAGTACTATTTTATAAATTATAAAGATTATTTTATAAATATATTGACTTACTTTTAATAATATTATTAGGTCTGATATACTTTTTAAATTAAATATTTAAGCCATCTGAAATATGTTTTTGTGTGAAGTGTGACTTTGAGATTAAATTGTCTTCTCCCTGACGCCCAAAAGGGTTATTTAGATGCCTGAAAAATACTTCCTGAATGATCCATCTTTCCTTTAATAGCTCTTCTTAATTAAATAATTCTTCCTAATCAACAGTGGCTTTTCAGTTCTTTTCTAGTGTGGAACACCAGGAAAAACCAGACAAATAAAACAAATAAACAGACCAAAAAAAGTACATCCATTTTAGCCATGAACAAATGGACTAAACTTTTCTAGCACCAGTTTTCTCTCCTTAAAAATGTGGGTTGTGTCAGTTATCATTGTTTTCTCACATTATGAAATCTAAGTTAAATACCATTCTTATAAGCACATTTATACTTTGCATATTATAACCTTTATGAGTGCAAAGTCCTATTTTTCACTAATTATGCTACTGATATTCTCACCAGTGTGGTCCAGGTCCCGAATAAGCAGTCTCATCCTTAGCTGAGTACTCATTAGAAATGTTAATATAGAGGCCCTGACCCAAAATAATCCAAGTAAAAGCTGACAACCACTGTTCTACAACATTAAACTGAGTTAATTGATAGAAAAATACATATGGTTCAAGGAAAAATATTCTAGTACAACTTGTAACAACGTACCTACAATGTTTTACCTGCCTCAAAATTTTGCTTAAGGCTACTGTGTTTACATCAATGTTTAGACAAGGAGGGATTTTTCAGTATGATGGAAAATGAACTGGATAAGAATTACAAGTTGAACTACGTCTGTCTTTCCAACAGTGTTGATAGCCAGATAGTAAGTGAGCCCCTGACTTAGCCATTAATCTTTGCTAATTTATGGGATAGGTGTTATCAGTCTATTCTTAGTGACATGTCTAAATTTGTTCTTGATATTTATTTTTTTCTGATTTCTGTGGTCTCTTTAACTCTGTGGGATTTACATTTTACATGTTAAAGTCAAGAATGTGTGTAGTTTAAAATGCATTCACTGTAGCAGTAGATGGTTATTTATATTAAATTAACAACAGAACAATTTTAAACAATATAAATTGCTATCATCTTCTCCTTTCCACCTTATTACTGTGATACAGTGACCTTTAAATTGCAGCTTTGGAGTTATGATGATGCAGATGGTGGTGTCAGCTATATAAATCTTACAATGTTTACTGTCAATTCTCCCCCTCAAGGAGAAAACTCTGTATTGGTAAATGACTATAAGGTTAAAAGTAGAGGTCAAAACGTAAGTACATGGCTCAGTCACACTAATAAACGATATACTCAGTTGGCTGCTGGGTAATAGGCAGGAATAGATGGAACTGGAAAAACCTAGATCTTAAATTATCAGGTTAAAGTACCCTCCAGATCCCTCGTCTGACTGCTTCTTGAAAACCTGCATTTGTACTAACTAAAATCAACAAATATATTTTACTTATTGTTGTACAAGCCAGCATCAGGGAAAGGAAAATTTCTGCTAAGTCTGAAATATAATTTCAACCATTTTAAAGACTATATAGTCTTAGAAATAATTAAATAGCTTGTTTTGTGTGCAAATATTTTAAAAAGCTATTAGATATAAGAACCTAATTGGAAGTGCATGAAATAAATCTTTATATATACTGCTGCACTTAGAATATAATGTAGACTATAAGAGACACCAAAAAATAGTAAGTAATCTATTGGTAATTTTCTGTGACACTCACTTATCTATATAATTTTAATTGATACTAGAAATGATAGGTAGAAAGAGGTTAAGGCTGATATACACCTAAATAAATGACCATGGCAGAAATAGTAATATAAAATGATGATACAGGAAAAATGACCTATATGTTTTTGTTTGTAGTGTCTTTATCTGGTTTTGAAATTAGGATAATGCTGGCCCCATAAAATGAGCTTGGGAGTCTTCCCTCCTCTTGAATTTTTTGGAATAGTTTGACAAGACTAGGTATTAGTTCTTCTTTGACTATTTGGTAAAATTTACCTATGAAGCTTTCTGGTTCAGGCCTCTTGTTTGTTGGGAGTTGTTTTTGTTTTAGGGGGAGTTTTTTACTGCTTTAATTTCACTAGTTATAATCTGTCTATTCAGATGCTCTCATTCTTACTAATTCAGTTTGAGAAGATTGTATTTTTCTAGGAATTTATCCATTTCATATAGAATTTCCTATTTGTTGGCATATAGATGTTTGCAATTTTTTTTACAGCCTTTATTTTGTTTTGTTTTATTTGGTGTCAGTTCTCCTCTTTCATTTCTGATTTTATTTATTTCAGCCCTCTCTCTTTTTTTCTTGATGAGTTTGGTTAAAGGTTTGTCAATCGTTATCTTTTCAAAGGACCAGCTCTTGGTTTCATTGATCTTTTGTATTTTTTTAGACTCTATTTAATTTATTCCTACTCTGATTTTTATTATTGCCTCACTTCTACTTACTTTGGGTGGTGTTTATTTTTATTTTTCATGTTCCTTTAAGTGTAAAGCTAGATTGTTCATTTGAGATATTTCTTGTTTCTTGAGATAGGCCTATAATGCTATGAATTTTCCTCTCAGGACTGCTTTTGCTGTGTCCTATAGATTTTGGGTTGTTGTGTTCTCATTTTCATTTGTTTCATAGTAGCTTTTGATTTCTTCCTTTATCTCCTTGTTAATACCTTCATTGTTTAGTAACATGCTATTTGGCCTATATGCCTTTGTGTGCTTTTTGTTTTTTTCTTTTGATTGATGTCTAATTTTATACCATTGTGATCAGAAAAGATGCTTAATATGATTACAACTTTCTTAAATTTATTGAGACTTGTTTTGTGGCCTAATGTGGTCTATCCTAGAAAATGTTCCATGTGTATTTAAAAAGAATGTATATTCTGCTGTTTGGGGGTGAAATGCTTTGAATAAAAAAATTAAATACATTGACTCTAGTGTGTCATTTAAGGCTGCTGTTTCCTTGCTTATTTCCTGTCTGGCAAATGTATGCATTGATATCAATGAGGTTTGAAAATATCCTAGTATTACTGTATTATTGTTAATCTCTCTCTTAATGTCCATCAGGATTTGCTTTATATATTTAGGCGCTCCTATGTTGGGTACATAAATATTTACAAAGGTTAGATCTTCCTGTGGGCTTTTTTTTCTTTATTATTTTGTAGTGCTCTTCATTGTCCTTGCAAAGAAAGAAAATTATAGGCCCATATCCCTGATGAACATAAATACTAAAATTCTCAACAAAAAAATTAGCAAACTGGATCCAGTAAATAGTAAAAATATCATACACCTTGATCAAAGGTGATTTACCCCTGGAATGCAAGGTGGGTACAATATCCACAAGTCAATAAATGGAATACACCACATAAACAAAATGAAGGATAAAAATTACATGATCGTGTCAATAAATGCAAAAAAAGCATTTGATTAAATCCTGCACTCATATGATAAAAACTCTCAGAAAATTGGAAAATAAAGGAAACATACCTCAATGTAATAAAGGCCATATAAGACAAACCTACAGTGAACATCATAAACAATGGGCAAAAACTATGTTTCCTCTAATATTACAAAAAAGGCAGGATGCACACTTTCACCACTCTTATTCAACATCATACTGGAGGATCTAGCCACAGCAATCAGACAAGAAGAGGAAATAAAAAGCATGCAAATTGAAAAGAAAGAAGGAAAACTGTCATTATTTGCAGATGGCATGATAATGTATATAGAGAACCCTAAAGATACCACCAAAAAACTATTAGAACTAATCAAAGAATTCAGTAAAGTAGCATGACACAAAACAAATATCCAGAAATCAGGTATATTTTTAGACACCAATAATGAACTATCAGAAGGGGAAACTAAGAAAACAATTATATTTATAATAGCATTAAAAAATAAAATACCTATAATTGAATTTAACTAAGGAAGTAAATACCTGTACTCAAAAAATTATAAGACACTGAGGAAAAAAAATGAAGAAGATACAAATAAGTGGGAGCATATAATATGTTTGTGGATAGGAATAATTAACATAATTAAAATGTACATACTACCCAAAGTAATTTGTAGATTCAGTTCAAATCCTATCAAGATACCAATAGTATACTTCACAGAACTTGAACAAATATGCCACAAAACAAAGACCCCAAATAGCTACAGCAATGTTGAAGAGGAAAGAAAAACAAAACAAAGTTGAAGGAATCACATTATCTGTTATCAAATTATACTACTGGGACATAATAATCAAAACAGCATGGTTTTGGCATAAAAACAGATGTCTAGATTAATTGAACAGAATAGAGAGCCCAGAAATAAACTCATGCCTTATGGTCAATTAAAATTTGACAAGGAGACAAAACATACAATGAGGGGTAAAGACAGTGTTGGGAAAATTGGACAAATACATGGGGAAAAACAAGGAAAATAGACCATCTTCTTACACCATACACAAGAATCAACTCAAAATGGACTAAAGACTTAAATATTAGACTTAAAACTATAAAAAAGAAACCTATAAGAAAACATAGGCAGTAAAATCTCAAACATTTCTCACAGAATTTTTTTTTTCTCTGACATGTCTCCTCGGATGACAAAAACAAAAGAAAAAAAATTGGATTACATCAAATTAAAAGTTTTTGCACAGCAAAGGAAATCAAATGAAAAGATAACCCCCTACATTCTGGGACATATTTTCCCTTGATACATCTAATATGGGTTAATAGCCAAAATTTATAAAGAACTTATACAACTTAACACCAGGAAGACAAACAACCCAATTAAAAAATGGGCAAAGGAACTGAAAAGATACTTCTTCAAAGAGGACATACAGATGGCCAATAAACATGGAAAGATGCTCAATGTCACTTATCATCAGAAAAATACAAAGTACAACTACAGTGACATAACACTCACACCTGTCAGATTGACTGTCATCAATAAATCAGCAAAAAACAAGTGTTGACAAGGATATGAAGAAAAGGGAATCCTGCATTGCTGGTGGGCATGCAAATTGGTGCAGCCACTGTGGAAAATGGTATTTATTACCTCAAAAAATTTAAAATGGAACTGCCTTATGATGTAGTGATTCCACTTTTGGAATTTATCCAAAGAAGCCAGAAACATTAATTTGAAAGAATATATGTTCATTGCAGATTTATTACAATAGCCAAGATTTGGAAGCAGCCCAAGTGCCTACCAGGACATGAATGGATAAAAAACAGTGGTAATTTTACACAATGGAATACTATTCAGCCATAAAAAAGAAGGAAATGTTACCTTTTGGGACAATATGGATGGACCTGGAATGTCTTATGCTAAGTGAAATAAGCCAGTCAGAGGAAGACAAGTATCATATGATTTCACTTTTATATGGAATCTAATGAACAAGATAAACTAATAAGCAAAATAACAAACAGACTTACAGATACAGAGAACAGACTAACAGCTGTCTAAGGGAGGACTGGCTTGGGGGCTGGGTAAAAAAGGCGAAGGAATTAAGCAAAAAAGGAAAAACTCATAGAAACAACAGTAGGGTGATTACTGGAGAGAAAGGGGGATGAGAGGAGGTAGACGAGGGTAAAGGGAAGATACATGATGATGGAAGGAGATTTGACTTGGGGTGCCTTGAACACAAAATACAATTTACAGATGAACTATTATAACATTGTGTTCCTGAAAGTTATATACTTTTATTAACGTGACCCCCAAAAATTCAATAACAAATGATGGTATAGAGAGAGGAAAAAAGAGCAAAAGAAACAGAAGAAAGACTTATTTTTCTGAAAAGTTTTTCATTATGTTGAAACTTAAAAACTGTTTTTAACTAGGAAATGCTTATACTGAGGCAAAACTGACTTGAAAGATGAGCTTATGGATGCTGTCAACAACAGTAAATTAAATCATAAGCTGATCAAAGGGGCATAAATTCTTAATTTAAATAAAACAATCTGAACCAGGACAAGTATTGTTGTATTTTATTTAGAAGATACATGAGTAGGAGTTTTGACTCCAAAATTAATGTCATGACTGCTTTGGAGAAATAGAAGTAAAGTCTGGAAAATTTTCCTAGAAGATTGTTTCAGCTGCTGAGAAGGAGAAAAAAAAAGTAGGTCATTGGTCAGAAGACAAGATTCTTACACAAACTGCAGTGTGAGAACAGACTCATTGGTCATTTACAAGTTTAAAAAATTTCTTCCAAAAATTTCGGATTTATCAGTAATGCTTAACCTTTTTCCGATGTATATGACTCTCTTTTTGGAGCCTAGCTAGAAGTACTTCATATACTATGTTCTGTTGACTAGAGAACTATAATAGTAGAGACCTTAAATTAATTAAATTTAAGTAGAGACCTTAAATTAAATTAAAGAAGATATATCAATGATTTTTATCAATCTCTTGTATCAAGTTCAATGTAAGACAGTGAAGGTTTATATTATTAAACAGAATTCTGCCGCTAAAGGAGTGAGTCATACAAATAATTCAATATATTGAGTGCTTGACTCTTGGAATCATCAAGTGTCAATAAAATCTGTTACTTAAATTTTCATTTGTTTTTGACAGTAACAACTGAAATTAATTTGATCCCAGAAGTGCAGGAGATCATCTTCACATTTTATTTTATGTAATTTTGTCTGAGCATTTAATTAATCTTTTAAAATACATAGCAATAAGATGAAGAAAATGACTTGCTAATTCTCTTTAACAATAAAATTCAAAGAAACTTGTACTTGATGTGTAGTTGTCTTATTTAACTAAATACAGGTGATAACATTTTTGTTTGATTTTAAAGCCAAGAAAATGCACTTTAACAAAAATACCCTAACAAAATAAAACAAGAAGCTAGCAGAGGGTTTTGATTTTCTTTTGTTTCTTTCATTTTATTTTAGTTGGATAAGAATATAAATCACTAACTTAGTTTCATCTTCTCTTGAGATAAACATTTCCATATTGCAAAAATAAAACAAACGAAAGATAACAAAAACCCTGCAACAGTTGTTATGTAAAGGTTCCACCCACCCTAAAGGATCTGCTCCCAGATCTTAAAGAAAAAGAGAGCATTTGTTTGATATCAGATCACTAAACCATTACACTTATTCCTGTGATATGCTCTTTAATGGAAATTAGCAAACATTTTGGATTTAATGACTAGACTTACCGTTTGGAGAAAAACAAAACATACTGTTTTATAAAATAATTTAACCAATTTGGATTAGAGAGAAATTTACTTCTAAATAATTGTATTATTTTGTTTTCTAGTTGCTGATTCTTCTTCTGTTAACAAAGAATTTGATTTCTATAATGTTGCCATCCAGTCATTACTAATATATTTTACATGAACAAACACAAATGGACCTCATTTAGGGTTTATATTCCTTTATGCCAGTCTTCTTAGCATTGCTATTAGAGCTAAATGGGGGGGGGGGGCAGTTTAATAAGGTATTATTCATTAATCATAGTGGAATTTCTAACACATAAATTAAAAATAGCTCATTTCTCAAAGATATTTAGAACAGTCCTCATTTCTCAACCATTTTGTTTCTCAAACATTTTGCATAGAAAGATCTCTTAATTTACGTCTGTCACAGAAATAAAGTCTAGTAGTTGCAATGGGCATCAGAGCTTATTAATTCACTCTGATATCTGGCTAATTTTTTGTTTGTTTAGTTTGCATAGAGTTAGCCCAAACTAATACTTGGAAGTGATATCATAAGCAGAAAGGTAAAAGCTAATTTGGACTGAGGACCAGGTGACACAGAAATAATCTCCAGTTCCACTGGTTTGGCCAATTAGCAACATCACAGATGCTTTTGAGATTATAAGAGCATTCCATGGCAGCCGATACTCCTGTACATGGAATTCAAGTCATGTCCACTCTCTATAAAAATCCAGAAATATGCTCAAATCCCATTCACTTGTGATGCCTCTGTTGCCAGGCGTAGTCTGGAGTATTATCATACACAGAGTATGCCAAAAAAGGTCAGGACTGGTTTCTGAGAGGGTATGTCTTTTGAGTCATAAATGAGCAGGTATTAATCACACAGAGTTGGGAGTTGTTGAGTGAGGAAACAGCCTTAACAAAGAGTTACAGATTTAAAAAAAAACTAGCCTAGGAAGCTGGTCAGGCTTCAAGACCATGAATGGTGAGATGAGACTGACAATATAGGCAGATGTCAGAATGCAACACTGGCAGGAAAGTCTCTGTTAGTTTAATGAACTGAGTTTTTGCACTGGAGAAGATAAGGAATAATTGCAATGATGTATCTGGAATATGCAAGAAACAGCTTTGTTTTCAAGGTGTTTAACTCAGTGTTTATGAAGAAGATCTATCTGATGAAAACAATAATGAAGGCAATGAAGAAAATTAAGGGATTTTTGTAGCAATTCAATTAAGAAAAGTAACGATCCTGTCCTAAAGATGCCGTGAATTTGAAAGGTTTTTAAGATTGACTGGGTTCTGTCAATACAATAGTGGGAAGAGTCTAACATAAGTGTCAGTTTTCTAGCTTGGGTAACAGAATTGATGGTGGTATCTCCAATCAAAATGCAGAGTAGAGACAAGTTAAGAAGAAAGATAAACATTAAGTTCATAAATGTAAATTAAGTTCATAAATGTTGACTATAGAATTCCCATGGAAAATCCAGATAGAAATATCCAGAATCCAATTAGATAAATGTGCCTGTGGTTCAGGAAATGGTTATGGGCTTGAGTACTGAGTTGAAACATCAATAGAGTATAGCAGTGATAGCGAACCTTTTGAGCTCGGCGTGTCAGCATTTGGAAAAACCCTAACTTAACTCTGGTGCTGTGTCACATATAGAAATTTTTTGATATTTGCAACCATAGTAAAACAAAGACTTATATTTTTGATATTTATTTTATATATTTAAATATCATTTAATAAAGAAAAATCAACCAAAAAAATGAGTTCGCGTGTCACCTCTAACACGCGTGTCATAGGTTCGCCATCACTGGTATAGGGGGTAGTTGAAACAAATGAAAATGTGTGTAGTAACCTGAGAAAGCACATTGCATAAGAAGGAGAATGAGCTAAAAATAAAAACCTGAGCAACAGCATTATTTAATGTGTCATGAGAGAAAAAGAACCTACTCAAGATAAAAAAGAGATTAATCAAAGAAACCCTAGGAGAGGGAGCACAGTGTGGCAACATGATAGTCGTGGGAATACAGATTGTATTACATGAGCATTAGCTACTAGAGCAAAAGACACACAAAAATATCCTTACAAATAGCATGTGATTTTCAATGTTAGAATGTCACTGGACAATAAATTGATGAAAACTCAGTTTGATTGTCAGAAGAGTTAATGAAAAGTAAGGAAAGGTGAGAACAAGTGTATACTATTCTTTCTAAAAATTTGGATAAAATGGGGCAGATTGGACATTAAATTTAATATAAAGTCAAAACAGGAAAATAAATCAATAAAGGATGAATCAAGAGTGAGTAAGCATAGAGCAGGGGGAGATCAGAAAGATGCAAGACAAATAAGGAGATCCAAATATAGAACAATTTAATGAGATTTTTGAAACTAAGAACAAAGACATATTCTTTCAGCCACATTGAAGGTTTTTTATTTTCCTATCTATTGATTTTTTTGAGGTTATGCTCATTAACAAAATTACACAGGTTTAAGGTGCACACTTCCACAACACATCACCTGTACACCCCAAGTCAAATCTCCTTCCATCACCATTTATCCCCCTTTACCCACCTTTTCCTCTCCCTACCCTTCCTGCACTAAAATCACCACACTGCTGTCTGTTTCCATAACTTTTTTTCTCTTCTTTTGATCAATCTCTTTGCCTATCCTCCCACTCAGCCCCCCAACTCTCCTACCACTGACAGCCGTCAGCCTGTTCCCATTTGTCTGCCTCTATTTTTCTTATTAGTTCATTTTGTTCATTAGATTCCACATATAAGTGAAATCACATGGTTTGAAGTGAACATATTCTCAAGATTTTATTGTCTTGTTGTAATTGAGTCTTGATTGCTATTGGTAAATTTTCAATTAACAATAGCAATAGTGTGTGTGTGTGTGTGTGTTCAACCCTCAGGCTGTCTGATTACGAGGCTCAGCTCCCACTGCAGCATATGAGCTCCCCTCTAGGTGCTGACCACACAATGTGTAAAGTACCGCAACAGGGTTTGGTGCCAGTCAAGATCTCCCTTTGGATATGCGCTGGTGAAACTTATTGGACCCCGCTCTGATGTTGTCGGAAGCTGGCCACTGGGTGTGTTGGTTCTGGGACTTTCGGGAAGGACGCCGGTACAGGCCCATATAAGATGCCAGCCTTGGGCATGCTGTTTGGATCTATAAGTGCTCCATGGTTTGTGGCTGCCTCTGCTGGGCCTGGATGCCCACAGGAAGGACCAAGCCATACACCAAGGCGGGTTTTTACCAGCACCAGTCATGGGGGTAGATCAGCAAAAGTCCCAAGGCATCCTGAGATCTGCCTCCACCTGCCTTCTCCTGACAGCTGCCTGTTAGGGTCACTGAAAGAGCCTCTGGTTGGACTCAAGTTGCATGAACTAGGTCACAGTGAGTCGCCAGGGAGGAAAGAGTGGTGTTCACCAATTTGATACAGGTTCAAACTCGTTGCCAGTGCTTGGTCTGAGGCTACTCAACAAATATCTGGGTTTACCAAGTCTAGCTGCCACCTGTTGGGGCAGGGTCTCTGGGAATCATCAGGGTGAGGCCAGCAGAGTTTATCAGGCCCAAACAGACCAAGACTTGGCCATGTGAAGGGAGGGTTCTGCTATGGTCAGGTGTGCAAGGGAAAAATCTCCCCTGCCCCAGAGCCACACTGCTCAGTTGGTCCTAGATTTTGCCTTAATAGGGTAGAGACCCTAGGATTAGGGTGTGTGGGGCCTTCAGAGCCAGAGCCTGAGCTCTGAGGTGGATTTGCTAGAAGTCCAGAGGGTGGTTCTAGCAGATTTTCTGTGCGGGGGAAGTGCCAGTCAGGTTCCAGGGAAAGTGGGAAAATGGACCTCACCCCAAAGCCACACAACTCAGCCACTTACACCCCCTGAGTCTGTCCAGATCTCTACTCCACAGCCAAGCAGCTGACTCTTCAGCAGTGTCTTAGCTCCACAGGGTGGGGTGAGAAGGTGGGGCTATTGCTTTCCCCCAGGCTGATACCATAAGGAGGGGGGTGGTGCTCCACCCACAAAAGATGGTGGCTGCCATATAAAAGAATGAGGCAGCAGCAGGAGTCTGCTGGCTGTCCCTCAGTTTTGTCCCAGGGCCAAACTTCAGAGTCTCCTCACATGACTCTAATCTGTTCTGCCCTCCCTCTGCTGTAACTCAGGGTGAGTGGCTGAAAATGAAATTTTGGGCCCTTTAAGAGTCTACTTGTATCTCTAGAGGACTCCCATCTCTCCTTGGAAAAAAGAAACCTCTTGGCTTTTCACAGCCAAATGTTACATGTGTGACACTTCCCAGCTCTGGTGCTGTGGGCTGGGGAGCCCAGCTTGGGGTTCAGACCCCATGCTTCTCAGGGGGAACCTTGTTGATACACAGCCAGCTGTTTTCTGTGTCTCTACCTTTCCTACTAGTGTCAGCCCTTCCTACTCTTGTCTCCACCCTTCCTACTAGTCTTGATGTGGCTTCTTCTATAAATCCTTGGTTATAAGAATTCTCTTCAGCTAGTCTGCAGTTGTTTATTCAAGATGATAGTTCTATACTTTAGTTGTAATTCATCTTTGGTCTGGTAGGAAGAGAGTGTATTTTTCATCTAGAGGCCCAGTGTGCAAAATTCATGCACTGGAGGGGGGTGTTCCCTCAGCCCAGCCTGCACCCTCTCACAGTCCAGGAGCCCTCAGGAGGTGTCCTAAGCCATCAGTCAGACATCCTTAGTGCTGCCATGAAGGCAGGAGAGGCTACCCCAACTGCCGCTGTGCTCGCCAGCTGTGAGCTCAGCTCAGGGCTTCTGGCTGGGCAGCACCCCCCCTGTGGGAGTGCACTGAACACCATGGGGCAGCTCCTGAGGTGAGTGTCTGCCCCCTGGTGGTCAGTGTGAATCACAGTGACCGGTTGTTTCCCTGTTCAGTCGATTTGCATATTAGCCTTTTATTATATAGGATATTTTTCTTATAATGTCATATATCTTTATAGAACTTTTTGGAGGCAAACTTATCTATTGTATAATCATTTAGAGTTCTAATTTTAGTCAATACATCTGATCATAGAAATATAAGAAAACAAAATTTATATTTAATTCTAATAATTTCTAAGCAGTTTTTTACTTATTTATTTATTTATTTTAATATATTTTATTGATTTTTTACAGAGAGGAAGGGAGAGAGATAGAGAGTTAGAAACATTGATGAGAGAGAAACATCGATCAGCTGCCTCCTGCACGCCCTCTACTGGGGATGTGCCCGCAACCCAGGTACATGCCCTTGACCGGAATCGAACCTGGGACCTTTCAGTCCGCAAGCCGATGCTCTATCCACTGAGCCAAACCGGTTTCAGCCTAAGCAGTTTTATTAAAAAAATGTAGAATAAAAAGAGGAGAGCCATAAAAATATACTGGGGAAAAAAGAAACATCTTATTTATTGGAATTCAAAAGCTAGTGAGATATTTTGCCTCAAAAAAACTTGTAAAATATTACATGAGTTCACATAAATATCTAACAGATCGGCTGATGTGTTCTATTCAAGTTTAGCTAGCAGCTTCAAATCCCTCAGTCTTTCCACTCCTGACTGCACCAACACCTGTTCTACTCAATTTGGAAATAAAACGTACATCGGGTTTCTTAGTGGATTGTAAACATGTTCAAATGCAGTCCAGGGTGAGGATGTGTGCACAGTGCAAATTGCTTTTTAATATTTGTAAACATATAAACCTCCCCTTAGCCATCCTTCTCACACAACTTCATATTAACCTAATGATCTGACTATAACAAATTGTCAAATTGCATTTTGCTGCCAAACTGTTTTACAGTTAAGCTGTTGCTTTGTGTTTGCTCCTTTTTGTTCAGCCAAATAATTTGCTTCTCAGTTCCATGGCATAGAAAAAAGTGATACACGGGGATTTAGAATGTATGTAATCATGTACGCAGCAAGACAAATACAATCAATTTATTTCCAGTGTATTCTACTATGCATATTTTGTGTTTAGTGGTAGAATTATAGCTTTATTGAGAAAACATAATATAGATTTATTTTATTGTTGCTTACCATTCAAAAACAACATTTGTAAATGTAACATGGTAATTCATGATAATAAATATTGAATAGCATTTCCCAGTTCAAGAAATGTTTTATAACTCTTAATTCCAGTGTTAGATGAACAGCCTATAATTATATAGCAATAATATTTGTCATCTATGTACTTCAGGTTTAATTTTTAAATTTGATTTAAGTGGCATTTGATCACAAAAAGAATATAGTGTTCCTCCTCTGAGAAGGAACACTATTGTAAATCACAGTCATAATGATGCAGTTGCACAATAAAACGTAGGTAATGACAATTACTTGACTGTTTTAACAACCTTTGTTTTATGAGTTCCTCATTCTTACAAATCACTAAAACCATTCCATTATTCTGTATTTCACTTAATATTTTAATTTCCTCTACTTTAACCACCTAGATATCACATGAAATAAATTTTGTTTCAGTTAGCTATTCTTATTTATCCTTATAATTCTCATAACCCAGACTTGGGTTCAGATGCAGTTTTTAATTTATTAACACTTTAAAAAACTAGATTGCCTCTGAATTTTTCCCTAAATTTATAACAAGATGGACTTGGCTGGTTACAACTCCATAGGCTTGGTGACTTCTGAAAAAGCTGGAACCAGAAGAAACAGTATCAGTTTTCAGGAGGCCTTGTTGCATGTTACTTATTTCTTAGGTCAATGAATTTTTTAATGAAGGGTTAATTTCTCCTTGCCACTGTTTGGTAACACAGTCACTGTTTTCAAAGAGCTAATTCTTTAAACGGTTCTCAACCAGTGCTAAAACTTAATACAATTGATTGAAAATAGTGTTTTGCCTTTAAAAATATTTTATATTATAATAATGTGAATAAAATATATGAATAAAAAATTTATGGAAATATGAGAAATAATCGTAGTAGTTATGCTTTCTTTCTTACATTTTTTTTTTAAGAGGCCAAAAGGAAGTTTACGTCTTTCAGATTTTTTTATCAACAATACAATATTTTTGGTCTTAACAAATGTCTCTTTGGACACTTTCATTTTATTTATTTTTTATTAAACTTTATTATTGAAAGTATTTCAAATGTCCTCTTTTTTACCCCACTGACCCCCTCCACTTCATTTTCACCCCCTCCCCAGGCTCTCCCCAGCACTATTGTCTGTCCATGGGCTATGCATATATGCATATAAGTACCTTGTTTCATCTCTTCCTGCCCCCCCCACCCCTTATGAAATACATCAGTCTGTTGCATGTTACAATGTCTCTAGATGTGTTTCGTTCAGCAGTTTATTTTCTTCATTAGATTCCACATATAAGTGAGATCATGTGGTACTTGTGTTTCTCTGACTGACTTATTTATGTTTTCTTAATCTTGTAATCTTGTAAACTAATCTTGTAAAATTCTGTCACTGTCTTCAGGAGAAAGGTGTTTTTAAGAGGTCTTTCTTTGACAAGACCAAACTAACACTGAATTAGTGTCCCCCTCTTTTTAGTAGATTTTATTCTGTTATCAATTTCGTGATTAATTTGCTCATCAGAAAATTTCACATTTCTTTATTTCTTTTCACTTCATCATCTGAAACACTGACACTGTGGACCAACCTCTAGTCATCAAACACTTCTCTTTTCACATCTATAACCCTAAACTAGTCTTTATTTGATTTTTTTCTTGTTTCTGTTTTTTCCCCTCAGTCAGTGGCTCAGTCAATATGTCAAAAAGTCAGAAATAAACTTTGGCCTCAGGAATTTAAATAAACAATGAAATTTTCCAAATCCTCTCTCCCTTCTTTCGAATTTAATGAGGACTCCCATTCTTTATCACACCTCAAATTCTTAGAAGACTCTCAAATGCATCTCTGCAGTATCAACTTCTTCCTAAAGTTCCTAAGTGTAGCCAACTCCAGACTTTTGACAAAAACACTGAGAGTTTGAGATGTGAGTCTTAGGAAACTTTTGAGGCCTTAGTTAAATGTCTTAATATTTCAGTCATTTTTTTCTGCCAGTTTTCTAAAAATAATATTAGTCTTCATTACCATTAAGAACTTTTATAATTCTAATATTCTATAATACTGCAAATTACCTATTTTAAATTTATTTTTATTGAATTTATTGGGGTGACATTGGTTAATAAAATTATATAGGTTTCAGGTGTACAATTCTATAACACATCATCTGTATATTGTATTATGTATTCACCACCCCATAAATTACTTCTACTTATATATTTCAAATTGCCATCTCCTTTTCACCATAAATCAGTTTCCTTCTTGTCAACTAAGGTTAGCATGATTTGCATTATATATACAGTTTATCTTTATCTTGTCCTTTCCTTATTTTGAAATTTAATTAGTTACTTGAATGAAAATATAAGTATTACCTTTATTATTTTGGGCAAAACTCAAGATATTATTCAAGATACAAAATTAAAATAAGTTATATATATGTACTAGAGGCCCGGTGCACAAAAATTTGTGCACTCAGGGGGGAGGAAGGGTGTCCCTCAGCCCGGCCTGTGCCCTCTCGCAGTCTGGGACCCCTTGGGAGATAACGAGCTGCTGGCTTAGGCCTGCTCCCGGGTGGCAGAGGGCAGGCCCAATCCCTACGTGCAGCCCCTGGTTGGGCTCAGAACAGGACCAATTGGGGAGTTGGGGCGCCGCCCCTGTCACACTCAAGGTAGAGTCGATGGGGAGGTTGCGGCGCCACCCCCTGTCATGCACAGAGCAGGGCCCATCAGGGGGTTGAGGAGCTCCCCCCGTCACAGAGGAGGGCCGATAGGGGAGTTGGCACACCGCCCCCTGTCACACACAGAGCAGGGCGGATCGGGGGGTTGGGGTGCCGCCACTGTCACACTCAGGGCAGGGCCAATGGGGAGGTTATGGCTCTACCCCATCACACACAGAGCAGGGCCCGTGGGGGACGGGGGGTTGGGGTGCCACCCTCTATCACCCACAGAGCAGGGCCAATCAGGGGGTTGGGGCGCATTCACCTGTCACACACAGAGCCGCAGGGCGATCAGGGGGTTTGGGCCCTGCCCCCTGTCACACTGATCCCAGTGCCGGGAGGCCTCTCATCTCCGCTGATCCCGGTGGTGGGAGGCATATTACCCTTTTACTATATAGAATAGAGGCCTGGTGCACGGGTGGGGGCAGGCTGGTTTGCCTTGAAGGGTGTCCTGGATCAGGGTGGGGGTCCCCACTGGGGTGCCTGGCCAGCCTGGATGAGGGGATGATGGCTGTTTGCAGCTGGTCACACACCATTCAGGGTGGGGGTCCCCACTTGGGGTGCCTGGCCAGTCTGGGTGAGGGGTTGAGGGCTGTTTCCGGACTGGGACTGAAGCTCCCAAATGCTCCTTTTTTTCTTTCCTTTTTTTTTTATTCTGGGTCAGCTTTAGCTCTGAGGCTCCAGCTCTTAGGCCTCCGCTCCTGAAAGAAGGTATCTGGTTTGTTTCGGTTCTTGAAACTCTGTATCAACTCCAGCTCCGAGATCCCAGCTGGCTGAAAGCTGGTTTCTGGGCGTCTATATTTGTTACAATGTTTGAAACTGCAGGCTCAGAGGCCTGCAGCAGCCGGCGGGGAACGTTGGAGTCCTCCGTCACTGAAGCAAGCAAGCTTCCCTGTTCGCATCAGCTGCCTGGCTGACGGCCGCCATCTTGGCTGACAGTTAATTTGCATATTGCCCTGATTAGCCAATGGGAAGGGTAGCGGTCGTACACCAATTACCACGTTTCTCTTTTATTAGTGTAGATACACACACACACACACACACACACACACACACACACACATATATATATGAGAACTTCCAAATTAGAGTTGTATATACTATGTTCCAGGATTCAATAAATCAAAATTGGCATATAGATTCCATTATCTCAGAAAGAAAATGAGATTTTGACCTTTAAGTTTTCAAGGCTTTTTTCAAGCATATGATTCCATAGGTCAGTATATATAAAATGAATTTAACTCTGCAAAGTAAGGCTTAACAAGAAATGAGGATGGAGAACAATGTAGAAGCAAGATAATGAAGGACTTTATGTATTATATTGAGGGATTTGAACTTTATTTGAAAGAAAGGGGGTACCCACTGAGCTAATTTACATAGAATCATCATATGATCATTTTCATTTTAAACAATCGACTTTTGCATCAGTGAAAAATTGACTGAGAAGACAAAACTCAAAGCAGTAGGACAATTGATTAGGCTTTTGCTGAAACTCAGATATGAGATGACAAAGGACTACCCAGGGCCATATCAATAGAAGTAGATTAAAAAAAAATACAGTATCGAGAAATTTTAAGGATATATAATTAATAGGTTTTAAAAATATATCTATACTAATAAAAGGTAATGTGCTAATTAGGGTGGATGTCTTCCAGATGTCCTTCCGGACAAACCCACAGCGGCTGTCCAAGGCTCAGGCAAGCCACAGATGGTGGCTGCCACAGCAAGGGCCCGAGGCTCAGGCAGCTGTGGTGGCTGGCAGTGGAAGGAGCAGAGGCGTGATGGGGGCATTGCCTTCCCCTGATCAGCCAGTTGTCTCCGCAGAGGGAGGCCAGACTGCCTTAGGGGATGTCCAAAGCCATCAGTAGGACATCCCCTGAGGTAGTGGTTCTCAACCTTCTTAATGCCACAACTCTTTAATACGGTTCCTCGTGTTGTGGTGACCCCCAACCATAAAATTATTTTTGTTGCTACTTCAAAACTGTAATTTTGCTTTTGTTATTAATCCTAATGTAAATATCTGATATGCAGGATGTATTTTCATTGTTACAAATTAAACATAATTAAAGCATAGTGATTAATCACAAAAACAATATGTAATTATATATGTGTTTTCTGAGGGTCTTAGGCGACCCCTGTGAAAGGGTTGTTCGACTCCCAAAGGGGTCGCGACCCGCAGGTTGAGAAACGCTGCCCTAAGGGCTCCCGGACTGTGAGGGGGGCAGGCCAGACTGAGGGAACGCCCTCCCCTCACCCAGTGCATGAATTTTCATGCAGCAGGCCTCTAATATATATATATATATATATATATATATATATATATATTTCCCCCCCCAAAGGAAATTTGGATTCATGTTATTTTTTAATTATTATTATTATTATTTTTTTTAGAGAGTGAGGAAGATAAAGGGATAGGGAGATAGAGACATCATTGAAAGAGAAACATCAGCACTATCGATTAGCTGCCTCCTGCATGCCTCCTACTGTGGACTGATCCTGCAACCTGGGCACGCGCTCTGACCAGAAACCAAACCAGCAACATCCAGGTTCATGGGTGGACACTCAACCCATGAGCAGGTTCATGGGTGGACACTCAACTCACACGATATTTTTATAGCAAAATTGTATGTGGGGAATAAGATGGGCAGGGTGAAGGATAACAACTAATATTATGGTTTTAGCAATATTATTGTGGATGATGGTGCTTCTTTTTGGACTAGAGCAGTGATGGCGAACCTATGACACGTGAACTCATTTTTTTTGGTGGATTTTTCTTTGTTAAATGGCATTTAAATATATAAAATAAATATCAAAAATATAAATCTTTGTTTTACTATGGTTGCAAGTATCAAAAAATTTATATATGTGACATGGCACCAGAGTTAATTTAGGGTTTTTCAAAATGCTGACACGCCGAGCTCAAAAGGTTCGCCATCACTTACCTAGAGTATAAACGAAGAGGAGAATATTAAGGCATTTTCTTATTGATAGAATAAAGAATAAAAACGAAGTGAGTTCTGATTTCTGGTCCAACAACCTCAAACTTTTCCACTTGTTTTTATATGTTTTAGAGAACCTTAAGTAATAAGATGTGAGTGTTGGAATTACATCATTGGCAGAAAATATTCTGTCAGTGATTGAGAAATGTTTTCTATAAAAGGCCAGATAATAGATGATTTAAATTTTTTTTCTAGTCCAGATGGTCTCTTTATAACTACATAAATCTGCTGTGTGTAGAGCTAAAGCATCCATAAGTAGTATACAAGTAAATGGTTGTGATCAGCTATGGTCTGCTGATCTCTGTGCTGTGTAATTGATTGGTCATAGACTCATAGAGATTTGAGTTTTTTTGGGGGGAGTGATAAAAGTATTTGGTTGTTAAAAGATCTCTATTCTAATCTAGGATTATCAGTATGTAAACTCATTATAATATCACAAAGAGAGGTCAGCTTTTTCAAAGCAGAATAGCACGTGTGGTAGGGAAGAAAGGGGTTGTATTCCACTTGCCACCAAAAATATGTGACTGTTACATTTCTTAATCTTAGAAAATAGTCTGTCAGATTCCATGAGGAGTATTAAAGCCTTAGTTCATAATTCTTAGGAAGGATGAAGAGAATAATTGTCTACAAACAGCTAGATCAGGAACATGAAAATAATGTATCCTTATAATAGATCTTTTAGAAACATATTCAAGTCTTGCATTTGAATGAGATGAGGGAAGTCACCTGTAATTGACCCAAAGAAATTGGTCTTAAATTTATGGAAATTAAAGTTATTTTTCAATACTACAAGAGCAGTTGGTGTACTTTACCATTATGCAGAAAGATTTACCACATAGTTCTCATTAAAAGTAAGTACTGGATACTTAGCATTCTCTTCTACTACAACAGAGCCATTATACACTGAAAAGAAATATGAGGAAGCTAAGGTATCTCTTCCACACACTTTTTCATGATTTTTTTTTCTTGCCAGAGAAATGATTCATTGGCCCTTCTCTATTTGGCTTTCTGGCTTTTTTCTGACTTCTATTCAGGGAAATGAATAATGTGTCAAAGTGTAAGGTGCATATGAATTGTACCCAAAAAAGAATAGTTATAATTAACATTCAATTGTTAAATTTTGTATTGTATTTATTTGATTAGAAAGGGAAGGAGATATTTAGAATTTGGCTCATATCCATGGTTGAATTTTTTTTTTAACTTAGTGTTCTAATATTCTAGACATTTTCTCAGGAATAAAAATGTGCATTTTTTAAATGCAAAAAAAAAATCCCCATTAAAATAATCAATATGAGTTTTCTTTAAATCTAATTAAAATGAATATTTTATATATGTAATCACCTACAGTGTTTTAAGAAAAGATGTATATTTGAAAGGATTGTAAAATTGTTTTCAGTCTTCACTAATAATGCTATTTTAAAGATATAAAAAGTAGCAACTTTAGATTTTTTTTCTTCTTTTGTATGACTTAGCAAGTAAGACAAAATTCATCACCGAAAAAAGAAAATGCTGTAATGTCCTCATTCATCACTTGTGAGGGTAAGGTGTATCCTACTGCTATTAAATGTTTAATGTAGCTGTTGGCAGGTATATATAATGAGCTATGTTTCGTGTCTGTGAGACTGCTAATATAACTATTTCTCATTCATCTATTGCAAAGTGTAGAAAATTGTTGCTGCTCTTTGAAAATTCATTATAATATTATTTCCTTATAGTTAAGATTGTTCATGGCATACAGTGGCTTTAAGATTAGTTCACTTTTATTTGCTTTGAATAAAATGGATATGTTCCTTTGTTAAGGAATATAAAATTCAGCCTCTGGGAGATTTTACTGGATATGAAAAGAGCTTTGTTATTAAAGGTCAACTGCATTGGAGAGTTCTTCTTATTTGAGAAAACTTTATAGGACCTATTCAAGTCTAAGAATTCCCTCTAATGAAGTTATATGCTGTGTTGTGCCTTATTAAATTTATTCATTTTAGTTTGACCATCTTTTGACCATCTACTTGATTAAATTCCTTCAAATAAATGCTATTTCACCAATTCAACTTGTACTCAGATGGAATTAATAAAATAAATTTGAAATTAAAATTGGCAAGTACTAATATATAAACTTTTATGGTAGTGAAATATTTTGTAGTACCTGCTTCAGATTAGAGATTCTCAAACTCTATAAATATAAGTATAAACTATTACTTTTTAAAAAAATCTAAGGTATCACTCCCAAAAGGTTTTTATTCATGACACTCAATAAAACATGCTCTCTTATAAAACCCTCCATGTGATTCTGAAGCAAACAGTAAAACAACTGAACAGAGAAGCATACCTATATTAATAGACATAGGGAACTCATTCTGAATGTTAAGGACCTAACTATAAAATCTCTGCAGATAAACAGGGAGCAAGGTGTTGCATAAAATTTGTACTGAACATAAGGATAATTTTGAGACAGACACATATATCTTTTTTTCCTCAGAAATATATATCAGTGTTGATGGTATCATAACACTGAGTTTATTACTGTCTAAAACACTTATTACTAGAAAAACATTCAAAAAGCATAGTGGTTTGTCCTTTAAAGGATATAAAAGAAAATAATGCATGGGTTTTTGGAGTAAACATGTTATACATTAGGAATTAACAAAATGCCTATAGACTTACTCTATAGTGAAAATACATAATAATTACCTGTTATACTTGTTAAAAATGAAGTCTTGATTCCACATTCAAAACTTCTGGTCTACTAACTCTGTGATCAGTAAAAGGACTTGCATGTTGTAGCTTCATTCTAGAATGTGGTCCTGAATCAATTAATGTGTGCATCACATTCTGAGAACACTGCTCAGAGTGACAAGACTGAGAATGAGAAAATTATCCATAAAATACAACTGGTTTGAACTTTACCAGAATAAAATTAGGACTCTGTCCACACCAAGAAGTAATTCATTTTTCCTCATAAGACATTTAAAGTTACCTAGTTTATTCTATTAGGAAGAACTTTCTATCTGCTTCTCAGATATATAAAATGAGTGATACATAATCATTTTAAAATTCCTTAAAATATAAATATCAGATTTAAATTCATAATAATTTAGTTAAGGCCTAGTAGAAGGGAAAATAAAATAAAACCATAAGTAAAGCCTACTTAGAAAGAAACAATGTACCATATATGACCTAAGTTAATTTCTTTTGGTTTCAATTAATATAGTCCATCAGTATATTTGAACAATGAGAAGGTTTATTATAACTCAACAAGGTATTTAAAAAGGCCAGGTCACATAACTTTCTTAGGAAATTAAGAGTTATGTTCTGAATTTATCTATGTTATATCTAGAACCATGTAATCTCACATCCCTGTATCAGTTTCCATATTAACTTCTTATTTTTCTCTTCCTAAAAATTAGTTTTTCCTTCCTGCCCACATGAGTGAGTTGATAAATATCCATTTGTAGCTCATGTGCTGTCAATTCTCTCTTCTTTCCATTTTTATGCTTTTAAGAATGATTTCATCACACATGTATTTTGAAAATATATCTTTAGTTTACATTTTGACAAAATTTAAGTCAAATATTTCCACAAACAGAACATGTACTTTAAGTATCCCAATATGTATATTTTGATTTCCAAAAGAAAAGAAAAGAGAGGAGTTACAGGGGGGAAAAAAATGGAGGAAATATATGCCAAAATTTTCCAAACATGGTAAAATTCACAAATATGAGCAAGTCAATAAAAATCAAGGTCCAGAAACATGAAAAAAAAAATACTTTAGATGAGCATATCATAATCTAAATGCTCATAATTGATGGACAAAAAGAACAATATATTTTGTCTTTACTTTGTAGTTACCATTTTCTATATTTCTTATTCCTTTGTATAGATCCTCATTTCTACCAGTGGAACAGATAAATAAATAATGGTTTAATCATACAATAAAATTCCACTGAAAATGAAAATGTATGAAGTACAAATATAAATCACAACATGGATCAACCTCATGAGCATAGTATTAAGCAAAGAAAGCTGACATAAAAGTACATAAATTTTCCCATTCTATTTACATTAAACTAAAACAAAAATAACATAATATTGAGGAAACAGAAGGAAGCCAGCAAGAAAGGGACAGGGACCATGGGGGAAAGGAAGTAGAACCAGGGACACCAATTAGGTGAAGTTACTAAGACAACCCAACTGTGCAGGGAAAGAAGGGCAGAGCAGGAGAAGGGAGCTTTAAAATGTATGGATGCTGCTAAGACAGACAGTTTGCAAATAACCAATCACAAGACAGTGAGGCGTATAAACCAATCCCAAGAATGTGGCTAAGGCAGAATTCTTTGAAAGGGTCAATCAGAACCTATCAAGGATATATCTACCCCCACATCTTCTATGGCAGGAGATATACTCCCCTGTGCCCACGAGGCGTATGGCCATGTGAGACTCTACACATGGACTAATGGACTTTAATCAGCTTGGATGCTGAACTATCTCCCACTGCAACCTAAAGCAAAATCTCTGGACACTGGGCTGCTTTTTACCCTCCTGTGACCCTTTCCAAGGCTAGCTTCTCTCAATAAACTTTGCTTCCACTAACTTTTTTTGTCCATGAATCAATTATTTGGTTTTGTGAGACATCAAACTCAGATTCAAACCCCGAATTTTGGTTTCAACATTGGTGTCAACTTAAGGTGATGATAGTGTAAGGAAAAACAGCCAAGTGATTATCATATATGTCAAGACCTTAGCTACCTGGGAAGTGGTATGGGTGTGAGAAAGGACAGTAATTAGGATATAGAACAAGGTTGAAGGGTGTCCTGTTTCTCAAAGTGTATGTTGCTTACAAACATGTTCATTCTGTGAGAAATTACTGAGCTGCCCTTCTGTTTCATTGGGAAAGTGACAAGTACACATTTCTGTATGTGCATTGTTTTTATTAATAAATGTTTAAAAAGAAATGATTTAATAGTCCTAAATTTGTAAGTCAGAAAATAAAATGAATACATTGCCAAACCATGTGATTCCCAGTTACTTTAATTAGAATGGAATAATGACTTTTGGTCTTGAGGTTTGAAAACATAGATTTATATTTTAAAACGTATCATCTCTATGTGTTTTTACAAGATACATTCACCTTACTCTGTTTTATCTTTAAGATGACAATGCAAGCATTTAAAAAATGAAGACTTATCAAAGTTATTGTGAGGATTAAATGGACTAATGCTGATTTCAACTCAGAAATATATGTCAAGGCTACTCTTTCCAGTTTTATTACAAAAACATGCAATCAAGGCACCATCACCTTATCCAAGAATGATTGCTAAGTCTGGATTCTTTTGTTTCAAGTGCATTTTTAAGCTTAGTTTTCCTTTTATAAAACAAATTGATAGCATTCTTACCTTCATTTAGCATTTTGCTTGAAAACCTTCCACTATAGGATGAAGTTCAGTTGCCTTAGGTGACACAAAAGTGGTTTTCAAATTCTATACTTCACTCACTCTCCATTTTCATTTCCTACAAATCTCTCTCAAGAAACCTATTCTCCCCCAACAAGAACTTTGCAGAATTCCCCACCCTCCTTTCTTTGCTCCATGTATTTGAACAAAGTGATCTCTGTGGCTGAAATGTGCCATCCCATAGTCTGAAAAATGTTTATTCATTCTTCCTGATGCTGCTAAAATTATCCTCTTCCATTAAATCTTAAGGGTCTCCGCTGACATATTCAATATGTCTGAGCTCTGAGCCTCTTGTGTACTTCATCAATATCTCCGTAACTCCAGGGGAAATTTGGCATGATCCATTGTCTAAACCTAGATTACTACTTGGGCAAGTTTTAGGACTTTGCTGGCATTTTCATAGAAGTGATTATTTTTCCTTCTCTAAAGGTACAAGAAAAAGTGAAAAGGAAGAGATAAAAGCTGGCAAGTAGCAACAAAGGAAAAAACAAAACATGCGTCTACTCCATTCAGATAATTCAGGGTATATTTCTTCCTGTATCTAGCTATACTACAAAATTTGTGCTGCATCAAGGTGTTCTCAAGAAAAGTAAATGAAAATGAGGATTGATGGGCAGCTGTGGTTTCACTACTGAACGTTAAGATATCTAAGGAATACATCACATGAAAAAATAGAAATGAAAGTATAGTCAATGCAAGTTAGACTGTTTCTCCAATGTTGGCCATAGTCCACATTGTGATAAACTTACACATCAGAAGGAGTCAATCTCAATGTTTGTTACTCATATCCAGTTTTTTCAAGAATATTATATCCCATTGTTGCCTAACTAACATATCAATCCTCCTAGAATACTAGACATTTCACTCATTTAGAATATCTGGCATAATGAGTAATTCTCTGGAGAATTGGAAAGCATTCTCCCATGAATAAATTGTGTTCCTACTCAAACAGGCCATACACAGACTTGCCCTTGTTAAAGGGAGTTCTATCACCAACCTTTAATTTGGAGTGTGATATTTGGAAACCCTTTAATAGATGTAGGTTTTTGGATGGAATTTCTTTCATGATCCCAGCACTTCTTTCTCTCACAATTAGCCTTTACCTGGGCCTTTTAGGGCAGCTCGGTTTCAGCTGATTTGAAAGATAATTGCTTAGCTCACCTAAACACTCACCTGAGACGTGCAAAGTAAATTGTGGATTCCCTATGACATTCCAAATGATGAGACACAATTCTCCATGGGTCTCTCATGTTTCTGTACAACTTGCAAGAGAGGCATTCACTAGTGTTTTTCTTAGACAATATTTTTAAGGACATTTGTATTACCCTAAATTTTTACTCTTTAAAAAAATAGACTTTATTTTTAAAGCTGTTTTAGGTTGATAGAAAATTGAGCAGTTAGTACATATTTCCTATACCTCCATTTCCTTCCAATCACAGTTTCCCACTATTACCATTTTGCATTAGTGTGATATTTTGTTAAAATAATGTACCGATGTTGGCCCATTATTATTAACTAAAGACCATGGTTTACATTAGAGTTCATTCTTCCTGATACACAATTTTGTGAGGTTTTGATTAATGCATAATGTCGTGTATCCACCACTAGAGTATCATGCAGAATAGTTTCACTGCCCTAAAAATCTGTTTAACTATTTATATTTTCCTCCTTACAAAACCCTGGCAGCCACTGATCTTTTTCTTTCTCTATAGTTTGCCTTTTATTGAAAACTGTTATGTATTTAAAGTTATACAGTTTGTGGCAATGAAAATAGGAAACATATATTTAGTCTTTGTTCCCTATTCCTGACACAGAGCTTCTGAAACCTTGGGATTTTCTGAATGATGGGCATTATTGGAGCATTTTCTGTTGCTCATAACAATACCCTTTAAATTTTACTTTATTTTAATAAAGTGACTTTCGGTGGACCTCTAGATGGCTTCAGAATTGGAGCTGATTGCTAGAGAAACCAACCATGTGATTAGAATGTTGGGATTTTAAAGTCCCTTCCTAGACCTCCAAGGAGGAAAAAGAAGCTAAAGATTGAGTTGGTCAATGATTTAATCAGTCATGTCCATGTAACATCACCTCATACAAACCCTTAAAGGATTGAATTTAGAGAGCTTCTGGGTTGATGAACACATTGAGGTTCTGGGAGGGTGACATGCCCAGAGGAGGCATGAAAATTTTGTGTCTTTCCCCCCATACCTTGTCCTATGAATAACTTCAATTTTGCTGTTCTTGAGCAGTATCTTTTACAATAAACCAGTACTGGTAAGTAAAATGTTTCTGAGTTTTGTGAGCCACTCTAGCAAATTATCAGATATTTATAGGGAGTTGTGGGAACTCTGAATTTATAGATAGGTGGTTGTAAGTACAGGTGGCAACCTGGAACTTGTGGGAACAGTATCCTGCTATATCCAGGTAGTTAATGCTGGAAGTGAATTGAATTGTAAGATACCTAGTTGGCATCTGGAGAATTACAAAATTGTTTGATATGGGAAATACTCATACATTTGGTGTGAGAAATGTGGTGAGTAAAAACAGTTCAGAATAGCCTTTTTAGACTGGCTTCTTTCACTCAGTAATATGCATTTTAAGATTTTACCATGTCTTTCTTCCTCCCTCCCTTTCATCCTTCCTTCCATTTCTCCCTTCCTCTCTTCCTTCTTTCCTTCCTTCCTTTCTATTTTTTTCATGTAGATGTTCAGTTACTCTACTATCCTTTGTTGAAAATATTATTCTCCCTCTATTACATTAACTTTCTTCCTTTTTCAAAATTCAATTAACAATATTTGTTGGGTCTATTTATCGTTTTCCATTGATATATGTACCTTTTTCTTCATCAGTCTCATACTGTCTTGGTTACTGGAGCTGTGTACTAAGTCTTGAAGTTGAATGGGTCAATCTTCCAAATTTGTTCCTCTTAAGTGTTATTTTGATTGAGTTATGTTTTGCTTTTTTTTCAGTCTTCTGATGAGAAATGGGATGTAATTCATATTCTTTACTCTATAGATAAGGCATGTCTTTTTCTTTCTTTTTGTTTTTCTTACATTTGAATATGACATACTTAGGTGATATTATTTTTATTGGTCTTCAATGAACTTTATGAATATGTGATTTGGTATCCATCAATACCTTTGGAAATTACTCAGTATTTATTACTTCAAATATTCCTTTTACTTCTTGGTGAGCCCATCAAAGTATTCTTAATTTGTCAGAGTGTTTTTATTTCTAGCATTCCTTTTCAACATATCCTTAAGTTTCAATCTTTATGTTAGTATCCATCTCTTGTTTCATGTTGTTCACTTTTTCCATTACTGTCCATAGCATATTTCTCATAGTTATTGTAAATTGCTGGTCTGATAATTCCAAAATCTCTTTCATCTGAGTTAGATCCTCTTTCTTGCTTTGTCTCTACAGTTTCCCCTTGTTTTATGGCAAACCAGGTAGTTTTTGTTGTTGTTGTTGAAAGACAGAATGATGTATTGAGTAACATGAACTCACATAAATAAATCTTTATTATGAGATATTATGTTTATTTGGATACTAGTTTCACTCTGCTTACTCTTTGCTGTAGTTGTAGGTGCCTGAAACTGCAATTTTCTCCAGTGTTCTTGTTTTCCTCTCTTTTCTCGTCTTTAGATTTCCCTAGAAACTTTTTTCTTAAATAGCATCCGAACCTTGCAATCTATCAGCCGTAATGCTCTGTTATTATACAGTAGCCTTGTTGATGTGGCAGTAAAGTGTGGGGAAGGGAAAGTGTTCTGCAACCCTATAATTAATTCTCAGTCTCTTAGGGGACTTATGCCCATGAGTTGTTACCTTCACAAGTGCTAGTCAGCCTTTAGTTTTCTTCTCAGGTGAGAAAGAAAGGCTAAAGCACGCCGAAGTTGGGTACTTATCTTCCTCCGTTTTCAGTGAAGTAGTTCCCTTTGAAGGGATTATGGGCAAAAGTCTCTGAGTATATTGCAAAATTTTAGGTTTTTCTTTTACACTTCCTGATGCATTAGATTTTTTTTTTAATTTTTACCATGAGAATCTGTTAGGGTTCCAGGGTATAACATTATGAAATGTATGTGTCCACCTAAGACTGAGACTCCAGAAAATGTTAATTCTTCAACTTTTCTATACTCAGTCTCCAGTAGGTTATCAATTACAGTTTACATTTTCCTACTAGTTTCTGGCTCCAGTAGCTTCTGCTCTTGGAAAGGTATGATTCTCTTGAGAAGATGTGATTCTCTGTATTACAGGTTTTAGTGTGTAGGTTTGTCCTGTAACATCAAGTATCTGATAGATCTTAAGAGTTGTTCATCTGTTGTCTTTTTGTGATGATGGAAGAAATAACTTCCAAGTTATTTACATGTTGGAGCAGAAAATATAACTGAACAAGTTTTAAGGGTATTTGTATAACAAACAGCTTTGGAAAATAATGCCTCCTCCAAAAAAAAGCAGGCTTATTATAGCATTTGAAGATATAATGCCTCCCTCCATATTAAATAGCAGGTGTGTTTGCTCTTCGGAATTGAAAAGATAATATCTCTCTCCAGAACAAAGCACAGGCTTGTAAGCTGCTCATTATAAAAGGTTGAGATTCCCTATGTTCAGGGATGTTTTGCAATGCAATCCACTATGTTTGCAGGTGTCATTTGGCCCTCTTTCTGTCATTCTGTGAGAATTCTGTTTGCCCCAGTTCTTTAACCAAAGAACAGTAAGACAACATAGCAGAGTATTCATGAACCGTATTAAAATGACCTTACTTCGTTTGGAAACTAAAATAAAGCAGCTGACTTAGCTTTATAACCCCTTTGCCTTCATCCCTTCAAGTATTAAGTATCTACTAAAAACATTACTTCATATACATCTTCTCTAAGTAACTAGAGTAAATTTGGAAAAACAAAAAGATAAAATATTTAAAATGTAACAACTTCGTGAACTATTCATTATCTGATTTATTCTCTGTATTTAAAAACACAAATGCATCCCAAATTTGCATTTTGAATTAATTATTTGCTTATTGTCAGTCCTAGGGGTGGAATACTGTACCAAATGAGACAGTGTTGAGCTACAGGGAATCAAATATAGTGAGGAGAATCAGTTGGAGGGCTATGAAATTGTGAAGCAGAGTTAAGGTATTTAGAGTTTTACAAACTAATGTCAATCAACCAAACTTTTACCTTTCCTGAAGAAATAAAACTTTGGAAACTAAATTGTCATAAGCCATCAATATGCAAAGAATTGAAACATTTATATACATATGCGATGAATCCCATTGCAATTTTGCTTATCAAAGACCAATGTCTAACTGTGATTTGAATAGATTCTTAATAGAATTAAGAACTGATTATTTCCCTGTAAAATTTATGTTCTGGAATTCTTTGCATTATTGCCCACATTTCATGATTTCTATATATAGCCTTATGGTCACTCATTTTTAAAACATAAAGTGTTACCATTCTTTTGTTAATAAAAGCTTAATGTTTATTATCACTAATTCAACCTTAAAACCCATCTTTTAGATGCTTAAGCATCTACAATTAATAGAAAAAGCTAATGTTTATTCTTTTAAACAATTCATGAAGATCAAGCATGTCAGTGAATTTAGTTTCTTACTAAGAGTATTCCAATTGTAATTTTCTGTTTTGATAGCAGAGTGGGTTTATGTTATGAAGCTGATTTTAAGGAATTCTACATAAAATCTCAATTTTATTAATGATTTTTCTCAGTTACATGGAATGATCTCATTGAATTTGATAGTCCTCATAAAAATTTAAATATGAAATATCAGCATGGATATATTTTTCTATATTTCACAATAAGATTTGTCAATATATCACTGTTGGGAAGTCTCTTGTTGCTCATAACTTTAAATAATTACCCACATGGGTTACTGACACTTTTTATTTTGAAAAAAAAGAGAACTAAAAAAAAGGAGTTTGACAAAATTTCAAGCAATCTTTTCTAACAAATGTATTCATTCTATTATCATCCTTACAAGATAATAAAAACACACTGTAGTCAAAGTGGAAAAAATATTGTGCTAATGTACAATAGAATCAATTTACAGTTTAAGTGTTAAGATGAGACCTTGGATTAGAGTTGATCAGAGGAACAAGTTAAAAATTTGGAAGCTATTTGGATGGAATGAATGCATTTTGCATGCGAGAAGAACAAGAATTGGAGGGGGTGCAGGGTCAGAAAGCTGTAGACTGAATGTTTGTGTCCCCCTAAAATTCACTCAATGTCTGTGTCCCCCTAAAACCTAATCCTCATGACACGAGGGAACAGCTAGAAAGATGGCTGTGTATGAAATATGGAGCAAGCTTGCACCAAACACTGAATGTTGGACTTCTCAGCCTCCAGACTGTGAAAAATAAATTTGTGTTGTTTATAAGCCACTGATTCGATGGTATTCTGTTAGAAAAGCCTGAACCCAATAAGACACATTTAATTCAGCATTTTTTTAACTTAAAATGTATTAAAGTTCTAATGTAATTTGGAATCCATTAGACTGATAGTGCCTCAATGCCAAAGGCATGCAAATTGTATCTAAGCCTGCATGCAAAGCAATTATTTACCAACCAGGTTTATAGATGATCAGGATATTATGGTGAAGCACTTACATCCTAACATGAGAGCATGTCATTTATACATAGGTGTTTTACTGCAATTTAACTATGTTATAGGAAATTGGATGGGGATTTGTAGTTAAGACATAAAATGTGTAATTTTTCCCATTTAAATCAGAAATAGACTTTTATTGTTGTAATGCTAGACAAAGGTTTCTTTATTCTGAAAATATATTATTTCATGACTTGGATCTTTATAATTTCTGCATATGTAATTATTTGTATTGTACCAGAGTTTCTAAATGCCTATAGCATTTTCAAAGAGGAAAGATTTCCACCAAAAAATGGAGTTTTGCTCATGAAAAATAAAATAATTTCTTTTATCTATTTTCTCTATTTCTTATTAATTAATTTCAATCAATATTTTATGTGCTGATAGTCAATGAAGGATTTATACTGACCAAGACAGCCTAATATTACCTTCAGCTTGATTAAATCTTAGAGAAGTTTCACCTTGGCTGGTGTGGCTCAGTTGGTTGGAGCATCATCCCCTACACCAAAAGGTTGAGGGTTCAATTCCCAGTCAGGGCACATACCTAGGTAGGGGGTTTGATCCCAGGTCCAGGGACACATGGGAAGCAACTGATTGGTGTGTCTCTCTCACAATGATGCTTATCTGTCTCTCTCCCTTCCTCTCTAAAGTCAATAAACAAACAAACAAACAAATAAATAAATAATAATCTTAGACAAGTTTCTTCTTAGTTATAATACTCTGATCTTGTTACCAGCAAGATGACGGGACTTCAGTTCCTGTCTTCTTGAAGGAAAGATTTCAATTAAGAGACAAAGTGTAGAAAAGCAAGCAAGAATTTATTGACCACAGGAAAAAATATACTGAGGATAGTGAAACAAGGAAGAACATAGAAGCAGCAGGAGAGCCTGGGCTGGGCTGCTTTGGCTCACTGGGAAGTCAAAGGAAAGGGAGAAAAGGTGGCCTTGGAGAGACAAGTTCAGGGGGTCAGCCCAGGACAAGCTGCCACTGCTTATTGCTCCCCTAGTTGCAAGTCTTATGGGGTCCCTTAGAGATAAGGGGATGAGGATACCTGCCTGTGAGGGTGGGAGAGGGGGAAGGGAATGGCACAGGCATGCTCCCTGGAGGGGAATATTCATCAGTTTTATGCTGATATACGAAGATGAGATTTATTCTCTTCGTTTGTCTGTCCTTGGGCATGGTTTGCAAATAGCACTAATTGGATGTCTGTCATCTGCCTCCCTGAGTAGGGTGATTTAAGCTATTTACCCTCTGGTTGGGAAGGAGACATGAAAACCACTCACTCTTAAGTGTCCTTGGTTTAGGGAAGATAGGATTTACTAGATGGCTGCAAACTGCTGTTTAATATCTTAGTTTTCCTATTCTGTTTGTTCTGGAATTTTCCTAGCTTTTATTATGTTATTACAATCTCCTCTTTTTAGACAATTTGTAACTGTAAATCTTTTTTCATCTACTTTGAGATGTAAATCTTCTATAACCAAGCATGTTTTTGGTTTTTTTTTTCTCAAGGACTTGAGAGCCATCCTTTTGTGATATAATCATCAAGAAAGGTATCACCCCTATTTCCCAGCCTCTGTGGGGAGGCACTTACTACCAATTTGTAAAAATGATGGCCTAATCACATTTACCTCCTTCCTTCTATGTTCTGCAATACTTTTTCAGTGTCTCATCCCGGTGCTAAAATTCCTCTGCCTTTTGTTTGAAAGGGGTTGATTTTAATCTGTCACTCCTAATACAATACTCTTAAATAAATTCTTATTATTTTAAACAAGTGTCCATTACAAATCATTCTTTGATAATATAGTGCAAGGCCAGCCCATATACCTAACCTTTAAAAAAATAAATGTATATTTGACAAAACGAGGCTGGTTAGTAAGAAGCTAGAAAAATTCCTTGACAAGGGGAAACTAGGTCAGAGAGTTAAATTGCCGGGCAATTTACAGCCAGATAATAAATCACAAGGTCTCATCTTCCTTAACCAAAGACACTTAGGAGCAAATGGTTTACACAGTCCATGCTGAGGCAGACCTGTCTCGGTTTTGGTCCCTCTTCAGTGACATTCTTTGAAGGTGAAACTGACCAGAAAATGATCCTGACCTCTCAGTAGGTTCATTTTGATGAATCAACATATTAAAGGACACACCTGGAAAGTTGATATTCTATTGAGATCCTCCCCTGAGCCCTCTCCTAAAATACCTGCCTTTAAAAACTGGATAAAAACCCTTAGGACAAAGGGTTTCTGCCCTTCCTCCGCTCCTGCTTCTTTCATCAGGCATGCATTTGTGCTCTTCTTCTTCTAAGCTCTAAGGGTCCCAACAAGACTTTCAACCAGGGGAGCACAGGTAGCACCAGCTCATCCAGGATTAATGCCCTAAAGCTGCCTCAAAGAGCCCTCCCTTTTGCCTAATTTTCCAAGGGGCCAAGGAAGCTCTGCTAGGCTCACTCCTGTTGCTATTGAGAGAGTTAACTTGAACACAGAGTGACAGGGCAAGGGTACAGTGGAAACAAAGGCAGGTGGAACATAGGCAGGGGCAGACAAGGCAGTTTGAGCAGCCTCATCCCAGGAACCAACCAAGCAGAAATCATCAAATGTTTCTGGACTCAGAGCGGGAGGCGTGGGAAACCAAGCGAGGCCTGTGGCAACAAGGTGTATGTGCGCATAGAAACAGAGAAAGTTCAGCACAGGGACAGAGAAAGAACACATAGAAACAAGGAAAGTTCAGGTCCGTGCTGGGCAAGAAGGAGGAAATCAATCAGGTGAGGACACAGGTAGACATGGAGCAGGCTTGTAGCAAATACATACCCCTGGACCGCAAGGCTTCAACGGGCAGCCCGCTATTGGGTCCCCTCCCCTTGCGGGGAGTCTGAATCTGCTTGTAATAGAGTTCCCACACTTTTGCTTAAATCCTCTGGTCTGCAGGGCTCTTTCTTCAGTGTTGCCAGACAGGATCCTGGGGAAAGACCTCGGCTCACCGCTCTGGTTGTCACTATGATCTTGGCTCTTCTATCTTAAGCCCTTCCTTTGTTTCAGTCCTCAGATTTAATCATTATACTCTCAAAATCACCTTCGCTCTTATCATGAAATCTTTAATGCAGGAAGTCAAGAACCTACACATTCTAGACCTGGCTGAATCAGGTCTGCCTCAGTCCCAGTCCCTTTCACACACACACACACACACACACACACACACACACACACACAAAACTCGTCTCCCCCGTGTTTAAGACCTGGGAAATATTTGTTTGTATTTTGGTTTTGACGTTTCTAAATGCAATTACATTTTTGCCAGTATGTAAATTTTGTTACAACAGCTACTTACTTGTTGTGGTCATTAGATGAATGACAGACCATGATGTTTTTTTATTTTTTTTAATTTTTATTTATTTTTATTTTTTTTTAAATATATTTTATTGATTTTTTACAGAGAGGAAGGGAGAGAGATAGAGAGTTAGAAACATCGATGAGAGAGAAACATCGATCAGCTGCCTCCTGCACATCTCCTACTGGGGATATGCCCGCAACCCAGGTACATGCCCTTGACCGGAATTGAACCTGGGACCTTTCAGTCCGCAGGCCGACGCTCTATCCACTGAGCCAAACCGGTTTCGGCAATGTTTTTTTATTTTTTAAAATCAATTACAGAGAGAGCAAGACAGAGAGAAAAATAGATGATGAGAGACAATCATCTATAAGCTGCCTCCTGCACACCCCCTAATAGGGATGGAGCTGGCAACCCAGGAATGTGACCTGACTGGGAATCCAACCATTACCTCCTGTTTCATGGGCCGATGCACAACCACTGAGCCACACTGTCCAGACAAGCAATGAGGTTTTTAAAGAATCTCAAGAACAAATTACTTTATGAAAAATCCAGAGAGTATTAAGTGAAGCTGAATATTTTTGGCAAAATACAAACATAGCATATTACATTATCAATAAAACTTTGCTCTTAGAGAAACTATTGAATTCTTTTAGTTGTTGTTTGGCTGGTTTGTTGTTGTTGTTTTTTTTTTTAATTCTAGCTTAGGTTTAGTTAGTTTGTTTGATAAAACCTATTCTGGGAAAATATTTTGGAAAATGTTATTTAATATTTTAAGGGAAATAATCTTTTTATACAAGTTATGATCTTTATTTTTAAAACATGGGAAAAAAGAAAATATAAACAAAATTTTATAATATATCTTTAAATCTAGGAAAATATTGCTTAATCCAAAAATTCTGGTAATTATTCAAATTTACAAGGGCTATTGTTCAAATGTAGCAACTTTATTTACACTAAAAACAAAAATAGTTTCAAAAAATGTCCCTTTGCACCATTCTACTTTTTTCTTCTCTTTTGAATACTGTGTTTTCTTTTCTCTAATTCAGACTGCTTATATCTCTTTACAATTCACATGCATTCCAGATAATAAATCGTTGATAAAATTTAAAGTTTGAGTTGATTAATTTTTTTTTAATTTCTGGGAAAAAGTAATTAATATTTGTGGTATTTTGCTATAAAATTTTACATATTCAAAAATAAAAATATGATTATTGTGTAGAATTATTTAGTCATTTAAATATAAAATTTCAACATAAATGTTATTAGTACTATTACATTTAACTTACAAGTTGTGGTAAAGAAAATAATAAGTAAAAATTTATGTTATCTGTTATAAGCTTTCCTACAGTTTAGCCAAATAAACCTTTTTGATTGAGCTTAAATGAAGAATATTTTCAATGCCATAAAAAAATGTTTAAAATGTTTACAGTTCTACTAAAATTGCCATAGACATAATACATAAAATAGAGTGACTTGCTTTAACAGAACACTTTCAAGTGAAATAAGATTTTAAAGCAAGTATAGCTAGAGTAGTTATTAAAAGACATCCAAGCAAATCCAAATAGGAAGAATTTATGCTCTTGAGTGCTTTGCTGAAATCCTTTCAGTCGTGTTGGGGCAAGATTGAGTCTGTGCTTTTCCAGTTTGTGCGTCAGGTAAAACATAGCAGGGGGTGAAATGAATTCATCTTTCTGTCTACAAGTAAACGGAAAGCAATTTTTGTCTTCCCATGTGGTCACTTGAGGTGCTTGTCATGTTCAAGCTAATGGTATCAGGCACCCTCAGGTTGTTTAAGTATTCATGAAGTAATTAAATTCTCATTAACATATAAATAAAAGAAAACTGAAAACAAGTTAGCAGGCACCTAACATCTGTTCTAATGCTTTTAAGTATTAAAATTTGCCACACACAGAAGGAAAGTGCATTCTGTTCTGGGAAGTATTTTGCATAGATTATTTATAGAAACTGTAATTAAACTGATTTGGCATATTAAAGAAAGTTAACAGCAGAGTGTTATTTAGATAGTTTGTTGGTCTCTGTCACCTAAAAAAGGAATTGAAAATCGATATGGGAAATGTAAAATTAGGTTTTGTTTGTTTTGCATTTCAGATAAAGTTGTAAGAATAATTGAAATTTTATTTCTATCTGGAAATAAGGTGGTTAAATTTTAGACTATTCAGGCATACATCCAAGTTTGCAGCTGCAACCAAAGTCCTTTTTATTGTAAATTATAAAATTGTTTGGATTCTTACTCAAAAATTTCACTTAACCCCATAAACTTACCTAACTTACATGTAGTGATGCTTTTCTTTTTAGTACTTTCTACATATGGATTTGTCAAATGATAAAATGAAAATGTACTAAAGAGAATCTTGTGTTTTAAAATTAACCTTTCTAGTTTATGCAATTGTCCAATTTTAATAGAATATTTTATATATTGATTATATTTTACTAGTGGACCGGTGCACAAAATATGTGCACATTAGAAGAGAATTAATGAGAGGAAATATTTTAATATTGCTATTTGCCCTTTCTCTATAAGTGTCAGAGATGAAAGAAAATTAGTAAAATGTATATAAAATCTCCTTCCTGTCAGAGTCTGGGGTGTGCCGTGGGACCTAGAGTCAAGTCCTCATCCACCACCTTCATGTACTGCAAAAACGCAGGAGACCCAGACCTGGCTGGCCCCACACCCATTGGGTGAGACCTAGATCCAGCCGGCCTCGCCCCCATCAAGCCCCTCCAGGCAAGAGGCACAGCCTCAGGTTTCCCTGGCCCAGTGCCCGGGCAGGGGCGCAGTCTGAGGTCTCCCAGCCCGGAGCTGGGGCAGGGAAAGCAGCCAGAAGTCCCCTGGCCCAGAGCCCAGGCAGAGAGGGTGAGGGCTGAGGTCCCCTGTCAATCTCTGCTGGGCAGGCGGCACAGTCTGAGGTCTCCTAGCCCAGAACTGGTGTGGGGGGCATGGCCTCAGGTCCCCCATCAAACCCAGACCCCCCTCCCCAGCAGTGTCATACCAGTGCTGATTGTGGACACACACAGGCAGCGTGACATTAGCTCTGGGGACGGAAGTCCCTGCCCCTGGCCCTGCCCACATACTAGTCGTGACTGGGACACTGTAATGGACAATTTAGCATATTCCCTCTTTATTATATAGATAATTGCCAATTTCCCAAACCTTTTGCTGTTTCACAGTTTTCCCAATCAAATTTGTCATTTGCATGAAATGAATTCACTATGCTACCTGGGATTGTTAATATCTATATTTGCTAAAAGTAAGGAGGACACAAAATAAAAATAATGTGAACAAAGTTAAAGTGAAAATTACAGTGGAAGAAAAAGTAATTATTCCTCTACCTTCTAAGTTACGCTGGAGTTTTCGTTATATATAGATTGACAAAAGAAAAACAAACTGAAATTTATTAAAAGTATACCTTATTTATACATGAGAGAAAACAAGTTTGGGGTTGGGGCAGTGGGCGGGGCGGGGGGGCGGGCACAGTAACTCTTCAAGGTTTAGAACTCAGGCTTAACTGCCATCTTCATTTAAAGAAAAAAGAGAGAAAAGTGTGGAGGAGGCCAGTTATGGGAAGGTAACCGGAAAATCGGTGAACAATAGTAAGATTTGTTATGTAGCCTTATCCATTGATAAAGATACAAAATTGTCTACAGAGATTAATCTTTGTCTTTCCTGGTAGAGGGGGAAAGAAGGACACTTTTGGAAAGGTATGTCCTGTTGGGTAAATCAGGGAAGAAAGAGCTTTTCTTGTATCTGTTTCAACTTAATTGTGTTCAGCACAAAGCAATTCTTATGTGAAAGTGGCTTTCCTCTAGAATTTGGTATACCAGGCAGTGGTTCTCAACCTTCTGGCCCTTTAAATACAGTTCCTCATGTTGTGACCCAACCATAAAATTATTTTTGTTGCTACTTCATCACTGTAATGTTGCTACTGTTATGAATCATAATGTAAATATCTGATAAGCAGAATGGTCTTAGGCGACCCCTGTGAAAGGGTTGTTCGACCACCAAAGGGGTCGCGACCCACAGGTTGAGAACAGCTGCATTAGAGGAATATAAGTTGAATTTTGTGCATGATAAGAGTAAGTGCAAGATAAAAAAACAAACAAACAAAGAAAAAACAGCAAAACCAAAAACATGGACCAAATTTTGAAGAATTTCATGCCATGCTTTAATTTGTTCTTTTCTCTTTTTCAATATAGGGGGAAAAATAGGCTAAAAATGTGTAACTAAGTCCATTTTATGGTCTGAGAAAGGTTAATGTGGTATATCAGCACATTTATATCTAGAAAATATTTATGGTTAAATAATTTCTATTGATCTTAAAAAATCAGAATATTATATAGAATTTTAAAATCTCATTATGAACTATTGCAAACATTAATCACATTTTCAATGAAACGTTGTCTTTATTTTGAAAATTGAATTCCCTTCTTTCAAATAATCTTTGTTCATCTAAAGTCCTTAGACACAAAGGCCTTGAAAAGATGTAAGATTAATTAACCATTAAAAGTTGTCAATTTAAACCATTTTATTTGCCATTAAAAAAAAACAAAACACAAAAAAACTTTAGGATGACTTAATATGCAATTCCCTCTTTTATTTCCTGTCTAATCACAACTACTCATTATTCATGGCCCAGGAAAAATATTACCTCATCCTCAAAAGCCTTTCCTGATTTATTCCCAGCAGCAACATTTGTCACATTTTCAAAAATATTTAGTTCATTTATTAATGAGTACTTTATTAATTCTTCCATATAGGTTGAGTTTGCAAGGGCCGCTGAAACAAATTACCATAAACTTAGTGGCTTAAAAAAATGTGTTCTCTCAAGTTCTAGACGCAAGAAGATGGAAATCAAGGTGCCCAAAGACATGCTCCCTCTGAGGGCTCTAGAAGAGACCCCGTCAGCTTCTGGTGGATCCAGATGTTTCTTGTCCTGTGGTTCACTTGCTCCCAGCTCTGCCATTTTCAATGTACTTCTCTTCCCTGCTTCTGTCTTCTCTTCTTAAAAGGAAGATAGTCATTGGGTTTAAAGCCCACACAGTTAATCCAGGACGAGCTCATGTTGAGATCTTTAACTTACATCAGTGAAGACCCCTTTTCTAAATGAACTCTATTTTACTAGTATCACAAGTTGGGACTTAGAAATGTTTTTAGGAGACACCATTCAAGCCACTGTGCCTATTTAGTGTATTATATCTCTGCCTTCCACAATCAAGGAACTACTATTTTCTGAGTTCTGTAAAGGTAAAATTCTTTCATTGGCAATGCCTGTGTCCTCTATCCTGTGCAGCTTATCAGGGTTCTTTGCACATATAATTAGTTTAATGTAGGTATTTTAAATGAAACATTCATTAAGGGGTTGTCTTAATTTCTGTCAGATATGTTTAATTAAATATACTGATGTTGCTTCTGTTAGAAAAATAATCACTTTCATTTTTGATATTTGGATACCAAGTGTTCAAATGTATAATTACAAATATTGAAGTAATTTTTGATGGAAACATTAGTGCAAAATTCAAATGACTGCTATCTTCAAATTTCATAATTTTATAGCTGTTCTAAATTTTCATCACTGTTTCCACTGGTTATAGGTAAAAATATGTTTTTAAAACTTTTCACTATATTTCTTTTTTTAATTTTTTAAAAATATATTTCTTTATTGACTTCAGAGAGGAAGGGAAGAGAGAGAGATAGAAACATCAACGATGAGAGAGAATCATTGATCGGCTGCCTCCTGCACCCCCCCCCACTGGGGAACGAGCCCGCAGCCCAGGCATGTGCCCTCAGCCGGAATCGAACCTGGGACCTTTCAATCCGCAGGCCGACGCTCTATCCACTGAGCCAAACCGGCTAGGGCCATTATATTTCTATTAAAGTATAAAAATATCGTGCACAGACAACATCAGCTGGAATACATCAGTAATACATGAAATACATATTTAACAGCTCTCCCTCCATTAAAACATTTAGAATACTGCTATGAAGTTCTTGTGTATCTATATATAAAAGCCTAAGCGACCATTACTGTGGAACGACCAGAACGACGAGAACTGTTGGTCACTATGATTCGCACTGACCACCAGGGGGCAGATGCTCAATGAAGGAGCTGCCTCTAGCCCGCAGGCTCCAATTGCCAATGGGGCCTGCCAGCCAATCTCCTAATCCCTCCCCCTGGCCGTCAGGCCCCTGGACTGAGGTGGGAAACTGGGGGTGGGTGGCAGCAGATACAGTCCCTCCCCCAGGGGGCTCTGAGGGCCGGCTCCCTCCTTGGGGCTGGCAGCCAACCTCCCGGGTCCCTCCCCCATCCCTCTTCCAGCCAGCAGGCCCAGATCGGCCTGCCGCCCATCTGTCATGGTGGCGGTTGGCCCCTTCCCCCAGCCAGCAGGCCTCGATCCCCGATCAAAGCTAAGGCCCCAGGCTGGGGCAGGGAACTGGAGGTGGTTGAGGCATATGTGGGTGGTGAGGGAAGGAGGTAGGGAGGTGGAGAGGTGGGGAACCATGAGGTGGCAGTGTGTGGGTGGTGAGGGAAGGAGGAGGCAGGGAGGCAAGGAGGTGGGGAGGCAGGGAGGTGGAGAAGTGGGGAGGTGGGGAAGTAGGGCGGTGGGGAACCATGCAGTGGTGGTGGTGCACAGGCAGCAAGGGAAGGAGGAGGTGGGGAGGTGGTGAAGCAGGGAACCTGATAGGACCTAATTGCCTACCAGGCCTAGGCACCCCACCCATGCACAAATTTTGTGCACCAGGCCTCTAGTATAATTATAAAATGTAATAACACCATAGAAGGTCTTTAGTGGCAAAATCTGACAATCATTAGACTGCTATATCACCTCATTAAAAAAAAAAGGAAAAGTGTGATCCAATGAAAGAATGTAATGTTATAATACATGTGTTCCTTTTCTTGATATTCTGTGACCTACTAGTATGATATTAGTTATGCAACATTCTAGCTCTATTCTCTTAAAAATTACATAATTAATGACTTATATCAAAACTTATAACTACAAATCCCAGTTTTTCTAGTTAGACTTCAGAACCTACAGTAAAATAAAATAAAATTTATACAGTAGTATAAAATAAAAGGGAAGCCCTAACCAGTTTGGCTCAGTGGAGAGAACATTCACCTGCCAACTGAAGGAATCCAGGTTTGATTCTGGCCCAGGGCACATGCCCAGGTTGTGGGTTTGATCCCTAGTAGGAGGCATGCAGGAGGCAGCTGATCAATGGTTCTCTCTCATCATTGATGTTTCTACCTATCTCTCCCTCTCCCTTCTTCTCTGAAATCAATACAAATATATTTAAAAAGTAAAAGGGAAATTCTTAAATTTTATATGTCAAGAAATGAAAATTTATTTTAAAAATTAAAGAAATGATTGAATTTTAAAAATTTGGTAAGATTGTTATTTATAACTAATTCTAGAACTATTTGCTTTTTCTGTAATAAAATATTTTTAAAATTATTCTACTTTGCAAAAATTACTGATTCATTTTTTATTAGTCAAAAAATATTTATTATTTAATAGGTACAGTAATTGTGTTTTGGATCTGAAGGTATGGCAGTGAATACAACAGCCAAGAAAAGATTATGTATGTTTAGATGTAGATAGATATAGATGTATGTATACATGTATATGTAACATATACATACTGATATATATATATATATATATATATATATATATATATATATATATAGTTGTTATATTTCATTATATGACAATTAAAGAAAAATTCAAGAAGGGAAAGCAGACAGAGAGTCCTCAGTGTTAGACAGTGCCACTTTTAAATGGAGTAGCCAGGTGGACCTCACTGAGAATAAGATGATTAAGTAAATACCATGTACTAGTAAAAGTCATGAAGTAAGACCTGTGCATAACCATGAGAAAAGATTTTAAGCAGAGAACAACAAGTGCAAAGATCCCGAGGTTGAATTGTACTTGTCAATTCCACCAGGACAGCAAGAGCAGAGGAAGCAAATTCCACCAGGATAGCAAGAGAAGAGGAAGCCAAGGGAAGAGTTATAGGAGATAATAGCAGTGAGGGTGTATGGCTAGGCCATTTAATACATATAGTCTATGGTAGAAAAAAAAATGTGTCTTTTGCTCTGAAAAAATGGATTTCATTACAAATAACTGAGCAAAGGCCTCATGTGCTCTGACATATTGTAAAAGGTCTAGAGCAGGGGTACCTAAACTTTTTAAACAGGGGGCCAGTTCACTGTTGCTCAGACAGTTGGAGGGCCGGACGATAGTTTTTAAAAAAAAAACTACGAACAAATTCCTATGCACACTGCACATATCTTATTTTGAAGTAAAAAAAACAAAACGGGAACAAATACAATATTTGTATTTGCATGTGGCCTGTAGGCCGTAGTTTGAGGACCCCTGGTCTAGAGGCCTGGTGCACGTATTTGTGCACCAGTGGGGTCCCTTACCTAGCCTGTGGGGATTGGGCCAAAACCAGCTCTCTGACATTCTCCAAGGGGTCCTGGATTGTGAGAGGGTGCAGGCCAGGGTGAGGGACCCGAGCAGTGTACAATTGGGGCCAGGGAGGACAGCGGCAGGGCTCCAGGGTACATCCAGCCTGTCTTGCCCAATCCCTATTGGCCGGACCCCAGCAACAAGCTAACCTACTGGTTGGAGCGTCTGCTGCCTGGTGATCAGTGTGCATCATAGCAACTGGTCAAATGGCCAGACACTAAGCATATTAGGCTTTTATTATATAGGATTATACTGGATCCTTTATTGAGAATGAACTGTATTGCTGGGGTCCAACCCCAGCAGGTCCAGGGGTCCCCAAAGGTGTGGACGGAGTCGGCGAAGAAGGAATGACACAGAGACAGTGTTCAGTTGATCAGCAGCCTAGCCAGGATCTCTAGCCAAGTTCTGGTCAGGATCTCCAGCGAAGTTCTGGTTAGAATCTCCAGCCAGGTTCTGTGTCCATGTTCTCTTGCTAGGTTCTCCAGCCAGGTTCTCCAGGTTCTCCAGCCAGGTTCTGTAGCCATGTTCCCTCGCTAGGTTCTCCAGCCAGGTTCTGTCCAGGTTCTCCAGTCAGGTTCAGTCACCATGTTCTAGTCAGGTTCTCTTGCCATGTTCTATCCAGGTTCTGTAGTCAGGTTCTGTCTCTAGGTTCTGTGGCCAGTTTCTGTCCAGGATCTTTTGCCATGTTCTCTCCAGCGAAGTTCTTCTGTCTCTAGGTTCTGTGTAGGTTCTGTGTCTAGGTTCTGTGTCCTGTTGTCTTGTTACATCTGTATTTATACCAGTTGATTCCAATCCTATCAATCTCTATTCCAAAGGTTAGAGCGTTTCTTATCTCCATTCCAGGGAGTAAAGATTATGTAGCTTAAGCATGATTGTTCGTAGTTAAAGTGATTTAATTACCCGCCTGGCACTTAGTTAAGGGGTTTTATTCCCTCCCTAACTTCAGGGGAAAATCCCTACCTGGGGAAACAACCTTTCTCAGAGAGATGACCTTGGTTAAAACACATAGTGCCAAGAAGGTGAGCAAACATATTAAGAACAGTATGCCATATATGCCAGGTCCCTTGAAACAGCAAGGATGGACCGGCTCCCGGCACTGTATGGAGGTAAGGATGAAAGCAGGGAGACTAGTAAGGAGGCTACCACAATAATCCATGTGGCAATGATGTCTTGATTTTGATGACAATGGGAGACAGATGAGAAATTGTCAGATTTTAAATATGTTTTAAAGATGAAGCCAGCATTATTTGGGACACAATAAAGACAGGAGTGAAGAGAGAGTCCAAAGGTATTTTTTTTCTGAGAAACTTGAAGAATGGAATAATGATTTAAGACCATAGGTAGAGCAGCATAGGGGTCAGTTTTGAATATGTCAGACTTGAACTTTTTTATCCAACCAAGCACATCAATCAAATGGGCAGTTGAATATATGGGACTGCTGCAGAGGCAAGATTCAGACCAGTGATATAAAACTTGGGAGGCAGCAGAAAATTAATTACATTTAAAAGCCATTAGACTAAGTGAGATCACAAATAAAATCAGTGTAGATAGCAGAAAGAAAACCCTCAAGGGCTGAACCATTGAGCAGGCCAAAATTTTAAGGTCAAAGAGATAAAAAGTAAGAAACTATTAAGAAATCATCCACGTGGGCAGAGAAATGCCAGTGTGAGTTCTTGGAAAACATGTGAAAATGGATTTTTAGATAGAGGAAGATAATCACACTACCAGAGGTCAAGTAAAGTAAGGAATGAAAAATTTACTATTTTTATATTTTACAAAATGGAGCTCCTTGATGATTTTGATTAGAAGAGCTTGTTTGAAGGGGTCTGGGTTAATGACTGAGTAGGATAAGTGAAAATGTCGAGAGGAATATGAAACAGAATGAATATAGAAAACTGGGGATCAGGTTTTAGAAACTTACACATTAACACATTTGTCTTGTGTTAACATATGTCATGTGATCTGCTTAGATAAGCACTTAGGTCACAATAGATAGTATTTGTTGGTTGTGTTGATAAATAATACAAATAAAGGATCAAAAGCTCAACCTAGCAAAATAGATTTGTGTTAGCCTCTGCTTTAAGGCCTAAAGTACTAGGCCAAAAATTATCATTACTTCAATGAAATTATCAGTGACTTCAATGAAAAAGTGTTTGAAAATCAAGAAATTAAGAAAAACTAAACTTTTCCTGCATCAAAATTTCAAAAGCATATCCATTATTGCATTAGATATCTGTCTGTTTTTTCAGGCTGGCACACCCTCTGGAAGCCCAAACATATTTCTGAAACTCCCTTGCAAATTGTCTTCCTATTAATTTCTACCAGTAGCAGTTACAGGCAGGCATTGGAAGGTGAGATTGTTGAGGGCGATGACTGGAGTTTGCAGCAGGGACCTCTCTATGCAGCTTTCACGAGCCCTAGCAGTATAAATGGAATTAGTTTGGCAATTCCAGCTTCATCAGTGGTGGAATCCTGGCCTCAGTGGTGCCCCAGATGGTATTAACACCACGACCAGCAGCTGCCTGTAGCAGAGAAGTAAAAACGTTAAGTTTATGGATTGAAGACCACGAATGAAAGCAGCTTCTTCATTTTTGGACAGTAATCCATCGCTCCCTTTTACTCTCTCAATCATCACATCCTTTTCTTTTCTATTTTTACTTCCTTTTTCCTTTTGTTTGTTTCCTTGTCTTTCTAATTCATTAGTAAGCACTTCCTCATTAAATTCCACCAGCTAAAGTACATAACATCCCTTCTGTTTTCCTGACCTAAATATTGAAATTGCCAATTGTGGTTTTCATCCGTACACCTTGCTTATTTTTTTCCTTTCAGAATATTCTTGTTGGTCTGCCTTTCCCACTTTGAATTTAAATGTAAAATTACCTTTGAGGCCTCTGTTACTCTTATCGCGTGTGTGTGAAGCTTTGCCCCGGATATTCCAGGGGATCACATGGGCATTTCCTTCTCCAAACTTTCATGGCAGTCATTAGGTGAAATATGTGACATAGCAAATATTAAATGGAGTAATTCACAAATTAGCATACATTGCACACAGATAGATTTTTAACTTGATTGGATGATTTCTCTGCAGTGATGAAAAAAATGTAATACAAGTTCTGTAAACTTAGTATGGTACTGTAATTTAAAAGGTTACTTAGTTAAAATTTTCAAATTTCTCTCTATGGGCTCCTCTCTCCTCACTCTCAACCAAAAGGCAGTTTTGCCGTAAAAGATCTCGTAGGGAATGAGGAGAGACAGATGCCCAGATGCACAGTGTCCTTGGCAGGAGCCCTGGTCTCTGTTCTAAGGTGATCTGAGCTGCTTCCTGGATGGGTAACAGCAGAGATAAGCAGATCCCGCCATCAGGACTTTCGCTGTCCCCTGTCGCTAGAGTCTAAGGATAATTCACCTCGGGTTTTACACTCTCTGCCCTGGACATGTCCTATGTCCGGTCTAATTGGACATTTCCTGACTCTCACCGAAAACCCATATGCTTCTTTGCCTGTCTGTCATTTGGCATGATAACTGAAATTGATATAATTTGTTTTTCCCCTGTCTCAAATAATACCAAAAATAAGGGTAAGGAACTTAGCTACTCCCTACAGGAAATTTTTGCTGTCATACAATAAGACCACGCGCCACCTAAAGAAGTTACTTAAAAGGAGTAACCGTTTGTTTCCTGCAGTTTACTTTATGGCCCTCATCTCAGGGCGTTTACCAGTGCTACACTCTTGTGTGATGATGTCTGCCCAATCTGAAATAAGATTATTCTCTTCTGAATTTCCTCCTTCTGAGATACTAACAAGATTCTGTCAAAGTGGTATTCTCTCTTCCTACAAACGTCCAACAAACTTAGCAATACTTAAGCAACCGTTTTATGTTGTTGTTTTTACCTAGTGGTCTTTTAGGGAATCGACAATTGACTGGTTAGACCTTTCTTACCTAGACAGTTTCCATGATATGCGCACTGTATGCCTACATAGCTGCTATCTATGTGCTCTTTGTGGGGCAATACTGGCAATTCAGTGCCCATACACAATACTCAAGGAAGAGAGGGCACTTGAGAAAGCGCAATTCTGACTTTTCCACTGTCTATCCACTCGGAGCCAACACGCTTACTTTCATGTTACCACGTACAGATTGTCATGGAAAGTTTGCAGGGCAGTCTTTTTCCAAAGTCCCAAATATTTAGGTGGGAAAAGGCCTTCTGTCTTTAGGAATTCTGTCAACACATCTTACAAGTCTCTGTTTTTGAACCAAAACTCAGACAGAGGTCAGGCCGGGATTTAGATTGCAGTTTCTAAATTATCTTTATTCCTCTTTCTTCTAATCTCTATGGTCAGAAATAAGAATAAATATCCATTTCCTCTTTCTTTCTTTCTTTCCCTGAAACTAATTTTCTTTGCAATTTATTTCTAAAAGTTAGAGAGACAAAATTTTAAAAGAGACACATTCATACTAATACATGCACGAGCAAAAAAAATAATAAGCATGAGGATACAAAAATGAACATAGTACAATTTTAATGAAGATATTATTCTAGATACAAGTGGAATACCACTAAGTCAGAATTATATTTACCTCAGAAGTCTATGACCCTATGGATTCAGATCAACCAAGATTTAAGGTAGCATTTCCTATTCACACTTTAATCAGTGCCGATCAGAAGCTAAAGCAGTTTATTTAGGCTAAAATTTTCAGTGAAATTATAGAATGAATCTTCTATTTAATGAAGGTGATATGTACTCAAAAGCAGCTGGGGCAACTAAAATCCTGGAGCGTCCTTATAAAGACCAAGCACCAAATGATTTTTCTGTGGCTTTCATTTTGGACCACCTTAAATGTATTTTGTTTAAAGATGCTTTCCATTAACATTCACATGCAAATTCTTTCAGGCAAAAAATTTAACATGGAAGTTTATGCTTAGAGATCTTACCAACTGTTACTTACAATTGTTTTTAAGCAATAAATACTTCAGAACAATCCCAAGTTAATACTTAATTGGTTAAAATTCTAGGATGCGGCACTTCTTTCTTTAAAGATTTTTGGTCCCCGAAAATTCAGTAGGGCCAAATGCATTAACTGGAAGTAGCATTTATTTAAAAAAGAAAGTCTTATCCAAAGATTATAATAAATAAAATAACTATTTAGGCTCTCATATACAATCTTTCTAAATTTTCTCCGTGTGAGAAGTGATTACAATGTCCTTCAGGCTTACTGTATGCCCCATAGAATAAAAAGAAATCAATAAAGAATTTAACATTTCAACTAGTTAGGAGCTATTTACTGTAAGCATAAAGTGAAATACTGGAGGACATACTTCTATACTTCAAGAAAACACTATTAATAGGTAAGCATATTAATGAGCCATTACAAATTTTATGTTTATACATACTACTTATGATATAGAACATGCTATTTTCCCAAATAGTATAGAAGACACTAACACTATATAGTTAAGAATGAAAGCTTCTGTACACACGTCCACTATATCAACAGCAGTATATGCCCCCTAGACATCCTCATTGGTTATCTAACGTATGCCAACCACGGTTTCCCATATTTGTAGGTTTAGCAGGCTAAACCAAAGATTCTGCTTTATCCATTTAACTATGAGACAAAGTTAACCATATTCAAGGAGCAAAAGATTTATAATCAAATAAGGAAACACATTAAACCTCCACAACATGATGAAAAAGCTTCTAAGGGCATGATATAATCCTAACAGAAGGATGGGTTATGCACCTACATATAGTGTATGTGGGAATAGTTTGGAGCCTGGTGAAATACATTGTTACTAGAGGCCTGGTGCATGAATTCGTGCATGGGTGGGGTCTGGCCGGCCTGCCTTGATTGGGGTAGGGGGGCTAATCTGTGGAGGGGGTGGCCTGCAAGAGGGGCCCCAGGCAGTTGGCTGACCCCGCCCCCTGGTCAAACTCCTGATTGAGGGGATAATTTGCATATTAGCCTTTTATTATATAGGATATGAAACCTAACTGATCCTCAAATCTGTAATAACCACTAGAACCTCAAATAAGAATTATGGGTGTTTTTCCAGTGGAACATCATTCAGTTTATGGTTTAGGACTACTCAAAGCTGTTCTGCCACTACAGATTCTCTGTCAGTGCAAATCATTATCCAAACTATAGGGAGCAATCTGAATCACATGGAATTTTGAAAAATCAGAATGATTGCATATCTAACCTTACTTTTTTAAAAAAAATTAAAAAAATTTTTCCATTGATTTTAGAAACAGTAGAAGAGAGAGGGAAAGACAGAGAGAAATATCTATGTGAGAGAAACACATTGATTGGTTGCCTCCTGCACATGCCCAGACCAGGGCCCAGTTCAGGGAGGAGTCAGCCACAGAGATACGTGCCTTTGACCAGAATTGAGCCCAGAGCCCTTTGGTCCACAGGCCCCACGCTCTATCCACTGAGCCAAACTGGCTAGGGCTAACCTTACTTTTGTATTGTAAAAATGGTGCTATAAAACTCATTTTTCCAGCTTCTTCAACTTTCTACCATCATAGATAATTCAAATTACACACAGTCACCTGCAAATTCTTTACTAGAGGAAGTAAAGGAAAAGTGTATTTTGGTTATGTTCTGCTGTGGGTCCCCTCATGCATGTGCATTATCAATGAGATCAGTACCCTAGGCATTGATTGTGCTACTTTAGTGTAACTGAACACAAGAAAAATTGGTTGTTCAAGTTTTGAGAAGTGATTTTTTTTTTGGGGGGGAAGGCCCCACAGGCTTATTTTAAAATTTTTTAAAAAATTGACATCAAATTCAAAATCAGATGGACACTCTGGCAACCTGAAGTAGGAGCTTAAGACTGTAAAATAAATTTAGATATGGAGAACTGCTTCTGAAAAGCCTAACGTCTAACCTTGTTCTTAATCACTTTGGCTTTTTTAAAAACATGAAGAGTTGGGGTAAGCTAACCTCAAAGATAACTCCTGCTGTTAGATAGGGCATCATTTGTCAGTGCTTTGCAATTGAAATATATTTTTAAGTACAGAAGTACAGGGTGTCTCCAAAAATGTATACACACTGGAATAGCTGATAGCTAAACTTTGAAAATGAAATGTATTTTAATAAACACTGTCCTTATAATTATTCAAATTGTCTGAATACATTTTTGGGGACAACTATATTTTAACTTTTAAGATTTTTTTAAAGCTCTACTCTAAGTTTTCAGCTATTTAGTTTTAAAAATACATCATTTGGATCTCTGATAACCTTGAAGGACAGTGAGGCTCAGATAGAGATCATTTCCTGAACAAGGTTGACCTCTTAACAGAACTGATTATTTTCTCACCCACATAGTTATACAGAATATTGACAGATCTCCACTACAAAAATCTTGCCAGTATTTTTAGTCAATTGTTAATTAACATCTATTTAAAAACCTTGTACCACCAGAAGCAAAGCATATAAAACTGAAAATAAATTTGTTTCTAGTCTACTTATTCTAAATAAACTCTTATAAAACCATATAGAAAAAAAGTAATGTATAGAAAGTAATTTCCTTATTTTCTGATCTGTCAGCCAAAAAAATTACTAATTTCTTTAATAAAAACAGAACGCTCAATTATAAAATGTCTACCTGTTTAAATTAAAATTACTATCCTGGAGTCTTTTAACATCAATACATAAAAAAAGTAAAAGGTTGCAAACTCAAGATGCTGCTTGACATGAAAGCTATGGTTCAAAAATGTGTATTTATGGTAAGAAACTAAAATCATGTCACTGCAAAATTCCCTATGGCCTTTGACAGTGACATTAAAGATGTTAGTCTTTTGGTCACTTGAAGCTGCTACTAAATATAACAATAAACTTTTAAAAAAGGGGAAAAGACAGTGAGAAACTGAAGGATAGTTAATGTAATGACATCATACACAAGTAAAGCATAGTTTGAAATAGTCATTTTCTGCTAGGGATCTGAATATACAAGAACAGTTTCCCACCATCACTTCCATTTTGAGAAGGATCCTCTAATTAGAAATAATTCCTTTAAGTCAATGTGAGTGGTGTTGCCTGGCAGCAGCTTCAATTTCCTAGCCTAGTCTTCAATTAAAGTAATTAAGAAATATCACAAGGAATAATCATACATGACAATGGGGTAAAAAAGTAAGGCAGTTCTTCCATGCACAAGCATTTCAGACAAAAACCCTTCAGCTTTAACCATCAGGGCCTGGCTGGTGTTGCCCAGTGGTTGAGCGTTGACTCATGCACCAAGAGATCACCAGTTCAGGGTTCAGTCACCAGTAGATGTTTCTTTCTCTCCTCTCCCTTTCTCTCTAAAATCAAAATATACATATTTAAAAAAAATAAAAATAAAATAAAGATAGACATCAGGTTTAACGTATTCCAGCATACTCTAACCCAGTGGTTCTCAACCTTCCTAATGCCGCGACCCTTTAATACAGTTCCTCATGTTGTGGTGACCCCCAACCATAAAATTATTTTCGTTGCTACTTCATAACTGTAATTTTGCTACTGTTATGAATCCTAATGTAAATATCTGATATGCAGGATGTATTTTCATTGTTACAAATTGAACATAATTAAAGCATAGTGATTAATCACAAAAACAATATGTAATTATATATGTGTTTTCCGATGGTCATAGGCGACCCCTGTGAAAGGGTCATTCGACTCCCCCAAAGGGATTGCCACCCACAGGTTGAGAACCGCTGCCCTAACTCCTATGTTTTGCTTTACAACACTGGTGTAAAATTAACAATAATTTTTATGGTGAGGTGTTTTTGTTTTGTTTTGTTTTGCCTGCAACTATATACATGTTGAAAAACTATTTTACATCATATGATTTTAAATAAGATAAATATTAAAAAAAAACATAAAATCAATACATAAATTTAAAACTACATTATTTATTTTGATAACAATGGTGTTAACCTTCTGGTCAGTAATCTTGTGAGCTGATGAGCTTATTCTCATTCTCCTATCCGTCAGGCAGATAGCTGTACTCAGCTGCTCTGACTGAGGCATGGAGCCTCCATTCTTCACATGGCGAGACAGCAAAGCACAGACAACCAGGTGGTCAGCCTTCTCAAAGGGAGGCTGGCTTCCAGGCACATTATCACAAAGTCCTGGGGAACACCGACTTTCTCCGTTTGCACAGTACCATTGCACTCAAGGCATGCAGTTAGGGGTCTTTGCTTCTTTCTCACATTCTGCTCTTCAAATTCTGCCTTCCTCTTGGTATGACTCTGACTTGAGGTGGTCGCCAATGGTAGACTTGGGAACATGATTCAGAACCTCATTGCAAGAAGTGCAGAGTTTCCCTCCATCTTCCTTGCAGCGCACTTCTGGACTCAGTGACTCACCCAGGGAAGGAAATCTTAGAATGGCTTCCAGCAGGTGGTGCTGTCACTCCAAATCTCTTCCTTCTGACTTTGAATAAGGTTTAGAGAAAAATAAAAGTCATCAGACGTTTTCAAGTTTAAAAGGTTACCAGATTCATTTATTTATTTATTATGCATGTATTTAGTATGAATGTATGCTTGTATGTATGTATGCATGGATGTATGTCTTGATACTTACTTAGTAGGAAAGAGTCTCCAGCACAAAACCAGAGACACATGAAACCCTGGCACTTTTTGTCACTTTTCAAAAAGTAGCGGTGGGACAGTATTTCTGGACATGCATCCTGTTTTCCCTGCGGTGCTGGGAAGCCATGCCTTTAGGTAGGTCCCCTCAGCCACTAGGGGAAGTGGGCTAGATCCAGCGGGAAAGGACAAGAGGAGGCAGAGAAAAAGGAGCACGGAGGTGAGGGAGCAGGGGGACTCTATGCTGCTGCCACTGCCATTCCCTGGAGGAGCCCCCTTTCCTCTATCTTTTGACTCTCCTTAAAAAATTCCCATAGTTGGCCCAGTCAGTTGTTTGATGAGACCAAGGGAAAGTTTTGTGGTTAAAACTCTTAACTCTGAAAGTGAAGATTTGTCAATGGCTTCTTTTCCTAGACCAGTGGTTCTCTGCTGGGGATAGCTTGCCCTCTGTGGATATTTGGCAGTGTCTGGAGATGTTTTGATTGTAATGTTTCCAGGGGTATTATCGGTATCTGCTGCTAAATATTCTTCAATGCGAAGGAAAGCTCCTAACAACAAATAATTAAACCAGCATATAATGTCAATAGTGCTAACACGGAGAAATCAACCCTGTTCTATACAATCGCATCCTCTCTTAAAATAGACAATTCATATAAAATATATGCATAGTTATAATTTTTTTAACTTCAAGGGCACCAAGTAAGACATTGTTTATTCATTATATATGTATGTATACATTCTTGTCTAGTGCTGCTGAAACAGGGGTGTAGCCAAAGGATTACAATGTAGTACTCTTTTCAAAAGTCTTTTCAGAGCAGTGTCTTAATTTGCAATACAATTTAGTAAGTATTTGCTACACATCTATTAAGTCTAAGCATTCCTGGAGGAACCAAATATGCCTAAATGAAAGTTTTCTTTAATCCAAGGGCTTAAAACCAGTGAGGCCTGCACCAATAAGAACTACAATTAAGGTTTATAAGTTCTTTGAAAGGAGAAGGGAGGAAAAGATTAATTCTTGCTGGGAGGTTGTAGGAAGGCCTTATTTAAGCAGTAGAGTTGATACATACTGGGAAATAATGTAAAAAAATATTCAAGAAATAGAACTTGTTGACAAATGCTGCAGTCTCAATTCCATGGTAAAGATGAGTTAATTCTAAAAATCTTAATTCATTTAATATGTTCCATAGGAGAAGTGAGGATTAAGAAGAGATTTAAAGGCTTTTTTAAAAAGGTGAATTGTCATCTGGGTATCAGAGATTGTCTTCAAGCTTATGGTTGCACGTGAAAATATGCATGGAAAATGACAAACTTGGACATGCATAGAAATGGAATATTTGAATTTCAGATTAGTTGTTTTACATGTTGTGCACTAATAAATATTCATTTTGCATTTTCTTTGGAAGAGAAAATTGAAAGCATTTTCTAATCATATATATATATATATATTCAAGCTAGTATCTTCTTATAGAGGAAAATTTGATTTAATCACAGGTTAATGAGATGTGTTTTGGTTCTATCCATTTATAATGATGATTTTATGGGGCTTTGGAGGCTTTTTGTTAAGATGTTTTTCTTACTTTATGTAGTAAAATTACAAAGATACATCTAAATTCATTCCATTATACAAATTATTTTTCCATGTGGCAAATTTTCAAAAAAACAGGATAAGAGGAAAGTGTTCTCTTTTGGTGCTATTAAAGGCCCATAGAATCACTTCAGAAACTTTCTCAAAAGGTCAACAGTTTGTGTCCATAAAAGCAAATTTCAGTTATCTTGGACACACTCAGCAACTGCCATGATTCTTTATGTATTATGCTTGAGTATTCAAGCCAAACAAATAAGCAAACAGAAAAGTCACTCATGATGTCCATTAGTTTATTTTTAGATGGAAGGATCTATAAACTAATTTTACCCTTGAGGAAAAGTTTAAGGCATACTTGTTTATTTTGTATTACATAATTTAAAATAAAAAATGGCTTATCAATTTCAACTTGCAATCTGAAGATTTAAACATTAATGTTTAAACTATTGCATTTGTTGTTTTAACAGCCTCTTATTTTCAAAAAATTGAATATATATTTGATATTAAAAGTGATATTAAACCCTGGCTAGTGTGGCTCAGTTGGTTGGGTGTTGTCCAGTGCACAGAAAGGCTGCTGGTTCAATTTCCAATCAGGGCACATGCACAAGTTGCGGGCTGGATTCCTGGTAGGGAGCATGAAGGAGATAGCCAATAGATGTTTCCCTCTCACACGGATGTTTCTCTTTCTCTCCTTCTCCCTTCCTCTCTCTATTAAAAAATTAACTAAAAAAAGTGATACTATTACAAATGTCCCCTTTTTTCCCACCATAACAGTTAACAATTCTTCCCGAATTAATGCATATACATACATATAATAAAAATTTAATCAAAAGTGATACTAAGTAAAAAGTTAATCACATTAACATGAAAATAAGTTACTATAGTCACATTTTAAATAAGTTACAATCTGTATATTTTGAACACCCTATCTAATAATAGACAAACATGGTAATTAACCGTAACTTCCCTACACTTCTCATTGGCTAATCAGGGCGATATGCAAATTAACTGCCAACCAAGATGGTGGCCGGCAGCCAGGCAGCTGAAGCGAACAGGAGGCTTGCTTGCTCCAGTGATGGAGGAAGCCAATGTTCCCCCGCTGCTGCCGCCCAGCTCTGAGCTGCAGTCTAAGAAACAATGTTGCAATTATAGAACCTAAACAAGCTCCAGAAACCTGCTTTCAGCCAGCTTAGGCCTCAGAGCTTAGAGTGGCAGTGATGGCAACAATGTTTCAATTATAGAAGCTAAACAAACTCAGGTACCTGCTTTCAGCAGCTGAGGTCTCAGAGCTGGAGCTGAGCCTCAGAGGTAAAGCTGGCTCTCAGCTCCAGTGACAACTATAGAAGGTATATAAATCCCAGAATAAAAAAAATAAAAAATAAAAAAAAGAAAGAAACCGCCGAAGCCAGTTTGGCTCAGTGGATAGAGCGTCGGCCTGTGGACTGAAGGGTCCTGGGTTCGATTCCAGTCAAGGGCATGTGCCTGGGTTGTGGGCACTTCCCCAGTGGGGGATGTGCAGGAGGCAGCTGATTGATGTTTCTCTCATCAATGTTTCTAACTCTCTGTCTCTCTCTCTTCCTCTCTGTTTAAAAATCAATGAAATATATATATAAAAAAAAGAAACAGAAAAAAAGGAGAGGTTGGGAGCCTCAGTCACCTGCCAGCCTGAAAACGGCCCTCAGCCCCTCACCCAGACTGGCCAGGCACCCCAGTGGGGACCCCACCCTGAAGGGGGTGTGACCAGCTGCAAACAGCCATCATTCCCTCACCCAGGCTGGCAAGGCACCCAAGTGGTGCCCCCCCTGATCCAGGACACCCTTCGGGGCAAACCAGCTGGCCCCCACCCGTGCAGCAGGCCTCTATCCTATATAGTAAAAGGGTAATATGCAAACTGACCCTAACAGCAGAAGGACTGGGAATTACTGGTCACTATGACACACACTGACCACCAGGAGGCAGATGCTCCTTGCAGGAGCTGCCCTCTGGTGGTCAGGGTGCTCTCACATGGGAGGAGCTCTGCTCAGACACAAGCCAGGCTGATGGCTGCCAGTACAGCAGTGGTGGTGGGAGCCTCTCCTGTCTCCTCAGCAGTGCTAAGAATGTCCGACTGCAGTTTAGGTCTGCTCCCCGCTGGCAAGTGGACATCCCCCAAGGTCTGTCGGGCTGCCAGAGAGATGTCTGTTTGCCATCTTAGGCCCAATACCCTGGGGAGTGGGCTTAAGCCAGCAGGTGGTCATCCCCTGAGGGGTCCCAGACTGCGAGAGGGCACAGGCTGGGCTGAGGGAACCCCCCTTCCCCGCCTAGTGCACAAATTTTTGTGCACTGGGCCTCTAGTTATTAAATAAAACACATTATTTTTAATAATAACCAATCATTTGTATTTACTTAACATAAATTTCATACTGATTTAAATTATATTAACGCAAAACATTTGGCAAGATTAGAAAATAGTCATTCCTGAATATTTATATAACTTTTCTAGGCCCAATTGAAAGATATTCACCGTTCTGAAATATCATTTTCTGGAAGAATCAAGATAATATTTTCTCAAATATGTGTGCTTTGTGTCACCTAAGACATTTCTATATATGGCCGGCAGAGTGAGCTCCTTCTTAGTCTATCTATTCATTCTTGATATTCAATGATAAACACTCAACATAGCTATTGAATTAGCCAAGTATAAATATTACCTTTGCATGACAAATATAGACATTTGTTTTACATATACACTGTGACTAAGATTAGCCTTATATTCAGACTGATTTTTCAGGATACCGGGTGAACATTTGTACTTACAGGCATAGAATACAGAGTTAGAGTTTCTGCAAAGATAAACTGTAACAAGAAAAAAATCAACATCTTTGGAAACAGACTGATTCTGTTATGATAGTAGAATATTCTTAAGCAAACTTTTGCAACTGCAAAGGTGAGGTAGCAAGTAGTGTAATAAATAAACAAACCTTAATGCTTTAAAATAATTAACCTAGAACCAAATAGAAAGAGAGACCTGTGTGTACAAGCCTCAATTGAGAAGCTCAATTGTCACTGTAGTATTTTAGCACTAGACTTAAAATGGCAATTTAAATTAAATTGATAATAATAACAACAAAGCAGGTAAATAGGAAAAAAAGGTTTGAACTTTTAGCCTTAGTGACACTCTAATAGAATCAGAAGAATTCTTGTAATAAAGGCCTTCTTATGTTCTATTAATGGAGGCTCAACTGCGCTTCCCCTTCTGTATTACTAACAGGTCCTGTTGCTGCAATAATGGATTTCATGAGAGCTTTACATGCTCTTCATTTTCAGGCATGTTGAGTTTTGGCATTGTAGCTCATGAGGTCAGTCAATGTTAAGAGGCTTCATTTCAGACTAGAGCTTCTAAGCTGACAGAATAACTGAATATTTATGGACTGGAAAGTAGCATAAAGTGGGAATATTCTTTTCCTTTCTTATTATGCATAAATAGAGAAAGCAATAAAATATATTTTCTCTTTTTTGCTAATTCTGTACTTCCCATGACAAGTAACATTTTATTTATTGTCATCTAAAATATATGTATGCATACACATAAACATACACAAACAGGTATACACACATATAATGCATGCACATATATAGAAATATTAGGAATAATTGTGATATTAGGTACTAGTAGGTATTTGTGATTTGTGTTTATTTGAATTGCTTTATTTGAATAAGGTAAAATGGATCTATGGAATTCCTACATATTCTTTTCTTACCCAAAAAAGTTATTCTCTTTTCTTCTTTTTTTAAAAAAATCTTTATTGTTGAGAGAATTACAGATGTCCCTCTTTTTCCTCCCATTACCCCTCTCCACCCAGATCCCACCCTGGCCCACGCCTTCACCACCCTATTGTCTGTGTCCTTAAGTAATGCATAAATGCATATAAATTCTTTAGTTAATCTATTCCAGCCCCCCCTGCCCCCCTCCACACACACACACACACACACACACACACACACACACACACACACCACTGCTTCCCTCCAAGATGTGTTAGTCTGTTCCATGTTTCCATGCCTCTGGTTCTATTTTATTCATCAGTTTATTTTGTTCATTGGATTCCTTGTTGGTTTATTTTAATTTTTAGATTTAATTATTGATAGGTATATATTTATTGTTATTTATTGTTCATTCCTTCTCCTCCTTCTTTCTTTTTCTTTCTTTCTTTCCTTCCTTCCTTCTTTCCTTCCTTCTTTCTTTCCTTCCTTCCTTCCTTCCTTCCTTCCTTCCTTCCTTCCTTCCTTCCTTCCTTCTTCATTTCTTCTTCTTCTTCTTCTTCTTCTTCTTCTTCTTCTTCTTCTTCTTCTTCTTTCTCCTCCTCCTCCTCCTCCTCCTCCTCCTCCTCCTCCTCCTCCTCCTCCTCCTTCTCATTCTCCTTCTTTTCCTTCTTCTCCTTTTTCTTCTCCAAAATAATACCTTTCAACATTTCATGTAATACTGGCTTGGTGGTGATGAACTCCTTTAGCTATTTCTTGTCTGTGAAGCTCTTAATCTGACATTTAATTCTAAATGATAGCTTTGCTGGGTAGAGTAATCTTGGTTGTAGGTTCTTCCTTTTTATCACTTTAAATATTTCCTACCACTCCCTTCTGGCCTGCAAAGTTTCTGTTGAGAAATCAGCTGATAGTCCTATGGGCACTCCCTTGCAGGTAACTAACTGCTTTTCTCTTGCTGCTTTTAAGATTCTCTCTTTGTCTTTAACCCCGGGCATTTTAAGTATGATGTGTCTTGGTGTGGGCCTATTTGGGTTCCTCTTGTTTGGGACTCTTTGTGCTTCCTGGACTTGTAAGTCTATTTCTTTTACCAAGTAAGGGAAATTTCCTGTCATTATTTCTTCAAATACTTAGAAGTATAGTTACTATCAGAGAATTAATTATACAGGAAACCTGGTGTGGGTGAGGGGGAAGGAGATAATGGTGTGAACCAAAACTGATTTAGGCTGTAATAAAGGATAAAAGGCATTTTTTTTTTTTAAGCAAAGATAGCAGTCTGAAAGGTGCAAACTCAGGTAGCAACCCAACTTTGCTCTGGAGAGAACAAAGCACAGCAGGGTTTATCAAGGCCAATCCACAGAAATGTAATTTTTATCCAAATTAAGGCTGGCTGGCTATGCTAAGAGGGATTGATTAGTTCCAATGTACAAAGGAGGGAGGCAAAACTAGAAGAAAGATAAATTCCATGTGTTCATGCAGCAGTTGTTCCAGGCTGTTTATGACTCTGCCTGAGCTGAGTTTAGCAACAGGTTTAGCAACTTAATAGCAGTTCTGAGAACTGCTATTAGGCACCACTTCCTTAATAGCCTCCTGACTCTATTTTAAGTGACTCTCCTAGCAATGCTTAATGCATTTTTAATTTTTTTCTATCATCAATGGTATGAATGAAGGGCAAACACACGAGTAATCCCAGAAGCAAGAAAAATCTGAAACCTGAAATTTCTGAGTTATAGGGTAGATATAGGATTATATTTTTTCTCTCTTCCTCAATAACAATGTCTGCTATGCTTGCTAAATATTTCTTGACCCCTTATACTTCTTTTGATGCTTTGTCAAAGTGATTTACAAATCTTTCACAGACTACTGCAACAGATAACTTGCTCCAGTACATCCAATTCTCTACAAAGTATCCAGCATGACCTTTATAAAAGGTAAATATAACATTTTTTCTCTTTTGGTCTTTTTTTCATTTGTTCGTTTTATTCTTTTTATTATTGACAGTATTACAGTTGTCTCCCCATTTTACACCTCTTTACCCTCCCCTTCGCCTAGTTCTTTACCCCTCCACCCCCCAGGTCTTCACCACCCTATTGTCTCAGCGGTTCTCAACCTGTGGGTCACGACCCCTTTGGTGGTCAAACGACCCTTTCACAGGGGTCGCCTAAGACCATCCTGCATATCAGATATTTACATTATGATTCATAACAGTAGCAACATTACAGTTATGAAGTAGCAAAGAAAATAATTTTATCGTTGGGTCACAACATGAGGAACTGTATTTAAAGGGCCAGAATGTTGAGAACCACTGGCCATGGGCTATGCATATAAGTATATAAGTTCTTTTGTTTATCTCCTCATTCCCCCACCAATAACTTTTCTTTACGTATAAGAAATCACAAACAAATTTCCAATGTAGTTGTACCATTTTACACTTCCACCAGCAATGTATGAGAATCATTTTTCTTTTAATTTTTGAAATTCTGTCCATTATCTTTTAGCCTGTTAATAAGTGGGTATATTTTATTCCCTCATTATTATTTAAACATTTTCATTTTTCTGACAACTAATGCTGTTGAGCACTTTTTCATATTCTTCCTTGCCATTTTAATATATTTTTTTGTAAAACGTTTGTTCTGCTTGTTCTTATTAGTTTGTCTTTTATAACTGAGTTGCAGTTGTATTTAATCTGTTTTGGCTGTAAGTAGTTTTCCAGTGTTTAGAATATCTATACATTTCATTAGTTTTTTGTTTTGTTTTATTAATAAGAAATAGTTTTTTCTTTTAATTAATTTCTCCTCTTTTAAAAAAATTATTTTATATGTATCTCTTTCTTTGTTCTAAGAAGTACTTACCCACAGATCATAAAGAGATTTTTCTATTTATCTTCTAAAATATTATACTTTTGGTTTTTACATTCATTACACTGATCCAACTAACATTGATTTTTTTTTTATATATATATTTGGGCATGGTGTGAAGTAGAAGTTGATTTTTTTTTTCTTTCATGTTAATGTTCAATTATTCTAGCACTGTTTGGTGAACAGATTATGTATTTCCCCATTGAATTGCATTGGCATCCTTGAAAATCATTTGATCATCTATATGTAGGTTTATTTCTGTACTCACTGTTCTGCTGTACTGATAAATTTGTGTATTCTTTTGGCAAGACCACACTATATGAATTACTGTAGTACTATAATAAATCTTGGATTTCTTCAATATTTTTGTTCATTTTTTTTTTAAAGTTCTTTGGCTATACTTGGTATTTTGTCCTTCCAAATAACTTTCAAAATCATCTTATTAATTTCTAAAAATATTAAAGCTTGGATTGTGCCTAAGGTCGCATTTATGCTGTCATTCGATTTAGGTAAATCTATATTTTAACAATATTGAGTCTTCTAATCCATATTATATAGTATGTTACTTCCAACTTTCTGGAGAATTATTTGTTAGTAGTAAAAGCATAGAATTGTATTACTAAAAATATTTTCCTAAGATAAATAAATTTATTAATTTAAAACATGAACTGCACAAACCTATTTGTACAAGGATATTTATTGAAACATTATCCCTTATATTTATAACCTTGCACTAGCTGAAATCAATAGTAAATACTTAACTTTATTTCAAACATTGATATTATGAAATTATTTCACATCATTAAAATGATGGTGTATGTTAATTTTAAATACAGTAGTAGTGTCATATATTTATATGGAATAATCAGAAGTAAAACAATATGTATACCATGTAAACTATGATCTAATTTTTGTAAACATACCTATAATGATATATAGAATACCTACCAAAATAAAATACTTTTTGATGCTTACTTTCTATTTTTCTACTGTATGCTTTTTTATTTTATAAAAAATTTTCAAATTAAAGTATTTTTACTTTGCAAGAAGAAGCTACATTAATACACATATAATAGTTTTAGTCCCATGTTTACAATTTATTTTTGCTATAAACTCCTGAGGATGTTAAACATGCCTCCCATACATATTCCAGTTTCATTTTGCTGAATGAAATCCATACATTTTAGCTACAATAGGTGACATGCAGTTTTATATTTATCTATCTGCACAATTTTCTTTTCTTTCTATTTTCTAAATAATTTTATCCCCAAACTCTAATATTCAGAAAAGCATGCTTCCTTTGAGACACTGTCCATTCCCTCATTGCACAGAATGAATCGCTTCCATTGCCTTTCATGCTGTGGAAGAGCCATGTGATGTCGTTTATGCCTGAGAATCACAAGCACTTTTTGAGGTCCCATTGAGATTTGGGGTTGTGATTTAATAGCGGCACAGCCAACACAATTATGTCCTTTACTTGCTGGACCACTAAGTACTCTGGGTATAGAACGGAGTAAATAGTTTTATTGATCTAAGGAGTTACCACAAAGGGATAAGGAAAGAAATAGAATTGGTAACATCAATGAGAGAAGTTTTAATATTGGCTCATGCAAATGAGTACAGAAGGAAGTGAAAAAGGAGAAGGTTTATATAGAAATATTAGAAGGGTCAAAAGTAAGGAGGGTTTAGTGTGATAAAAGAAGAGACAGAGAGAAACCTAATGTTATCGTCAGAGCAAGATAACTATGATTTAAAAGTCTGGAGATGAAGCCTTATAGTTGATGCAGACAATCAGCTTGCATATATGGGAGAATGCGGATGAATTAAAGTGAGCACAAACATTTGCACGTAATAGGCATTTAAGAATTTGATGAAGGTCATCTGTGTGAATGTTGCCATCATCCAGATTATCAGTATTGGAGGCCAATCAGCTGTGGAAAGTAGGCGTCATAAAAAACCAGAGACCAGAGTGGCTGTTGTGGACATAGTCCAACTTCATGGGCTTAAAAGACAGAAAAAATCCTTACATGTGATTAGACACATCATCGTCCAGGAGGAGCAGCGAGGTGGGAGGACAGTGCTTTTATCATTTCTCAGAATCTCAGATTTGAAAATATTGGGGATGACGGAAAATAAAATAGTGTTTTTTAAAGAAAGCTGCAGAAGAGATGATACTTGTGGTTGCGATCTGAATTTTCGTAAAATAAAGATAAGAGATAATTCTGCAAAAAGCCTGGTAATATATGGGAGATATGTTTGTTCTTATCTATGGAATAGCATTCTTAAAAACTGAGTGTGGAAGCAGAGAAAATATCAATTAAGGATTATTTCCAGCTGCATGAAGTAGATAACAGATAAAAAGGACTTAAAGGAGAACAGTTTTGTGTGTGTGTTTTAATATATGAAGAAAGTTAAAGCCAGGAAGTCCTAGGATGGTTCATTAGCTTCCTGAGGTCACCATTTTTGCAGGCTTCTGTTATCTCCCTGCTCCACCATATATAGTGAATGCCATAATCCTCAGGGTCACATGTCTTAAATTGACCTTCCATCTTATATTCCAGGAGATAAGCAGTAGATTGAAAGGGAAACAAGGGGAAAAAGGTAGTGCCTGTTTCACAAGTTAAAACATGCCCAAATATTCCAGTAGACTTCCACTGATACTGACTCAGCTCTGCCATGTAGAGGGAGGCAGGAAAACATAAGTTAATTTAATTTATTTTAATTTAGTTCTGTTTTCCTTTAATTTTTTTTTTCATTCTACTAATAAGGCCCATTGTCATCCTAACAAAATCAGGATGACTAAAGTACCTCCATCTTACGTAGATATTTATATTATTATTTTAAGATTTTCCCCACCAATTTTAATATTTTATTACTGGGACTGATAATTTTTTGTCTCCCACCATCATCCTCCAAAACAGAGTAATAGAATAGGATGTGCATGAGGGTACAGAGAAAACAGACGAGTTGGAGAAGCGGGAAGACATGACCCCTAATTTTAACCATTGCCCATTATGTAAAAAATATATAGTCTAGTGGTAATAATTATAAGTGTTTTGTCAAAAATAGTCAAAGTGGTCCTAGTTTGAATTGATTACCCACCTGAAAGATTTGAATAAGAATGATAATGGATGCTGTTGAAGATAGAGATTAGGGAAAAAAGAATTACTACCCTACGCAATGAAATATTTAAATTTGATGGGAAAGACCCTAAAATAAAAATGTCAATATCTAAGTAAGATGAAATTAAGTGTAAGCATATTATTTTCTCAACCCCAAACTATTATAGCTTACCTACTCAAAACCATGGTATAATCATAAGAAATTATCAAAGAATTGCACAATGCTTAAATAACAAAAAAACACACAAAACAACAACACACCAATTTAATGATATGGAAAAGGTTCAGAATACATTGTTAAAAGATTATTACAAAACTATGTGTGTACTGTGATTATTCCCTCCCCCCCCCCGCTTTTTTTGTTTGGTTTTTGTTGTTGTTGTTAATTCTCATCTAAGGAAAATTTTTCATTGATTTTTGGGGAGAGTGGAAGAGAGAGGGAAAGACAGAGAGAAACATCAATGTGAGAGAAACACATCAATCGGTTGCCTCCTGCACGAGCCCCAACCAGGGCCCAGGCCAGGGAGGAGCCTGCAACCAAGATACATGTTTTTGACTGGAATCAAACCCAGGACCCTTTGGTCCGTAGGCCGAAGCTCTATCCACTGAGCTAAACTGGCTAGTGCTCCCCTTCTCTTTTCAATCATTAGAAGGAGATTTACCCAATTTTTGGAAATAATTATACTTGAGTGGGGGTAAATTTTATTTTCTCCATATCTTTCTGTTCTTGCCAGAGTAAATATGAGTTACTATTTACAATGAAAAAAATCATCATATATTCTTTTAATAACAGTGAATACTTGAGTTTGGCTGACAATTCTGAAATGTATCCTCCCACTCAGCGATCATATAATATACTTCCTTTAATACATTCCTAAAAATAGATCAGATTACTATTCTTTATATTGCACTTTTTACAACCAGGATCTGATGAAGCCCTATATTTGAGGTCAGAGACTGAATACATTTATAAGCCTAAGACTGTCAAAGGAAAATTGGTAAATCTAGCTACTTTGTGTTAGACAACACCATTCTCACCCATTAGAAACTTGGAGTGGTCATTGTACCTGCATTCTAAAGAAACTGAAAGTATTTGAATATTTATAAATAAGACAAGCCAAATAATATGCTATTTTAAATGTTCTAGTGTTGTTGATACTGCATAATGTGATGCAACCTGACATTACAGAGTTCAGCTTCTTTTTGTTTGATGATGATCTTAAAATGTTTTATAGCAAATCATTATGCAACATGTGCATTTATCTTCATATTACAGTGACAATATATTTGTAAATCATTGAAGTACTGCATTATATTTGCATTTATTTCCTTTGGTAAAACAATAGTTACATATTTTATTATTATAATTTTACAACCTTATTCATGCAGACACTAACAATAACAGCCACGCACAAAAAAACAAAACAAAAAAAAACCCTAGACTTTTTGTAATCACACAGCTGTAAACACACTAAGAAGAGGATATGGTAATTAGGTGCTTTTGGGTATGCAATGAAGATGCTTCTGAGAGACTCAATTGTTCATTTTAGGCTTTAATTTTTAAGCTTTACTGAAATTTAGATGGCAGCAAGTGAAAAGTGCTTTTTTAGCCGTTGAGATGTTCATCCAACAAATAGCTATGTAGGGCCTACTATGTGTCATGTCCTGCTATAAGCGCCAGAAAAAGAACTCTAAAGAATAAATAATTGTCTTCATGGAAATTGCATTTTTTTGTTCTCTTTTATTTTTTAATAATTTATATGTTAGAGCAGATTTAGGTTCCCAGAAAAAAGAAGGAAAAAAAAGTTGGAAGATATAAAGATATCACATAACTCTCCCTGTCCTCACACATGTGTAACCTCCCCCATTATCAACATTGCCACCAGAGGGGGACATTCATTATAATTGACTAGTAATTGATGAAAGTACACTGACACATCATATTCTCCAAAAGCTATGCTTGCATTAAGGCTCACTCTTGGTGTTGTACATTCTATTGGGTTGAGCAAACTAAGAGTGCTGCATGTATTTTTGAACATGTTCTATTGGTTTATAAGGACACATATCTACCATTGTAGTTCACTGCCCTAAAAGTCCTCTATGTCCTGCCTACTTATCCCTCCCTTTCTCCCTCTAATTCCTGGCAGTGACTGATTTTTTAAAACTGTATCCATAGTTTTGCCTTTTCCAGAATGTCATACATTTGAAGTCATATAGTATATGGACATTGGCTTTTATTCACCTAGTAATATGAGTTTAAGTCCTCAATGTCTTTTGTCTTGATATTTCTTTTTCATGCTTAATATTTCAGCGTCTGGATGTACTACAGCTTATTTACCCATTTACCTACTAAATGACACTTGGTTGTTTTGAACTTTTAGCAATTATGAATGAAACTGATATACACATTGCACTTGAATTAGTATACTTAATAAAGAAGACCTAACACATTGAATGGGCACAATTCAATTTGTTGAGGCCCAAACAGAACTAAAACCATGAAGGGAGGGTGAATTCTTTCTCTCTCTTCCTCAGCTGAGATGACCATTTACTCCCTCCTCCCACAGTTTTTATTTTCTTTATTTATTCCTTATCTGATGTTCTTCCTTCCTCTATGTAAATCTGAGTTTCAAACCTATATGATTTTTTTCTCTCTAAAAAACTTCTCTTTCAGGGCAGGTCTGTAGGCAACAAACCCTATCAGTTTTGTTAGTTGAGAAAATATTACCTTTCACTTTTGAAGGATTCATTTTTAGGGTACAGAATTCCATGATGTTGGTTTTATTGTCTTAAATTTTTTTCTCTTTGATTTTCAGTTTTAGAAGTTGCTCTTGTGATATCCTCAAACTCAGCAATTCTTGCCTCAGCCATGGCCAGTCTACTAATAACCCCATCACAGACATTCCTCATTTCCATTACAATTTTTTTTAATCTCTAATATTTCTTTTTCATTCTTTCTTGGGTTTCTATTTCTGTGTTCTTGCATACGCCCTACTTCATGTGTTGCTGCCCTTAGTATGTTACTATAATCATAGCTATTATACATTCTTAGTTTGATAATTCCAACATCCCTACCATACCTGAGTCTGGTTTTTATGTTTGTTCTGTCTTTTCAAACATGTTTATTGCTTTTTAGTATGTCCTACATATGTTTTTGTTTTTGTTTTGTTTTGTTTTGTTTCATTTTTCTGGTAGTCAGACATGATGTACTAAAAGAAACATTTGCCCTAACCAGTTTGGCTCAGTGGATAGAGCGTCCGCCTGTGGACTCAAGGGTCCCAGGTTTGATTCCGGTCAAGGGCATGTACCTTGGTTGTGGGCACATCCCCAGTAGGGGATGTGCAGGAGGCAGCTGATCGATGTTTCTCTCTCATCGATGTTTCTAACTCTCCATTTCTCTCCCTTCCTCTCTGTAAAAAATAAATAATAAAAAAATAAAAATAAATAAATAAAAGAAACACTTGCCCTACTCACTCAAGGCCACACAGTGCACACTCCATTCCAAATGTGCACAATTTGCTTTCCTGGGAAAGCCCGCACTCCATCCAGCCAGACCAGGCCCTGGACCCAGCCTGAGATCATCTTCCAAGATATTAAAATATAAAACAATTCCTGGTGGAGGGGTTTGGGTAAAGAGGCCAGGGTGCTTGGCAGTTGGGCTGGATCAAAAAGAGCAAAGGGAAAAACATCACAACTAGGTAGCAGGGGTCTCCTGGGTCAAATTCTAGATACCTCATAGCTGCTGGGAGGAACAACTGTAGCAGAGAATGTGCATTGGAAGGGCAAGTTAAGGTTGCTATGGCCTTGGGATTGTGCCTCTCGGTTCTGCTGCTGTATCATGGCCCCAGGCTCTTAGGCCTTCCTGGAAGGCTATACATTTGCAGCATCAGCATGCATGGCTCACTTTCCTGTTCTGGCTTAAGCAGCCCCTTCCCGCCCAGATTTCAGGCCAGAGCCCTCTTCTTAGGCACCTGGCTGGGCCTTAGAGGTGCCACTACACTGTGACTCTGAGAGGAGCAGGACAAAGCATCCAGGAGAATAGGGTTTTGTGTGCTAAGTGAAGTGAGCCCGACTCCTTATGGCCCAGTATGTGATGAAGGGACTCCAGCACGGGAGGTCCTCACTTGTTTCTCATCCCAGGACTCTGCCCCCTTCTCCCCCCAGCCACCCCTCGATATTCACAGTAAACAATAGGTTGAGCTCCTGGGAGTAAAGCCGCTAAAGGATGGGGCTCTTTATGACTAGATTTCTCTGACGTTTTTAACTCTGACTTCTCCTTAGAAGCTCAAGCAGTTGGTCAGTTATACACATGCCGAATTTTACTGTGCTTCACAGATGTGACCTTGTTTGTTGTTGTTTTTTAAACTGAAGGGAAGACCCTCCTTTAGCAAAAAGATTAAAACTTGCTTTATTGCATTATCTGGGACCAAATCCACAGTACCTCTGAGGTGTTACTAAGTTAATTTCCCTGAGCTCTGTAATTCTTCTGTTGTTCTTTACAATTTTTGTAGCCACTGATTTGCCCAGTGTTCTCCCTTCTCTTAGGAATCTAAGAAAAAGTGTTGATGTTTTACTGTGCTCAGATTTTCATTTGTTTTTAGGATGCAGTGGCAACTCCAAGCTTCTTACATCCCAGGATCGAGATCAGAAGTCTGGAGATTGCATTTTAATGGAAGCAGGGAAATAATAAACAGGGAAGCAAGCTAAGCTTATAATAAGTCAGATGATGAGTGCTATGGAGAAAATAAATCAGGATAAGGAATATAGGCAGTTCTACCGATAAGGATAAATTGCCATTCTATATTGGATGGTCAGGGAAGACCTCACCGAAAAGGTGGCATTTGAGCAGTGAGAGAGAGCCTGGAGGCTGTCTGGAGGAGAGAGCAAGTGCAAAGACCCTCAGGTATAGAATGTTCTTGGTGGTGTTGAGCAACAGCAAGGAGGGCTGTGGCGGCACAGGTGAACACCAGGGATGTAGGACATAAGTCCTTAGAGAGCCATGCAAGTTCCTGTGAGGTGGGATGCTAACAGAGTTTTGCATTGAACACTGAGATGATCTGATTTAAGTTTTAAAAGTATTATTCTAGTTAATGTCCTGAATATCTATTGTGAAGGGCATGTGAAAAGAGAGAAAAGATTAGGGAGCTAATCCAATAACTCATGCTTCTCTGTATCATTAACTAGGGTGATGGTTAGGTGGTGATTTTAAGTTTTAAAATCTGGATATATTTTGAAGATGAAAGCTGACACTATTTGCATATGTTTTGGATTTGCCGTATGAAAAAAAAAAATGAGAGGAATCAGTCATAATACCAAATTTTTGACTTAGACCAAAACAAAACAGCCATTTTCTGTAATTATGAAAACAAATGTCTGAAGTGGGTACAGTATGAAGTATGTTCTAAAGATACATAAAACTTCAATCCATGAGGTGTTTGCAAATATAAATTAGTAACACACCTGAACAGAAAGTAACACTGAGAAGAGAGTAACCACCATCGGCCAGAGAAGGATCCTAAGGTTTTTCAGGCACTTTGGTAGAGGATGCTTTCTGGGAATTTCAATACTATCCTGTAAAGCAAATTCGTATTCCCTATGTGTTCTCAAGGAAACAAAGATCAAACACCTACTAGGAAATTCTAGGCAGCAAATAAAAGGAACAACAACGCTCAAAGCAGCTTTAACCAGAAGAACAAAATTGTTAACTGCGGGCACTATGTTGTACAGGTGATCTGTAGAATTTATTCATATTGTATAACTGCGGCTTTATACCAGTGACATAAGCCAGCCACAGAACAAATACTTCACGTTTTCACGTATATGAGGTATGCAAAATAGTTAAATTCATAGAAGCGGAGAATAGAATGGTGGTTGACAAGGGATGGAGGGAGATGAAAATGGGGAACTATTGTTCAGTGGGTATTATGTGTTTCTTTTTTTATCACAGTGAAGTTTTCCTAGAAGTTTCTCAGCAAGTTTCTCTTCCCACCTCATTAGCTACAACTCTAACTGCCTGTTCCCTGACAAGGGGAATTGAACAAGGCTGATATTTATCTGATTTGCACCAATAGGTGGCCTTTCCACTTCTTAAATATTGAAATACTTATGGATTACTTGTTAAACAGCTGCTGACTCAGGACCACCTAGTGCCCCTCCAGCCCTAACCTCAGTAGATCCTGGGAAACCCCTTGCAGCAAGGGGCCTGCTGAACCCCTCTCCATGTTACAGCAGGTCTCCCTTCTAATTGGTGGATGCCTTTATAATACCAGTTGCAAAATATTTTAGAGGAGGATTGGGATTACTGTGCTTAGTTGTGTGACACTTGTGGCTACATGGAGGGCAGTGGGTTCCCCGATCAAATTCAGTTTTGTTGAAAAAGGAGAAAGGGATGGTGACTAAGCCACATCTAGTGTCTGCTACAATAATTACAATATCGAAGTCTTCTTCATTATGTGGGACAGCACTAAGAATTGTCCTTTATGTGTGGCACTCCTCAAGGAGTTTTTACATGGTTTAAACATCCTGTGTGATTTCCACTTATACAATTTAAGCTAGCTAGCAACAGTAGAAAGCTGCCTTATTCTTTGCACATCTCTATATATTCGATGTTGTTCTTTTGGCTGTTGTTGTCTTCAAAGCATAAGTACACATCTATCCATATTTCCCCAAATCAGTTGACAGGTCTTAAATCCAACTCCGCTTTATTCAAAAGTTAAAGAACACAGCATAGGATGCAATACAGGAATTTTTAAGAACAACAAAGACATGGAAGTGAATGTATCTCTTAGAATCAATCAGCTACACAAGATTTTCTATTGACTCTCCTTTTTTTCCTTAGACTGCCGGCTGCTGTTTAGTTATAGGAGTCAGTTTCATTTCACCTTAATGAAATTTCTCAGTCACCTTCCCTTCTAGAGGAGCTTAGCCCCTCAAGTCTCCTTTCACTGTAAGGTGAGGAAAACAAAATAAAGCAAAACAAATAAAAAAATCACCTTTCATCCTTTGTGTAAACCTTTGTGTAATAGGACAGACTTCAACATCAAAATAATCTTTCTGGAGGGAGGCAATTTTGCCCAGAGATAAACAATTTTAGACATTAATATGCAGAGCAATTTATAAATCTTATTTTCATTAAAAGAACCTTATTTCTTATTTAATTACCCAGGGACCATTTAAGTGATTCCCAGACTCCCACTTCTCCCAAAAGATGACTTTCCCCCACAGTGAACTCTGCCTCTAACCAATAAAACTTCAGTACATTTCCCTAATTCTCACCATTTATTATAAGATATTAGGGTCAAGTCTCAGATGACCGTCTGTGACAAGAACCTTATAAAATGCCTCTAGAATTAGTCAATTAGTCATTTTAGTACAGCATATATTTAGCCTGAAAGATAACTCAACTAAAGAAGCCATAAAGTGTTATTGAATATGTTTGAGTATATAGCCAATTTTATGTAGCCTAGACACCAGAAAATGATATGTAATAGGTAGAAATATCTTCCTATTTCCAATATCCTTTAAAATAATATTTTTATTGATTTCAGAGAGAAAGGGAGAGGGAAAGAGAGATTGAAACATCAATGATGAGAGAGAACCATTGATTGGCTGTCTCCTGCATGCCCCCTACTGGGATCAAGCCCACAATCCATGCATGTACCCTTGACTGGAATCGAACCCCAGTCCCTTTAGTCCTCAGGCTAAAGCTCTATCCACTGAGTCAAACCAGCTAGGGCTTACCAACATCTTTTGAGAAATATACTGAAAGTGTCCCCAACATGCATTTAGACTAAATGAAGACAACAAAGAAATGTTTTTAGAGAATTTACACTAATAAAAGACAAACATGCTAATTGACCGTAACTTCGCTACACCCAAGCCACGCCCACTAGCCAATCAGAGTGACTATATGCAAATTAACCCAACCAAGATGGCGGCCAGCAGCCACAAAGCTGGAGCAAGCAGGAGGCTTGGTTGCCCCGGCGATGGAGGAAGCCAAGCTTCCCGCCAGCTCTGGCCAGCTGTAGCCTCCGCAAAAGGCAACAAAGTTTCAATTATAGAGGCTAAATTAATCTCAGATACCTGTTTCCAGCCATCCTCCACTGGGAGCTTGGGTGGCTGGGGGCAGTGGCCAGCCTGCAAACAGCTATCAGCCCCTCACCTGGGCTGGCCAGGCACCCCAGCGGGGACCCCCACCCTGAAGGTGGTGTAGTCAGCCTGAAAACGGCCTTCAGCCCTTCACCCAGCCTAGCAAGGCACCCCAAAGGGACCCCCACCCTGATCCGGGACACCCTTCAGGGCAAACCAGCCGGCCCCCACCCATGCACCAGGACTCTATCCTATATAATAAAAGGGTAATATGCAAATTGACCTTAACAGCAGAGCGACTGGGAATCACTGGGCACTATGACACACACTGACCACCAGGGGGCAGACACTCAATGCAGGAGCTGCCCCATGGTGGTCAATGCTCTCCCATAGGGGGAGCTTTGCTCAGTCACAAGCCAGGCTGACAGCTGCCAGTACAGTGGTTGTGGTGGGAGCCTCTCCCGCCTCCTCAGCAGCGGTAAGGATGTCCTACTGCAGCTTAGGCCTGCTCCCCACTGGCAAGTGGACATCCCTCGAGGGCTCCTGGGCTGCCAGAGGGATGTCTGACTGCCAGCTTAGGCCCAATCCCCTGGGGAGCAGGCCTAAGCCAGGAGGTAGTCATTCCCCCGAGGGGTCCCAGACTGCGAGAGGGCACAGGCATGGCTGAGGGACCCCCCACCCCCCACCCCGACCCTGAGTGCACAAATTTTTGTTCACCGGGCCTCTAGTAATTCTATAAATAAAGAACCTGTGGGTCAGGTTCATAAGTTTGAAATATTAAAACAACTATTTATGATATTTTCTGATCTCTCTTGCCAACTTCATTTGTTCCAACAGAACAGAAACTGTTCTATTCTCACTGCTCCAGGGAAGGATATGCTGCCCTAAAGCAGTTTCTTCTAAGTTTTGAATTTCATATGGTTCATATTTGAGGATAGTTGGGAAAACCCAGGCATAAACAATAGGATTTGGAGATACATGGATAAACAGAGAGTACAATGTCCTTCAGACTGGGCAAAATAATGTCTAGATTGAAGCTTGAAGGAGAAGGACATGTAAGCGGTGATGGGTTTTAAGGGCAATTTTCTTTGAAGTCTGTTTTCCTGCCCCCATAATCCAGGTCCAGGAGAGAGAGGAAAAAAACACGTCAGCAGTTTTACATAATCTAATCGTAGAAGAAACATATATTTCACCTTCCAGGTAGAACTAGGCAGAGAAGGACAGAAGGGTTAGGGAATCTCCCACCCCCAAATGGATAGTTGTATGGAAAACCTAGCAGATGAGAGAGAGAGAGAGAGAGAGAGAGAGAGAGAGAGAGATGTGAGAGAGGGAAATTGATCAGCTGCCATGTACAAGATGAAGCTCTAGTCAATTGAGCCCACTGACTAGGGCCCTAGCAGATGATATGACCTTATAGAGTTTCCTGGATAGTAACATAAGAATGATTTCCTTCAGTGGGACTTTGAGTATTGAATGAAGGATGGTTCCATGGCAGCCCATATGCACTGAAAACTAAGGACAGGACAGAGTGATGAATGAATTGCTAAATACCATCATGGACAGATGATGATGAGAACCAGATGGCCCTCTTTCAGCCGCAAGTAACAAACAACCCAAAAAAACAACAGCTTAAGCAATAGACGTTCTTTACCTCACATAACAAAACCCCAGGAGATCTGGTTAATTTAGCAGCAAAATGATGTCATGGAAGCCCTGAGGTTTTTCATATTCTTCTTAGTCAACCTCAGCTTCTGGCTTGGGTTGTGTCTTTACCTCAAGGATCAGTGAACAGCTACCATAGATCTCGGCATCATATTTGCTACACTGCATCCAAATAAAAGAAGGGTACTTTCTTGTTGAAAATCTCTCTTTATTAGAAAGAAGAAAGAAAAACTTGCTTAGGATGCTTAATCCAGTCTTTCTATTTATATTTTAGAGGACATGCTCGTTTTAGCTAAAATACAGGCAAACATTTGAATTTTAATGGCAGAAAGGTGAGATAAAGGGGCTTTGGGAGAAGGGGGAATAAATGTGTTTGTCAAGTAAAAATACATCAGCCACAACCAACATTCCATGTCTCTGTATCACTTGACTATGGAGTACATACTCCTATGGCCATGACAAAAGGAAAAGGATTTGTTCATTGACATTGAATCTTTAATATTGGCAGAAATATTTCACTAAAAACTAAACCAAGCCCAAAAATCCTTTCAATGAGCTATATGGAAATATGGTTATATATCTTACACAATTAAGTCTGTAAAATTAGAGTTATAATAGATATAGCTAACAAGAGAGAAATATATAATCATGTGTCATATATTTTTGGAAGGGGCAAAATGCAAAGTTATTAGGTTTATTATTAGTTCCTTATGGTGCAATAACAAACACTATCCATAAGTGACCCAAGATGCTCTTTCCGTTTTGCCTGGACCCTGGGATAACAGGGTTTGAGACTCCTCTTTGTCTGAGCAGGAGTGGGGCTATATTTACTGCACTTTCTCACTTTCACAGTTTGATTGCTAGATAGAACAGGATGCTCAGTTAAATTTGAATTTCAGAAAAGCAGCAAATAATATTTAAGTATTCTTATGTTCCAAATATTGAGCAATGCATATTTATGTATAATATTTGTTGTTAATCTGAAATTGAGGATTTTATTTGCTAAATATGGCAGCCCTTCATTAGCCAGAGGAGTTGACACATGCCAGGACTGCCCAAGTCTCCAAGTGCTCCTGGATACCCAGATTTCCCAGGTATCAGTTTTCAGCAGCAGCAGCACCATAAATTCAAACAACCAGGCCCAGAGGTAGCTGCAATGCAGGTTGTGACTATTCCACCTTTCCAAATTACTCAAAAAAGGGGGGGGCAGGAAGAACAGTGGGGGTGAAGGCTCCTACAATTGGACCATGGGTAGCAGAACATCCTGGTGCCAGCATTCTGCCTCCTTGGACAATGGGAGAAACAAGCATTTATGCGTTCTCTTGTCTTGCTGACCAAGCTTTGCATCACTTTCCTGGCCTCCTCAATGGCCATCCTTCCAAGAAGATGAGAGTCATTTTTCACTTTTATAAAACTACACTCCACTCTTGAGCCAAGAGGCAAGTGAGATATATGTCTGCCCTTCTGCCATGGACACAGGATCATTTCTGATTTCTTTATAATACATGCAAAAAGACTCTAGTTCCTGGGACAGTGTTTGACATATGGTAAGCATTTAATAATTTTTTACAGAGTGAATAAATCAATTGATTTTACTTTGGGATTGGTCATAACTCAGAGGAAATACATTTTAGGAAAATAAAGCTCGACATTCTCTGCTTTCAGAATTCACAGGCTGAGCAAACTTACAGGTAACTCCTACTAGCACCATTTTACACTGATGAAGCATAACTTTGTAGAGCTGAAATTTGTCAGAGTCCACTTTAATCAAGTGATCAAAATTAATGCAACCCATGATGGAAGAAAATGGAAACTGGATGCAACCTAAAAGGTTGCAATAAGAATACCATATCATTTCTGTGATATTCTTGCCAAAATTGTTCAAAATGAATCTAGAAGGCAATCATGAGGAAATATCAAGCTCAACTTGAGGGATATTCTACTAAATAACTGTCCTGTAATCTTTAAAATTCTGAGGAACTGTCCTGCACTGAATGGCACTAATGAGAGTCATAGCTAAAAGCAGTGACCTTCACAATTGACCTTTTAAAAATATTTTATTGTTTAAAGTATTATAGATATTAAAGATATCCCCCTTTTTTCCCCATTGACCCCTCCACCCCTTATCACCTCCCCCTCACCACCCTCTCCCAGGCCTTCATCACACTATTGTCTGTGTCAGTGGGTTATGCAGCTATGCATATCAGTTCTTTTATAATCTCTTCCCATCAACTCCTCCCTCCTTCCCTCTGAGATTCATCACTCTGTTCTATGCTTCTATGTCTCTGGATATATTCTGTTCATCATTTTATTTTGTTCATTAGATTCCACATATGAGTGAGATCATGTGATACTTGTCTTTCTCCAACAGGCTTATTTCCATAATTGGCCTTCTTAATTATTGGAACATTTGATAAATCTGGAATAAAATCTAGAGGGTGGAGGGTATATCTTAATATTAACTTCCCACTCTTGATTGTTGTACAATGCATATATAGGAGAATGTCCTAGTCTGTTGAAATATAGCTTAATTATTCATTGGTGACCATTATGTCTGAAAGTTACTGCTACAATCATCATGAAGATATCATGCCTGAAAACTACTTTCAAATCATTCAGATAAAGCAGTTTTGGTGCTATCCTCATAACTTTTGATTTCAATAGAAATTATGGGTAAATAAAAATTAAGCAACAATAACTGGGAAAATATCAAGTGAAGACCTTCTGGTGTTTGACATTGTTTTCTAGTGAGAGTAGCACAGTTATAATGAACTAACTAGAATAGGCAGGCCAGTTGAAGTAAATGAGAAACTAGGTGATTTCAGAATGTGGCTGGGACCATAGACTTTGTGAATCCCACAGAGAAGGTTTTTCGCTTGCAGGGTAACTGAGAAGCCAGACTTTAGGGTGACTTCCTTCCCTTAGCCAGAGTTTGAAGGTCTCCTGAAAAATGTATTTACTGTGACAAAGAAAGAGAACTAAAAATTACTAAAAGCTATTGATAATTTCCTTTTAAAAATAACATTTATGTGGTTTGTTATGCATAGACATTCTTTGTAATGCATTTGCTCTGGGGAGGGGAATTGGCTGACCAAGGATTGGGCAAGAGGGAGATTAGTATTGTGTACTCTTGAATTGTGCACTATGTGCATGCATTTCCTGTTCACAAAAGTAAATAATAGTTACACATAAATAGTCATTATTTTTAGTGTACCTATGTTGAAATAGGGGATCGCTATCCATTCTTCTGATTGATAAAGAAACTGGATTCTAGGTATGGAAATGTATGGTGAGCAAAGAGGCAAACATTCACATTTCTTCTCTCAGACAATTTCAGTTTTCGAGGTCATGGATATTTCAATTGTTTGTATGTTTTCTTCATCCTATTTCTGTAAGCCTTAGAACTAGTATATATGACTCCCCAATGCTGATACTCTGCTGTATGTCAATTTCAGCTTTGTGTGTTATTGAATGTTTTTGTTTCTTTATTTGTTTTTAGGGACTAACTATGGGTATTTTAGAAAAATTCCAGTAATTATGCATTAGAGCCTTTTAGGCAAATGCTATGATACATTACAATTCATAAACACACAGTATTTGGATTATAGACCAAATGGAATTAACTTTGAGTTTGAGGGTTGAAGAGATAAAAAATTTTAATGATTTTGTTAAGAACAACTCCAAAACTGTAGAATATAATTATAAAATATTAATAAACATAAATAGATTGAACAATATAGATAACCATGTTCAGTGAAATAGCTATATTGATTTTAAGTCATGTTTCAAATGCAGAATAAAATTCTTAACTTCAAGTAACAGAAAACTACTATACCATACTAGCAGTGAATATTCTGTATATTGATTCAGATATATAAAAATCATTTGACAGCCCATTGATCATTTTAGGCATCCTCATATTCTCTTTAAATATGAGAAATATAGCAATGTGCTTCTTGTTATTCAGAGAATCAAGATTCATAGAATGTAGACCCAGCACTGTCACTTAATATCTGTGTTAACAGGAGGATATTAATAACAGGGCAGCCTAACTTACAGGATATAGTGAACACAAAAATACATTCCATATGTAATTTTGTAAAGTGTGCTTTGAAGATCATATCATTCTATGAATATGTATAATTATATAAGAAATACAATACTGTGTGGGGGAGTTTGTAGAAACTATAAACTAAAAATGGTATCTGAAAAAAATCTCTTTTTAGTAAGAATATTTTCTCATAGTTATTAGCATGTATAAATGTACACATCACATCAAGACTGTCCCACTCTTTTTTTGTTTTCATTTAAATTCTTCTTTTCAATTCTGATAAATAATATATTAAAAATCATAATGAGTATGACCATTTCTCTCACTAAGTATAGAAGTTGATCAATTTATAAATTACTAAAATTCTTATTTTGACTCCTTTTTGTGTATGGCAAAAAACACATAACCTGAAATGTACCTTTTTTATCCATCTTTAAGTATATATATAATTCGGTAATGCTATGTATATTGACATTGTTATAAAACAAATCTCCAGAACTTTTCATCTTGCAAAACTGAAACTATATAGGCTTTAAACAACAATTCCTATAATCCCCCTCACCCAGACTTGGTAACCACCATTTTACTTTTTGTTTCTATGAATTTGACTACTGTAAATACTTTAAGTGGAATCATGCAGTATTTGTCTTTTTGTAACTGGTTTATTCACTTAGCATAATGCCCTAAAGATTAAATCCATATTATAGTGTGAGACAGAATTTCCTTTCTTATAAGGCTGAATATGAATAAATGTTCCATTTTATGTATACTAATATATCATGTTTTGCTTGTCCATTTATTCATTGATGGATATTTGGATTTCGAGTCTATTGAGAATAGTGCTGTTATGAACATGCATTTGAAAACCACTTTGAAACCCTGCTTTCAATCTTTATTCAGAAGTGAGATTGCAGTACCATATAATAGTTCTATTTTTAATTTTTTGAGGAAACACCTTAATGTTTTCCACAGTAGTTGCACAATTTTACAATCCCACCAACAGTGCATAAGAATTCTAATTTCTCTACATCATCACCAACACTAGATTTTTGAAAAAAAGGTTATAGTGGCCATCTTAATAGGTGTGATTTGATATCTCATTGTAATTTTGATTTGCCTTTATCTAATGATGAATGATGTTGAGTATCTTTAATTTGCTGTTAGTCATTTGTATATTTGTGTATCCTCTGGGAAATGTGTATTAACGTCCTTTGCCCATTTTGTAATGGGTTATTGGTTTATTTTCTTGTTGCAGTTTGGAAGTTCTTCATATAGGCATACCTCCCTTTATTGCACTTCATTGTACTGTGCTTCACAAATACTGCTTTTTCTTTTTTCTTTTTCTTTTTCTTTTTCTTTTTAATACAAATTGAAGATTTATGGCAATCCTGTATTGAACAAACTGAAAACCAGCTGGTAAAGATTTATCATTCTAGATGCCAATAAGAATATTCGTGATTGATGGGAAAAGGTCAAGCATAGCAGATGTTTGGAAGAAATTGATTCTAATGCTCATGGGTGACTTTGAGGGATTCAAGACTTCAGTGAAGGAAGCAACTGTGGTGGTGAAAATAATAAGAAACCTAAAATTAGAAGTGGAGCCTCAAGATGTAATTTCATTAATGCAATCTCATGATAAGACTTTAATGGATGAGGAATCGCTTCTTATGGTTGAACAAAGAAAGTGGTTTCTTGAGATGAAAACTATTTCTGGTGAAGATGCTGTGAAAATTGTTGAAATGACATCAAAGGCTTTAGCATGTTACATAAACTTAGTTTATAAAGCAGTGGCAGGGTTTGAGGATTGACTCCTATTGTTAAAAAGGTTCTACTTTAGGTAAAATGCTATCAAGCAGCACCGCATGCTTCAGAGAAATTGCTCTTGAAAAGTCAACCAGTGTGGCAAACTTCATTGTTGTCCTATTTTAAGAAATTGCCACAGTCACCCAAACTTTAGCGATCACCAACCACTCTGATCACTCATCCACCATCAACATTGAGTCAAGACCCCCACCCCCCCACCCCACACACACACACCAGTTAAAACATGACTTGCTGAAGGCTCAAATGATGGTTAGCATTTTTTAGAAATAAAGTATTTTTTTTCCAAAAAAAGGGAAATTCTTTATTCAAATCAGCAAACTCAGATTCTTCCAGCCACAGACCAGGGGACAACCCTCCTTCTCCTCCCCTGACCCCTTAGCCACAGCGAGGGGAATGAAAAATGAGAAGCCAAGAGGGCCTCTCCCAGGGCAGGCTGCTCCAGCGTGTGGTGAGCCTAGTCCAGCTGTGGCAGGGTGGCGGCTGCCAGGACCCCTCTCTATAATTTGAGTCTCTGCAGTAACAGCTGTGGGGAGGCACATTTGTGGAAGGAAGGCCCAAAGGCAACGTTGTTGACCCCAGCTACGGAATGGAATGGATTGAGAGATCAGGGTGAAGAGGTATGAAGAAGAGGCCCTAAAGTTTGGTCCAGGGAAGAGGCTAGTTGATCCAGTTTTTGTGGGTTTGGAGAAGGGAATGTATTAGTAATCATAGGGGGAGAAGCCACTATTGGGCACCCCCAGAGGAGACACACCAGGCCAGGCCCCCACCCTGGCTGAGAGGAGCTTGAGGGCTCCAGGGGGCTCTTGGGGAATGTCACTGCTAAAATATATATTTTTATATATTAACAATCCAAGGGAGGCAGGAGCAGGGCTGGGAGCGGATCACAGGATCTGGCGTGGCATCCCAGGGCCGGTCATGCCTGTCTGAGATGCCCCGCGGTTGGTGCCCATCTGTAACCCAATCACGTTCTTGCCCTCTTGCAGCTGGTTGTCTGAGAAGTTCCAGGGGTTCTCCTTGGGCGTCTTAGGAAACCAGTTGGGATCCCCAGAGAAAAGGCCATCCTCCTGGGCTACTGCCAGCCCAGCCAGGTTCATCAGTGTCCGTCGCTCGCAGGCTGGGCTCTATCCTTCCCTGAGGTCCACCGTCTGGAAGAAGTAGGCGAGGTTGATGCCCTAGCGCTCAGCTGCTTGCAGGAACTGAGAGATCTGCTCCATCTGCTTGAAGGCCATGGTGCAGGCATGGATGGATCTTCTTCACTAGGGCCTGCCCCTCAGGGTACAGCCTGTTAGTGGGCTCACACAGCACCGAGCCACCCTTGAGCCGGTTCTGGGAGTTCTCCTGCCCGGGCTGGGGCCGGCCCACATCCTTGTGGCACTGGGTGGTGATCCACTGGATCGGGGTCTGCTCCAGGTCTGCATCGCACTGTTTCTCAATCTTCTGCTGCATCTCCTGGCTCAGCCATAGGCGGGTCCCCTGTTGGCCATTCTTAAGGGGGATGGTGGCTGAGGGGGGCGATGGGTGGGCAGGAGAGCGTGGGGCTGCAGGGCGAATCAGAAATAAAGTGTTTTTAATTATTCTCTATTTTCTTGATGTAATGCTATTTTTGTACACTTAGTAGACTGTAGTTCACTGTAAACATAAGTTCTATCTACACTGGGAAACCTCTTCCAAATTGTGTGCCTCCCTTTAGTTGGTTATTTACTTTATTGCATTTATAGTCATCTCTTCCCACAGATTTAAGAAGCTTTTAACATTGTTTCTGGCTGTTGCTCCGTATTCTTGCCAATATTTGGTATTGTCACTTCTGGATTTTGATCATTCCCAGAGGTGTATAGTAGTATCTCACTGTTTTACTTTGTATTTCCCTGATAACATAGATTGTAGAGTGTCATGTCATGATTATTTGTTGTTTCTATATCTCCTTTGGTAAAATGTTTTTTAAGCTCTTTGGCCTTTAAAAAAATGTTTTAAATGATTTTAGAGAGAGGAAGGTAGAGGGAGAGAGAGAGGATGAGAGAGAGAAAGGAAGAGAGGAAGAGAGAGAGAGAAACATCCATGTGAAAGAAACATCCAGCATTTGCCTCCTGCTGGCCCCTTACTGGGGAGCGAGCCTCCAACCTGAACATGTGCCCTGACAGGAATGAAACCATCAACCTTTGGGTGCATAGGAAGATGCCCAACCAACTGACTCACACCATTCAATGTCTATAGGGATATTTTCACTTCCATTTTGATAATAGTAATTTGTGTCCTCTCACTTTTGCTCTTAGTAAGCCTGGCTAGAGGTTTATAAAATTTAAATGACCTTTTCAAAGAATTAGGTTTTGGTTTCAGGGGTTTTTCTCCAGTGATTTCCTGTTTTCAATTTTATTGACTTATGCTTTATTTTTAATATTTCTTTTCTTCTGATGATATCAGGTTTTATTTGCTCTTCTTTTTATAGTGGTGAATTATTTTAAATAAATTATTTTAGATCTTCCTTCTGTTCTAATATATGCATTCAATGATGTAAATTTCCCTTTAAACACTTTTGCTGCATGTCATCCATTTTTTGCCATGTTTGGAACCAACTGTCAGCTGAAGTTACAAAATGATTCACTGACATTGTATCCTAATTGTATTTAGAGTTTTACATTTGTATTTCTGTCTGGGATTTTTTTAAGGCATGTATGATTAGCCTCTAGTGCAGTAATTGGCATATCTATTTTTTCCTGTTTTAAGATGCTCTCTTTCCTTTAATAGTAAGTCACAATATGTTCTGGGTCTATTTTCAGACTTTGTATTCTATTCAGATATGTTGCTATTTATATCTGTCAAATATCTGCTAATTACTATAAGTTTATAATATATTTAAACATATTTAATGATATTTCTAACTGCATTACTCTATATTAGCTAAATTCTCTTGCTGTGTTTTAGTTTTTATTTTCTAGAAATTGATTATCTTTTTGAAAAAGTTTAGTTTAAAGATCCACTAAAATTGCTTTTTAATATTTTGCTGAAAATTTTTTCAGTAAAGTTTTATGATTTCATCTTTGTATGTTCTGTGCATATAGTTTTTATTCCACATCTAGTCTTGTGTTCTAGTGAAGTGAAAAGGATTATTTTGCTGTTACTGTTGTGGCTGTATTTTCCAGTTCATTATTACTGCTGTGTAAGAAATGTTTTGAATTTTATGAATTTATTTGCTACTTTTATTGATGCTTTTTCTTCTTTGTCTGAAATCAGTTTATTTGAAATAATTTAACTCATTTTTATATTTACACTTCTTATTTAACTTATGCTAATTAAAATGAAACAAAAGTGGTATACTGGTAAGAGGGAACCATTGTTTGTATTTTATACTTTTTTAAAAAATATATTTTATTGATTTTCTACAGAGAGGAAGGGAGAGAGAGATAGAGAGTTAGAAACATCGATGGGAGAGAAACATCCATCAGCCACCTCCTGCACACTCCCCACTGGGGATGTGCCCGCAACCCAGGTACATGCCCTTGACTGGAATCGAACCTGGGACCTTTCAGTCCTCAGGCCGATGCTCTATCCACTGAGCCAAACCGGTTTTGGCTGTATTTTATACTTTTAAAAGTAATACTGCCTGATAATTTTTAAAGAAGAAATATTGGGTTTTGTTCATACATCTACAATCAGTTTTTCATATGATCTGATCATACCTTTTTCCAACATTTATTAAAACTTCCCTTTAGCATGTTAATATCATTAATTATTTAAGATATGAATGCTAATATAATAAATTTTAATGTATTTTCCAATATTGAACTTTCTTATATTCCTAGAATTTAAAATCATGCTTGGCATTTTATTGATTCTGTTATTTTAGTTATTCTTTCCTTTAGATATTGATATTTACACTCATATTGAAGATTTATTTTCAATTTTTATTTGCCAGAATTCTATGCTAGGTTTTGGTATTCTGTGTGCTTCTAGAATTTCCAGAGGTAACCCCAAAACCCACTCTATCTTGTTGAAGCATAAAATATTTTATTGAATCACATAGGTAGCAAACTTTATTATAGAAAGCCACCATAAATTGGCTTAAAGATAGTCTGAACACAGATAATTCAGTATAGTTCATGTTTGTCAGAGAGTGTGAGATTAACCACAGAAATTAAATGTAGAGGTGCCAACTCAATGGTGTCTCTATAGATGCCGTGGCCTGTAGCAAGTAGAAGAAGAAAGTCAGGTGCAAGAATAATAGAGAAGAAACTTGTTGAGTCCCCAATGAGTATAAGACAGTCAAACTCCCCATGGACTTTCCACATTCTGAATTTATAAAAGAAGAAAAATTGAAATAAAATTTTCATAATTTAAAATATGTTACATTTTAACTTTATTGTTGCTAGTATATGCAGTTAAATTTAATCATAATTGTTACACATTTCTTCAATACTAAGGTTATTTTTATCATATCCTGATTGAAAATTTTATATTGATAAACTTAGAACCTGGCACAACACTCATACTTTCATAGATTCAAGTAGAATACTTAGACTACTTCCTGTGTACTAAAATGGCAATCCAAATGTAATAATGCAGTCTTTTGTGAATCATAGAGATTAAAGTCATGATCAAAATTTCAAATGGACCAGCTATGGAGATGTTTACTGCTTACCCGTTAATTTTCCTGGTTTGAATATGAAGTAGTCTAACACATTAGAAAATGACAATAGATTAAAAGGAAAGTAATTGGGCAGTGATTGCAATTATAGAAGCTATTCCAGATGAAGTATTTTTTTCATGGACAATTAATAAACCCCTGGCATTGGGAAGTAGTTATATGCCTGCAAACTTTTTTTAATGCTTTTTATTATTGATTTTGGAAAGAGAAAGGGAGAGGAGAAACATTGATTTGTTTTTCCAATTGTTTATGCATTCTTTTACGTCCTCTGACTGGAATGGAACCCACAACTTTGATGTATTGGGACAATGTTCTAATCAACTTAGCTGCCCAACCAGGGCTTCAAACCTGTTTTTAAAAAATATCATCTAGTTTGGCAAATATAGATCACCTGGAATTAAGACTTTACCATCCTGCTTCAAGGATATATGATACTTCACATTAGCGCCATAATTTGTGTTGGAAGACATTAACAACTTCATCATCTCCACAAGCCATCATCCTGGGACGTGTCACTAATAACTTGATTCTTATGGACCCCGAGAAAACCAGGAGATCAGGGAGTAGCCAGTTTAAGTTACATAGCAACAATGGTAAGACATGTATCAGAACGAAGAATGAATTCAGGAAATGTTAAACTCCTGCACATCATTGAATTTTGGGGGAATTTAAGTATTTGGGCAATATAGGATACTTCCTCAAAGAGAAGAATAATATGCCTCATTTTCTTGTTTTGTTTCAGTCTGGATCTGATTGACCCATAAGTTGGGAAGAAGAGTAGTGATTAATAGGAGACTATTTACAAATCTCTAGGAAGCATGGAAAAAGGAAAGCCAACAAAGGATATGGGGGCATCTCATGGTAGCGAAGAGAGGGAGCTATTATCCTTCTACATCAGAAGGAGTAAAAGAAAAAAAAAAATGGCTGTACAAATGCAGAGATAGTGGCTATACTTACAGAAGATGTCAGCTTGAGAGAAGTTATGTGAGCATTGTTATATAAATGTAGCATTCCGAGAGAAAGCAAAATGGAGTATTTAAAGAGATACTCTAACTGAAATCTCAATGATTGGTTCAATACACCAGAGAACATTGGAAATCATTAATTTCACTGCAAAATGTTGGCCTTCTGTGGTTCAGAAAAGGATGATGTATGGGCAGAGATGACTTAGGAGAAACAAACAGAAAATATCCAGTATTAGGAGCAGACATATTGATAGGTCCCTTTGACATCTTGAGGCAAAGTAGATGGCATTTAACTGCCCTGTTTTTGCCTGTTAACTCAAAGCCTAGAGTTCTACTAGCTGTAGTTAGACATAGGAACTAGAATAATTTTTCAGCTGCCCCACATATGTAGTAAGCATCTCTAATATTCAATACTATGTCTTGAAAGATTTCACTGGATTTGGGTTCCAATTAAATGGATCGCCATGCTTTATGGGGCCTAAAAATTTCTGATAAAAGAATCACATCAGAAGCTCAAAGCTTCAGAAATAAGCCCATGTCACTTTCAAGAAATAAGTAAATTCCCTTAAAATACTCTTTCCTTAGAATTGAAAGGTTTGCTGGATATTAAATAACTAGAGGCTCCGTGCACAAAAATTTGTGCACTGGGGGGGGGGGGTGGTTGGGGAAGGTCCCTCAGCCTGGCCTGTGCCCTCTCGCAGTCTGGGACCCCTCGGGGGATGACCACCTGCTGGCTTGGGCCTAAGCTGGCTATCAGACATGCCTCTGGCAGCCTGGGAGCCCTCGGGAGATGTCCACTTGCCAGCGGGGAGCAGACCTAAACTGCAGCAGGACGTCCTTAGTGCTGCTGAGGAGGCAGGAGAGGCTCTCACCACCACCGCTGTACTGGCAGCCATTAACCTGGCTTGTGGTTGAGCAGAGCTCCGCCATGTGGGAGCACATTGACCACCAGAGGGCAGCTCCTGCATTGAGTGTCTGCCCCCTGGTGGTCAGTGTGTGCCATAGTGACCAGTCATTCTCAGTCTTTCTGCTGTTAAGGTCAGTTTGCATATTACCCTTTTACTATATAAGATAGAGGCCTGGTGTACGGGTGGGGGCCAGCTGGTTTGCCCTGAAGGGTGTCCCGGATCAGGGTGGGGGTCCTGCTTGGGCATCTGGCCAGCCTGAGTGAGGGGCTGATGGATGTTTGCAGCTGGTCACACCCCCTTCAGGGTGGGGGACCCCACTGGGGTGCCTGGCCAGCCTGGATGAGGAGCTGATGGCTGTTTTCAGGCTGGCCACACCCCCTTTAGGGTGGGGGTTCCCACTGGGGTGCCTGGCCAGTTTGGATGTGGGGCTGAGGGTTTTCAGGCTGGCCAAGCCCACTGGCGACTGAAGCTCCCAGCCTCTCCTTTTTTTCTTTTTCTTTTTTTATTCTGGGATTTATTTACCTTCTATAATTGAAACTTTGTTGCCGCTCCAGCTCTGAGGCCACGGCCTGCTGAAAGCAGCTATCTGGGGTTTGTTTAGCTTCTATAATTGCAACTTTGTTCTTTAGAGTGGAGCTCAGAGCCTGGCCACAGAAGGGAGCAAGGAAGCCTCCTGCTTGCTTCAGCTGTGTGGCTGCTGGTCGCCATCTTTGTTGGCGGTTAATTTGCATATCTGATTAGCCAATGGGAAGTGTAGCAGAGGTATGGTTAATTTCAATCTTTGTCTATTATTAGATAGGATTAGCAATTGGAACCTTAGGAGCCATGCATCTTTAGCAGAGATTGTGAATTGAATACTGTCTGGTCAATGTCAGTATCAAGTGAGCTTATTTAGTGGTTCCCTATCATTGAAAGCAAGTACTATATATTGAAAGATCTAAGACAAAACCAAGACTGTTCATTGTAGAGCAGACCCTCCCAGTCTACCTGTCCATGCTATCATTGAGATCTCTGTCAACCACTGTGTTTAGCCTTAAAGGCGCCCCTATGTGATGATCATTAAATAATGCCATTACTTCTCAGGGTTCAAGCTGTTGGGGAAAAATAATGAGACTGACATTATTATCTTTTTCAGAATGGCGTAAGTCCTTTGAAGCAATTAGGTGCCACCTATCTAATTACCTGTGTATATATGTGTGTGTATTTGCTTGTAGTGTGTATATTTATAGTTACCAAAAAGTAGAAGTGTGGGTGTTATTTTCTAAGAATATATTTAATGACTCACTTAAAAATTTTGTTTATAATCTCCATGACTCTGTCCTTCATTTATTTGGCAATGTTCATAATCAAGTGAGAAACATTTTTACCAAGGAATATAATTAGGAGCCTGATAGAATGGCTGAGGTTCCTGCCGCGCCATTTCTAACAACTCCTTCCATGAGAAAGTGGGGAAAGAGAGGATAGGGAGAAAAGGTAGAGTGATTGTCATGTTTTTAAAAAGTTAAATAGTGTGTAATAAAAAATGGTGGCAGGAAAGAAAATAGAACTTGGAGGAGTCTCTAGTACAATCACCTGAGCATTGATATTTTGTTAAAGACTAAATATGCAATAATTTCAAAAGCTCAGATAGAAATGATTGGAAATTACTCCTAGATAAAGAACTCTAACTGGAATATATTGGCAATAAAGGGGAATGTCATAATTATCAGTGGTAATAATTCTACAGAATTTAGAGTTCTAATATTTACCTTTATTTCTGGCTTCATATGAATTATAATTTTAAATTTATTTTCTTTTTTCTAATATTACATAAGGTATGGGTATGGTTAAGTTTAGTCTCCAAATAATGTAAGTTTTCCAAATAATGTAAATTTTAAAAATAGGTATCTTTTGCCCTAGCCAATTTGGCTCAGTGGATTGAGTGCCAGCCCATGGAATAAAGAGTCATGGGTTTGATTCTGGTCAAGGACACATACCTCAGTTGCAGGTTCGATCCCCTGATGGCCCTGGTAAGAGTGCATGCTGGAGGCAACCAGTCCATGTGTCTCTCTCACTTGGATGTTTCTCTCTCTTTGTGTCTCCCAATCACTTCCACTCTCTCTAAAAATCAATGGAAAACAAATAGGTATCTTTCAGAGATCTTGTGCTTAATCTCTGAAAGATACCTATTTGTATCTCACAAGGAATGGCTTTGAATTGCTTATTTTTAGAGAAGGAAACATTTCGTTTAGATGTCTGTCTGTATGTATGTTGTTTTTAATACTTGAGTCAGAATCTAACATAATATAGAGACATTTTAATTACATCTAGATCAAAAGATTGTATTTGAATGTGTACTTATTAAACAAGGAGTGGATTTAATTTTATCTTTTTCCCCTTCTTATCTACTCTGTCCTTGCATCAATACCAACGCCAGGAGAGCTACATTTTCCACATTCTATGAAGTCATATTGAGGCCATCAGTAACCATGCCTCAAGTGCTACCAATTTGTCTTGACTAAAGGATAAACTGTAATCTAGTAAGGTTTTCAGTTCTGAGCATTTGAACATAGGGTATCACAGAATGCATATACTTTGAAGCTGAGTAGTTCTGATGACAATAGCTTCCAAGGGCATTCTCAAAAAGCCTTTGCAGCTGTCCTTTCTTAAGCCTTAATTATTTTGAATTTTTTCTTTAATTTGGTAAGCTGCCAAATATTTTATTACTTTTTTTGTTCTCACCCAAAGATATGTTTATTGATTTTATTTCTTTTTTTTTTTTAAGAGAGAGAGAGAAACGTAGGTATGAGAAAAACATTGATCAGTTGCTTCCTGTATAGCACCCTAACTGGGGATTGAATCTGCAATCTAGGTATGTGCCCTGACTAGGAAATCAAACCCACAATCTTTGGGGGTATGGATGACACTCCAGCCATTATGGCACAAGTATTTTTTAAACACATTTATTATGTTTGTTTACTACAGTCAGTACATATAATTTAGAATCAAAGACTCCAAACTAATGTTGTTGACCTTTCTTCACTACACGGGATAACAATTGTGTTCCATTGCAAATGAAGAAAATTTACCAAAGTGCCTCATACACACAGAGTTAATTATCTTACCTAAAATAATGCTGGACCTGGGCACTTTGAGATTAATATGATAGTTCCACAGTTACCAGTTATCAGGGAACCAGACTCCTTTGATCTTTCTGCTCTGCAGTACTGGAGTCAGATCTGAATTTCTCTTCATGTATAAGATGACTGACAGAACTTCATACATGGTTTCCATATTACAAAAGAAGAAAGAATAGAAGAAAGAAAAGTATAGCACCTTTCATTAAAGTCATCTGTCTAGTATAAAGGGGAAGGCAAAAGTAGGGTTACCATTGTTCATATGGAAAATAATACAATAATTGATAAATAATAATACAATAATAAACTCTATGTTTCATGTACTCACAACTGTAAACCTACTTTTGCACACAATGTATTTTCTAATATTTCTCATTATCCAGAACTTGGTCATGGTCATAATGCCACTCTGAGCTACAAATCAAGCTTCTGTCATTAATGATTACGTGGAAAAGGGCAATTTTTCTACTATCTTCTTCACGAATGTTTTATAATTTGTTGTGTGTGTGGTTAAAATATTTGGTGTTTTAAAATACTGCATACTGTCTTAGTTACATTTTGGTTGCCATATAAATATCATGTATAGAATCCCAATGGAAACCATAAAAGATAGCTCCATTCTATAATTTCTTACTTGAAACAAGTTTTGTAAGAAAGGACAACCCTACATGTAATCATTGTATGAGAACTTGGAAATAATTATTGATGGCTCTGTTGATTATTTTTCAGGGGGAAAACTTTTGTTCTCATTAATATTAATAAAAAAACTATTGGAATTTATATTTTACTACTTAGACATTCAATCATTTTACTATGCCATGTTCTCTTTTTTGTGTGGAATATTAGAAAACATAGGAAGGCAAATGACTGTAAATGAAAATCACAGCATCTTATGTCTTCGAATACTCCCTTCTCACATGCTGTATTATTTGTGTTTATTTAAAAGTCTATAGTTCTAGTATGCTACGTTTAAACACACAAGCGTGTACAAATTGGTTGATACAGGTTTACAATTGTGAATACACAAAAGAGTTTATTCTTGTAATATCCATTATTGTATTATTTTTCCATATGAACAATTGTAAACCTTCTTTTCCTCACCCATGTATATTATCTATGAAACCTCACCTAATATTAACTCTGTAGGTATGGAAGGGAAGACTTCACATGGTTTACTTCTGTATTCATTTACTGTTACTGGTAAAGCATGTACACAACAGTAATCAGTGGTTGGTGTAACTAATATATTACTATACAAATAGGACCATAATATAGTTGAAAAGTTGAGATGATTTTCTTATATAGATTATTGTACAGCTTATTCAGTGTATGTAGTGATTGTAATTTGCCATTCCAAGGGCAGCTCTTCCATCCAAACCCTATTCTTACTCCTTAATCTATGCAGTGTGGTCTCTCTAGAAAAAAAAAAAAATTGGCTTTCTCTTTCTTTGGCCTTTGTTTGTTTGTTTGTTTGTTTTGTTAATTGAGACCATTCAGTCCACAGGCCTATGTCCTATCCACTGAGACAAACCAGCTAGGGCTCTTTCTTTGGCCTTTTAACCTTTTTTCTACTGTCCCTCCAATCTAAGTTACCAGTCTGTCACTTCAATATGTTCTCATGGGTGGGTGTACCAAAGCCTGTGAGTCTTCTAATTAGCACTAACAGAAGAGAGAAACTATTATTCTTGTCTAACATGCAGTTGGATTCTTTAAAAATCAGATTTTCACATTTCATAAGGTAAGAAGTGTCTAATTCTACCCTATCTCTTTCATGGTATGTTACTCTAACATCAGTTGCATTACAAATAAACCAGATTATATAGAGCTAGATGTATTAAGTAGATGAGAACAAAAACATCAACATGAAATTTTTTAAAAGGTTCCATTTATTCTTGAGTTTTTGTAGGTGTATATAATAGTTGTATGTATGTTTGTTAGAAAATGGTTTTAAATAAAATTATACACATATACAAATAAATATAGATTAAAAACTAATATATAATAATAACAATGTAATATGCAAATCAACAGAATGACCGAACAGCAGAACGACTGTCTGGATGACCTTCCAGATGACCATGCTATGACACGCACTGGCGCCAGGCCAGCCAAGGCGGGTGCGATGTGGTTGGTCGGGGGCCAGCCATTGCCCCATGTTTGCCCTGCAGAGGGAGGCCAGCGGGGCAATCAATCAATCGGAGAGGGCTCCACAATTGCCCCAAAGAGGAGGCCCAGGCTACTCCGTGGAGGTTGGGCAGGGCCTCTCTCTGCAGGGCACGATCGCTGGCATGATTGCCCTGCAGTGGGAGGCCCAGGCCACTGGTCAGAGGGACAATCAATCAATCGGGGGCTCCATGATTGCTCCAAAGAGGAAGGCCCATGCTACCCTGCTGCAGTGCTGCGGCAAGTGGGCAGAGCCTCCCTCTCTGGGGGTGATCCATCCAGGAGCCCTGGCTGGGTGGGTGGGGCCGACCTCTTTGGGGCAATCCATCATGGGGCTACCGGACTATGAGAGGGCTAGTCTGGGCTGAGGGACACCCCCCACACAGTGCATGAGTTTCATGCACTGGGGCTCTATTCTAATATATATATTATGTCCTGGCCATTTAATTTTCAACTGAGTTAAGTGATGACTACTAGACTTTATAGAAGTATTAATGAGTGCAGTTTGAATCAATTTTTTATATCAGCCTAAAAGTAGAAATTTATACCCTGGATACTATGCATGTATTTTTCTATTACAGTAATACATAAATTGCACTCATATTAGAGCTTAGGGTCCCATGGAAAATATCCTAAAATATTATTGATTTAAATATTTTAAATGAAAAATACATTTCTTTATCTATTAGCACTACAAGTTCTCAAATTGTGAAAATTAGATTTCATGGCAATCAGTTGGTCCAGAAAGTATGTACCCCTTATTATTCAAGCAGGGCTAAAGTATAATTTTTATTCTCTATTAATCTTACACATGACATAATATTTTATAGAACATATTTAAAAGCATCTGAGAGGTTTTATTTTCCATGAGTGAGTCAATGGTATTCTCTTTGCAACTTTAACATCAAATGAGGAGGAAGAGAAAAGCACTTCAAGAGCCTTTCTGCATTTCTACGTTGGCATTTTTCTTCATGATTGAGTTTTCATACTGATAATCAAGTTATGAACTTAATATTAATTTTAAAAAGACTATGTCTCAGACTGTAAACATGTAATTAAGTAAATAAATATTTATTTCATTTATTCAAAGTATGCCTCTGTTTCTATGGGAATTTCAGAAATTCAATAAGATCAGCTAAGACTGTCTGAAGAGAATTTTTTGCTGAGGTTTAATAAAGGTTATCTAATCCTGTAAACTTACTTTGAAAATAATATACCAGATAGTCTACTTAGTCATCCAGAAAGCATAACTCAGCTTAGTGTTGAACTTTTAGAATAATAAAGAGCTCAATATCCAAAATTTATTCACATGTGAGTTATTAACTTTAACTTCAAGATTATATTCCAAGATTACATGTATTATACTTTTGTAAAAGGTGTAATTCTTTTTATAAAAGGCCCTTGTATAGTAATTCAAATAACTTTTTTCCAATAAAATATATGCTTTATTGTATATAAATTTAAAGAATGCATTCATAAAATCACACCAGATCTTAACCAGAGTTGTTTAATTTCAGAATGAAGCATTTTGTTGAATGAGGAGGATAATCCAAGCCAGCTCCCAAAAACTTATAATAGCCTCCTTTTGTTTTAGTCCTAATTTTGAGTCATTTTGTAAGTATTAAAATTCCCCTTCTTCCTTTGGTGTTGAATTGATTTAATATAAATCAGACACTTTATTGAGAAATAATGGGCATGGCTTTTTTGTGCAAGTGCATTAGTTTCCATGGAGACATATAGCAAATATTCTTTCTGCTACTTCTTTTAATGGAATGTTATAAATTCTTTTTAAAGTCACTTTGTGTGACTTAGTTATTATATAACTGATAGAAATATACTACTGGACTCCATAATAGACTACTATAGCCTACAAGTACAGAAAATAATGAAACCCTTTCCTACAAACAGTCCTCAAACTTAGAAACATGACTTTAGTTTTATATTTTTCTTTATCCTTGAAATTTAGTAAGGAAAATTATTTTTAACACGGAAATTCGACTCTGTTTGGTGGCTCTTTAAGACTGGCTATGAACAGATTCAGTAGAGTGAGAAATCACATCATGACTCTTGAACTTTCATAAGATAAATAAAATAGTTTGTTATGATCCCTTGAAAACTTTATCTGAGACTCAATACTAGTTGAAATGGAAAAATCACGACTCAAAATTCTATAATGCTGTAAAGAAGAATTGGGTCATAGAGGCCAGGGTTAGTGAGGGCATGATTGCAAAGCTGAACAGGAGCCTGGTTTAACTGATGAAATTTAGCTAAGCTGTTAGGTCAAAGTTATGCTGACAGAGAGCTGTACCTACGAACCACACAGGAATTCAGCATTATACTGTAGATTTGCCTGAAGAACTTAGTTAGACTGACTAATTGAAAATATTACATCCAGGTGCAAATAAATATTACACCAACATTTTATATGTGATATTGAATAGTAACATGAGTAGGTTTGGTAAAATTTATGATCTCTAAAATTTCTTATTTATATGGGGAAGTTACTGAAAGATTAAGGAAAGAAACTGTGATCCAGATGAATAAAATGTCATGTACATTTAAGTGTACAAACATAAATGTAGTTGACATTTCCTCCCCTTTGGAAAATACTCTTGTGACTCTGTGTAGTTAGTCCCTCCATCTTTAGTTTAGGCCAGTGGTCGGCAAACTGCGGCCCGTGAGCCACATGCGGCTCTTTGGCCCCTTGAGTGTGGCTCTTCCACAAATTACCTACTTCTGCGCATGGGCCACGAAGTTTCAATCGCACTGTATGTGCATGCCCGTATGTGACATTTTGTGGAAGAGCCACACTCAAGGGGCCAAAGAGCCGCATGTAGCTCACGAGCCGTAGTTTGCTGACCATGGGAAACACCATCATGTTTCTGTTATTCTTAACTTTTATTGTTCTATTTTTATGTATTTTGAGTTGTTTTCTTTTTATTATGTTTTTATTGAATTTATAAAGAGGAAAGGACAGGAAGAGAGAGATAGAAACATAACTTATGAGAGAGAATCATTGGCCTACTTCCTTCTGCATGCCCCACACTATGGATTAAACCCACAATCCTGGCATGTGCTCTGACTGGGAATTGAACTGTGACCTCCTGGTTCATAGGTTGATGTTCAATTACTGAACCACACTGGCCAGGCTTAAGTTTTGTAGACAGTATGAGGTAATAGTTGAGAACTATTTTTAAATTTCACGTAGTTTTATTTTTGAAAAGACTATGTTTTCCCCACTAATTTAGCATTACTCTCAAAATTCAATAGTTATAAAATAAAACAAATTCAGGGACACAGACAACAGAAGGGTGGTACCAAGAGGAGGCGATTTAGGAGTGGATGAACAGGAAGGATACAGAGGGTCAAATATATGGTGATGGAAAGAGAATATTCTTGGGGTGATGAGCACACAAAGCTATATACAAATGATGCATTAATAAAAAATTACTAGAGGCCCAGTGCACGAATTTTAGATTTTTCTTTTACTTTGAAATTTAGTAGAAAAATTTATTTTTAACAAGGAAATCAACTCTGTTTGGTGGCTAACTCTGGTAGGGTCCCTAGGCCTGGCCGGCAATCAGGGCCAATTGGGGCCTTCCTTCCCCTGGCTGCTGGCTGCCAGCTGGGGCCTTCCTTCATTCCATGCCACCCTCTGGTGGTCAGCGCACATCATAGCGAGTGGTCAAACTCGAGAGAGGACAATTTGCATATTAGCCTTTTATTATAAAGGATACCCCTGAAACTTATGTAATGTTATTAACCAATGTCACCCCAACAAATTTAATTAAAAATTAGCTATCATGGGTGTGTGTGTGTGTGTGTGTGTGTGTGTGTGTGTGTGTCTATCATTGGACTTTGTTTTCATTGACCTATATTGCTATCTTCATGCTAATTCAATACCATTTTGGTTACTATAGCTTTTTATTCAAATTTGGAATGAAATAAGTTATCTTCCAGCCTTACTCTATATTTTCAAAGATCAAATAAGTTTTGAAAGAGTGAACTATATGAAATTATATCTGTTTCTTATTTGATAGCTGCATAGAACTTCTAGTATATCTATATAGAGTGTAAAGGAGGGAGAGAGAGAGAAACACTGATGTGAGAAAGACACTTTGATTAGTTGCCCCCTGCACCCACCTGAAGTGTTGGGGGGGTCAAACTTGCAACTCAGGTACATGCCCTTGACCAGGAATCAAACTGGAAATACTTTGGTGCTTGAGCCAATGCTCTAACCACTTGGCACACCAACCAGGGCAGAACTTCTAGTATATTAATGTGGTTTATAAATCTTTAAGAGGAGATAGTCAATAAAATATTTTCAAAAAATATTCTTCTATGAAGATTATATTTCCCTCTTCACATTAACAGAGCTTATTATTTTCTACATTTCTCAAGGTCTGCATTTGAGGTGAAGGAGCATACAAACAATGCATTTGAATCCAGCAATTGGTCTAATATCTCTATAAGATTAAGGACACATTGACTCAAAATAAGTAGAGTCCAATGCAAATTGTTGGGGTAACATCACTTTATATATAACATATGTAAATCCAATTACTTTCAGACTAAAAGGAAAACAAGTTAGAGGAAACAAAATAAAAATTTAAATATTGCAATAGATTCCCTCCTAATGAGCCTCCAAAGTAAACATGAACTGAGAAGCATCTGTTCCTAGAGGAAGAAATCATTGTCTTGAACTTACTGTGATACAATATATTTAATAGTATAGTTTATATGGATGACTAAAGGGATTTTTACAGATAATTGTAACTGTGTGAGTGTGCTTTCCATACACTGACTTTAAAAATATTCTTTACTTTTGAAAGTACTACATATGTTCCCCCTTTTTTACTTCTCCATTGACATCTTATAGTCTACCTCCACCCCTCACCCTCCACCTTAGGCCTTCATCACACTATTGTCTGTGTCCATGGGTTATGCATATATGCATACAAGTTCTTTGCTTGATATCTTCTTACTTACCCCCCACACACACCCACCTCTCCCTTCCCTCTAATATTCAACAGTCTATTTCATGTTCTATGTGTCTGGATCTCTTTTGTTCATTAGTTTATTTTGTTCATTAAATTCCACATATGAGTGAGATCATGTGACACTTGTCTTTCTCTGACTGGCTTATTTTGCTTAGCATAATAATCTCCAGGTCCCTCTATGCTGTCTCAAAGGATAAGAGATCTTTCTTTTTTACTCCTGTATAATATTCCATGCTGTAAATGTACCACAGCTTTTTAATTCACTCACCTACTGATGAGCACTTGGGCTGTTTCTAGACCTCAGCTATTGTAAATTGTGCTATCAAGTGCCTAGGCAATAGGAATATTTCAAGTCTATTACAATCTTACTAGAGGCCCAGTGCACAAAAATTTTGCATGGGGGTGGGGTGCCCCTCAGCCCAGCCTACACCCTCACCAATCCAGGACCCTTTGGGGGATGTCCGACTGCCCCCGACGGCAGTCGGACATCCCTCTCATAATCCAGGACCACTGGCTCATAACTGCTCACCTGCCTGCCTTCCTGGTATCCCCCAACTGGCCCCTGCCAACTTGGTCACCACCAACTCCCCCGCCCCCGCTGGCCTAGTTGCCCCTTACTGCCACCTCTGCCATCCTGGTTACCCCTCACTGCCCCCCGTGCTGGCCTAGTCGCCCCACACAGCTTGCTGTTCAGTTGTTTGGTCGTCCCTCACTAACCCCCCTGCCAGCCTTGTCGCCCCACTCAACCTGTTTGGTTGTCTGTTTGTTTGTTTTGGATGTGATGGCCCTGGCTCTTTATATATATAGATGGAACCATCATGTTATATGAGGTCTGTTTTTGACCAAAATGGTGTTATGTGGCATATAACTAAAGAGAGATTTTGGATTTGAGGGAACTTCCAAAGGTGATCTTCCTCCTTAAAGGTGATCTTCCTCCTTAACTTATCCTACGCCCAGCCTTTGGTGTAATGACCTATGTTCTCACTGAAAAGTATTGGGAGCAAATTGGTGGACAGATATTGACTTACACTGTGGACAGGCCTTCTTGACACTCTTAATCTGATACATCAGCCTACATGTGGTGCTTAGTTAATAGTTGGTATCATCTTAGTTTAATTTATGTCTGAATTTTTGTTTGTCCACCACTTCACCAGTGATTGGGACAACTGTTTGTCTTTTCTCTCCTAAGAGGGTCACATCCTGTTTTAAAATTTGGTTCATTTGTTTCTTTGTATTTTTCGCTCCCTAATTTTTCTTTTTTTAAAATCTAGGATTTTTGTAGTTTATCCAATTTGTTTTAATTCTTAAGTTTGGAGTTAAAGTCTCTTCAAACTTCCATATTTTAATCAATTAGCATACTTTGACTTTCTTACCTCCTGTGGGGGCCCTGACCAGAGTACATCATATGTTAAAGGCCCATGTGCCATACACATGTGAAAGGCAGTTTTACTGTATGTACTGCACAAGGTGCACCTTTATCTTATGTAACACTGTCGTCACTATTTGGCAAGAAGCCTTTTTTGTTTGAGGGAGTATAAAAAGATGCCACTGACTGCTGGTTGTTGGCTGCTTTGTTTTCAATAAAGCATGACCCATCTGCCTACGGCCGCTCACATCTTTTTCCAATTCCCAACGTCCAAAAAGGTCAAGCCCCTGTCAGAGGAACTTGGATCCAACACCTCCATTTCTCTTAGTCATAGCGTAGCTCTTATCATCATCAGTAATATGACTCTTACAAATTCTTTATTTCAAACACAGTTCTCTAACCATGATTCCTCTCCTTACAACTTCATTGCTTGAGCAATCCCACTCCAATAATTATTTCAATTCATAAAAGACTTGAGTTCCGTGCTGTGAGATAATAGAAATATATATAGGTCCCTGCCTCTGGTTCCTGGCATAGAGCCCCTAAAACCCTTGTTAATATTCTAAGTAACAAGAGTAGGAACTAAGAGCATCTTTCATTCTAATGAGGCAACTCTTGGTAGGCTCCCAGATGAGTGCTGGTCACCAGAAAGTCCACACTACAGTTAGAATTTTCAGCTCCCTCCCCACTTCTCTAGCGAGGAGGGAGGGGTTGGAAATGGAGTTAATTAATCATGCCTATCATGAGGAAGCCTCCATAAAACAATGCCATTAGTATGGGGTTCAGAGAGATCCAAGGTGGTGCATACATCCACACTGGGAAGGTGACGCAACACAACTCCGAAGGGGCAGAATCTCCTATACTTGGGACCATCCCAGACCTCGCTGCATGTAGGTCTTTATCTGGCTGTATGCTTTATCATATCCTGTAATAACCTGGTAACTGTAAGTGTTTCCCTGTGTTCTGTGAGCTGCTGTAGCAAGTTAATCAAACCTGAAAGAAGATTGTTGGAACCTTCAATACGTAGCCACGTCACACAGAGTTGTGGGTAACCTAAGGACTTACTCCTGGGCATTAACATCTGACGTGGGTGGAATAGTGTTGGGGGACTGAGCCCTTAACTATGGGAGCTGATAGTGTCTACACTCTACAGGGAGATAAATTGTAGGACACCCAGGTGCTGCCTCAGAGAATTGCTTGGGGTGGGGGAAACCCTCACATACTTAGTTCCAGGAATATCAGAGTGAAGTGTTCTGTCTGAAAGTAAAGAAGACTCTGGAGGAGAAACTGAAGTTTTTACAAATATACTTGTTTCTATCACTTTTTCCCCCAGTGTTCTTACTTCTGCCGTTATCCTGGTTAATTTTATGGTCTTCCGTTTTACTGCCAGATCCTTTTTCTCCTAGTATTTAACTGACTTGCATAATGATGATCAAATAATTTGAATTGCTATAGAAAAATAGCACAACTGGGATTAACTACAAATTTCCACTGTGAATTTAAAATTATACTTATTCAATTTCAAACACTCTCAAGCTGATGGTTTCTATGTTACCAATCCTAGTTATAATTTCTGTTCTCACTTTACATCATCGTTTCAGCTGAAGTCCCAGGTGTTAAGCATTTCATTTCTTTATGATTCTGGGATTCCCTTTATTCTTGGAAATCTGATATTAACTACAAGTGTATTTTCCCCTCCTTCTCAGGTTTTCTGTTTGGTTGGTTGGTTGGTTGGTGTTAATGTGTGTGTGTGTGTGTGTGTGTGTGTGTGTGTGTGTGTGTGTGTGTGTGTTTTCAACTCTTAACTTCACTTAGCCTCCAAATATTACTTACTCGTTGGATGGATCCTGGATTATCTTTTTTTCTCAATCCATAAATTTTTCCTCCATTTTATCTCTTTGAGTAACATGGCTATCCATCTCATTTATGGCAAAACTTTCTAATTTGAAATTATCCCTGATATCTCAACTGAGGTTCAGAATCATCTATTTGAGAACTTAATAGGCTTCTTAAACTTAAAATATCCAAGTAAAAACCCTTGATCCTTCTTTCAATTTCTGCTATTTCTGCAAATAATTCATGCTCTATACACTTGGATTAGGAGCCAACTTCTCCCAGTCTGTCTTTCTATCTTTCCTCATCCTATTTCATATTCCCCAAAACTCCATAGGCTCTAACTTCAAAGTGTATCCTGAATCCATTTAGTTTCTCATCCTCTCCTTTGCTACCAGCCTAACTCACTGGTCATCTGCTCATACTGTTTCCAAAGCATTTTGTATGATCTCTCTCCCTTCATGCTGCCCTTAATTATCTACTTTCCACACGGTAACATAAGGACCATTTTTGAAGAGCACTTTAAAACACATCTTCTACCTGCTAGAAGGTTTCCTGTTAAAATCAATTGAAATGAAAAAAATACTTATATAGGCCTACTGGGTCCATAATATCTAAATCCTGTCTAACATTTCCCTTGTTACTTTATTTAGAATACACTGTTATTTTTCATGTTCCTCAAAAAATTAAAAACTTATTCTGCCTCTCTTTACCTCTTACCACCAAACCCACAAGATACTGTTTATTATTAACACACTACATCCTTGTAGAGCCTTTCTCTCATGACTCCACTAAAATAATAACCTATTTTATTTTTGTGCTTTTCTTCAGAATAATTGTTTTTAAATGATCTTTTACCACATCACTCTTGATATCTTGTAATCAATTTGTATAGTATATTCAGAAAACAAATTTTATACCACAATGAAAATCATCTTATGCAAAATTATTATTCTTGAAAAAAATTCTAAAGTTTACACCTCATTTTTTAAAAAAGCGAATCTTGAAAGATTTGTTTGAAAAGACTTAAGAAATATAAGCTATTGTCATAGAAAATACAGCTCTTAGAGGTAGAAGCACCTCAAGGTAATACAGACTTATTCTCCAAAATAACTATGATTGTTGGCACTAAGTTGTTTATGATGTGTACGTTTTCTTTGGGGTGAGAAACAAAAGAGATTGATTTATTCAAGAATAATTCCTGTCGAGTCAAAAGTTTATTTTCTCACCTAAATATTTTCTCTGCTTAAATACATGTGAGAAGAGGTAAATATAAATACATGCAGAGGAAAGCTGAGGTTCTATCTCTGAAATGGAAATTATGAGAGTTGGGTTACTTTAATTTAAAAATAACGTATTTTACTATAGGTTTATCAACACATTTTGTAATTGAAGACAACCGGAGGCACTTAATTTTTAAAATATTTTTTGGTCTTTCAATAATATGGTATACATGTATTTTCTATAAAGCATTCAATAAATACATAAAATAAAAAAAAGAGAATAGTTCCTGTTTCATCTGAGTCTGTGTGATTGACCAGCTGTTCTAAATACGTAGAATTAGATTATAACACCAAAGCAAAAATTATATCTAGGACTCAGAAAGCAGAGACAGAAACAAGAACTAGAATTAGGAACCAAAGCAGCTAAACTCTCAGACTGCTTCAAGGAGTCATGACCTTGACTTCCTGCTTTTCTTGGTAAACCTGTGTGTGACGGCTCACTTGTTCTCTGTGCTATATGCACATATAACCTACTATGGCCACCCCTTAGAACGCTGATCCTCAGTTCTAACCAACAACTCAGAGCAATCCCAAATTCCTAGGAGTGATCACCAAATTCTCCTCGTTTGGGCCAGGTTTCTTCCCAGCCTCTTCGCTTTAGCCCAGGAGCTATGTGGAGTAGAACAAACATGGCTCTGAATGCCTAGTCTTCTGCCCAGGCAGCTCTCACAGCCGGTTCATATGGTGACACAATAGCAGCAAAAAGTATAGAATGTATTTGGGCGACAGAAACAATGATTTTAATGTTGCTTTGATTATAGATTTAAATTTATAAAACATGTGTTATACAAATTAAGTACTTAAAATAATTTTATTTTCAAATCTCACCACCTCCCACATATAAATTTAGATTAATAGACTCAATTGATTTTATTAAATTGTTAATTTTATTGATATTATCCTATCAATTTTTATTTTTAAAATTACTTCTGAACTTTGCATTAAAACGTTTACTCTATTTAAATGTTATGTCTTTTCTAAATAATTTAAATGCTATTTCTTTTCTCATGGTAAAAGCTAGGGTAAGGATATAATGTATGTTACTGTAACATAGAGACTCAACTATACTGTGAATCAAACAACGTTGATGTTAAATGTCTCTTACATTATAGTCTAGAGCAGTGGTTCTCAACCTTCTGGTCCTTTAAATATAGTTCCTCATGCTGTGACCCAACCATAAAATTATTTTCGTTGCTACTTTATAACTGGAATGTTGCTACTGTTATGAATCATAATGTAAATATCTGATATGCAGGATGGTCTTAGGTGACCCCTGTAAAAGGGTCGTTCGACTGCCAAAGGGGTCGCGACACACAGGTTGAAAACCGCTGGTCTAGAGGTATGTAGGTGATCCAGAGCAACAATGCAGCAATTCTCCATAAAATTATCAGAACTTTAATTCCTTCTATATAGTTTTTTTTTTCAATTTCTATTGACATGGCCCACATTAACATATTTAATGGTTGGTTGTCAGCCCTACACTCATATCTAGTCCTTAATAAAGGTAAGTAAAATAGAGAAAGCAAGCCAATAATTGAAGAGTGTAAAACCTGGACATTTTAAGTATACTTTTTTCTCACACTTTATTGGATGAGAATTCATAGAACCTCATAACTGCGATTGACTATCAAGGTGGCTTAAGCTTCTTTGCCATTCCAATTATTTTATGCAAGAATATTTTTCTTACATTCTTTTATTTTTATTTTTTTGGTTAATGTGCTTTATTTTCAAGTAATTTTTGGCCATTTTACCTTCTCACATGTAGGTCAAATAACTTGCTGTACAAATAGAAACCACATGTTTTCCTTTTGAGGCTCTGCCATCTTGAGAATTTTAATACCAGAATCAGTCCTGTTACTTTTTTAATAATTTTGTTATGTGCCTTGAGATCTTATTTTTTTTCTACATGCTTACAATGTAAAAATAATATTGCAGGCATATATCTAGCTATGGATCTCACTGGAATATATATATATATATATATATATATATATATATATATATATATATATCTTTTCTAGAGTAAAAATGAATAAGGTAAAATGAGTCTGATCAGCTGGATGTGATCTCAAAGTGTTTACTGTCCTATGGTAGTCAGGGAAAATGTTTCAAAAAGAAGCTGATACTATCATAAGGGTCCCAAAGTACATATGGAATGAGGACTCATGCAAAGAGAAAGGTGAAATTTTAAAGAAAGGTATCAGTAACTGTAGAGCCAGATGCCTCCTGATAATACGGGATGGGGGGTGAGTATTGAAACATGGCAGTGGGGAGGGAGCAAAAAATATTATTGGAGGTAGTTGGTAGTTCAGAGTTTTTAAATATAATAAAGAAGCTTGTGAAGAATAGGAAGCTAGTATTCAATGGTAGCTTTGTGGCAAGGTGTGTGTGTGTGTGTGTGTGTGTGTGTGTGTGTGTGTGTGTGTGTGTGTGGCTAAGAGGATCTGAATATGTTTTACTAGTATATAGAAGGGATGGTCACAAATGATAGCACTGAAAGTGATGTTAAGCCTTCACTGATATCCTAACTTACTAGAGAACAATGATCATGCCTGTCACTATTCCTTTTCCTCAGAACAAATTATAGAGCCAGATATATGGTAGATGTATAATAAATATTTGTTGAATAAATGACTGGAAAAAAATAAGAAATTTATTGTTTTTCCTGAATGATCAGTCTGTTCTAAACATTGGATTGAACAATTTTTCAAAGTTTATCTCATTTTGTTTAATATTTGTATGGGATGATTTTAATCATTGTTTTTATATGAAAAAGCATAGGAATAAAGTCATGTAACTTCCTTTAAATCACACAGTAAGCTATACATTAAAAAAAAACTGGTCTTTAATCAGTTCAGACAGATTTAAAAGGCCTAGTTGTTTGTTTTTATCATATCAATAGTTTTTGGTTTATTCTCTGTATCATGTTACTTCCCCCACTTCCAGAACTTTAATTCAACCACATAGCCAATGCTTGAAATGACTCTACAACTTCCTTTCCAAGTACTATTCACTTATCCTAATAAATCAGCAAAGCATAGTGGGTTAAGCCATGAACACTGACCTCAGATAGAGCTTGATTTGAATTCTAGTTCTGTCTCCACTAGTTGTGTGCCATATTTCACGTTCCAAAGACTGTTCTTTATAAGTTGAATAAAATTTCAGCACCAATCTGATTAGATTGTTTTGTAGGTAAAATCATACAAAGTGCCTGTCATTATTACTATCTCACAGCAAGCACTCAATAGCTCTAAATACTGGGGAGATGGTGCTGTCCTTTGAGAAGCTTGTTGCTGTAGCATTTACTGATAAAGGAAGTACATTATATTATAAGAAAAACCATTTCATGCTTTTTCTTTTCACTTTAGAAATAACTTTAATGTCTGTTCTCTACATCTGTCCTCTAAAAGTGTGATTAAATTATTTTCCTTAAATAATATCCTCCCCAAATTCTGTGTTATCTGGTTATTATCCTAGAGTAGAATAACTCAAATGATACATTTCTTTCAAGTAACTTGATACTTGATAGCACTTCTCTCAATCTCATAAATATAATTTATTGTTTAAAGTTCCATTTATATAATAATTCTATTCTTTAACTTTATTTTGTGGTCCACTCCCAAGCCATCTGATGTCATTTCTAAATGTTGTGCTATTCTACATTCTTCAAAACATCTATCAATCAACCTTTCAATTCAACTTGTTTATTTGCTTGCCTGTTTCATTTTAATTATTCTCCACTAAAATTTAAACTTCATTGAAGAGGCTGTTCTGTCTTCGATATGACTCTGTCATTTGTGTTTAGAATTGTGCTGAGCACATATATATCATGGTGGTTAAAACTTTGTAACTTTATTTAAAAAGACCAACAATTTTTTTCTTCAGCTTTTATCTTTTACATATGTCTGTATTTCTCTTACAATAGGGGTTCCATAAATGAATTAAATTATCTAGCTAAAAGGAAAACATAATTGCCCTATTCTTTCCCCTAAATATTATATAACTATAATTGCAACCAAAGTTTACACTTTTTATAGACATTACATATGGGAAAGATTAATTGATATTCAAGAGAGAATTAAAAACATTAATAGCATTTGATCCAAAAAACATAGGAGGCTAGAATTATAAACACAGATGATATGATTACCCTAGGAAGATATTGGATCATTCCTGAGAGAGATAGAGGTGAAGAACAGGTAATCAAAAAACAATTTGACTGAGAATAAAGAAGGGAGTTTGCATTTTATCTTTTTCTTTTATTACATTAAACTCTAATAAATATATGTACTTAATACATTCCTCTATTGGATTGTAAATGCTTTGTGACAATGAGTTAAAATTATAACAAATATCACAAAAGGAACTCCAATAATAACAATATTAATATTGAAAATAACTCATAGTTTGAGTATTTCCTATATGTAATACATTTAATACATTCTTCTATGAACATTAAATATGTTATTTTTTAATTTTATTTTTTCTTTATTGATTAAGGTACTGTATATGTGTCATTATCCTCCCATTGCTCCCCATCTCCACTCATGCCCTCACCCCCTGTTGTCTGTGTCCATAGGTTAGGCTTATATGCATGCATACAAGTCCTTTGGTTGGTCTCTCCCCCTTACCTCCACCCTCCCCTACTTTCCCTCTGAAGTTTGATGGTATGTTTAATGCTTCTCTGGATCTGTTTTTGTTCATCAGTTTATGTTGTTCATTATATTCTACAAATGGGTGAGATCATGTGATATTTATCTTTCTCCCACTGGCTTATTTCACTTAGCATAATGCTCTCCACTTCCATTCATGCTGTTGCAAATGCTAAGAATCCCTTTTTTTTCTTTCTTTTTTTTCTTTTTCTTTTCTTTTTTTTTTTTTTTTTTTTTTTTTTTTTTACCACAGCGTAGTATTCCATTGTGTAGATGTACCACTGTTTTTTAATCCACTCATCTGCTGATGGGCACTTAGGCTGTTTCCAAAATTTAGCTATGGTGAATTGTGCTGTTATGAACATAGGAGTGCATATAATCTTTCTGATTGGTGTTTCTAGCTTCTTGGGATATATTCCTAGAAGTGGGATCACAGGGTCAAATGGAAGTACCATTTTTAATTTTTTGAGGAAACTCCATACTGTTCTCCACAGTGGCTGCACCAGTCTGCATTCCCACCAACAGGGCATGAGGGTTCCTTTTTCTCCACAACCTCGCCAGCACTTATCATTTGTTGATTTGTTGATGATAGCCATTCTGACAGGTGTGAGATGGTACCACATTGTTTTTTTGATTTGCATCTCTTGGATGATTAGTGATTTAATCCTCATAATAACTATGTGATTATGTTTTGCTTACATTTATATGTATTTAATTAAAAACTATAACACAATGACTTTTGGTTTTTGTTTAATATAGGTCACTTATATTTAAATGAGTTATAATTGACTAGAGGCCTGTGCACAAATTTGTGCACAGGTGGGGTACTTGGGGGTGGACTGTAGGGATCAGGCCAAGACACAGAGTCCAACACTGCCTGCAGCTCTTACTTGCCATTCCTGCTCATACCAGCCCCACTGCATCTGCCCTGGACTAGCGCCCAATCAGTCCCGATCAGGAAAGGTTGATGCTGCTGCAGCAACACTTGCTAGCCATGAGCCCTATGTCTGGCGCCTTCCTGAGGGGAATGTCCTGGAGGATCAGGCCAAAACTGGCTCTGACATCCTCTGAGGGGTCCCGGATTGTGAGAGGGTGCAGGCCAGGCTGAGGGGTCTCACCAATGCATGGTTAGGGCCAGAAAGGGACCACAGGAAGGCTCCAGGGCGTGTCCAGCCCATCTCACTCAGTCTTGATCCACCGGACTCCAGTAGCAAGCTAACATACTGGTCAGAGCATCTGCACCCTGATGGTCAGTGCACATCATAGCAAGCAGTTGAGTGGCCTTAGCATATCATTAGCATATTACACTTTAATTGGTTGAATAGCAAACTGGTTACCAGACGACCAGACACTTAGCATATTAGGCTTTTATTATATAGGACTAGAGGCCTGGTGTACAAAAATTTGTGCACTGGGGGGTCCCTCAGCCCAGCCTGTGCTCTCTCGCAGTCTGGAACCCCTCAGGGAATGTCCACCTGCTGGCTTAGGCCCGCTCCCCAGGGGATTGGACCTAAGCTGGCAGTCAGACATCTCTCTGGCAGCCCGGGAGCCTTTGGGGGATGTCCACTTGCCAGCGGGGAGTAGGTCTAAGCTGCAGTCAGACATCCTTAGTGCTGCTGAGGAGGCGAGAGAGGCTCCCACCACCACCGCTGTACTGGCAGCCATCAGCCTGGCCTGTGGCTGAGCAGAGATCCCCCTGTGAGAGTGCACTGACCATGAGGGGGCAGCTCCTGCATTGAGTGTCTTCCCCCTGGTGTCCAGTGTGTGTCATAGTGACCGGTCATTCTTAGTCATTCTGCTGTTAGGGTCAATTTGCATATTATCCTTTTATTATATAGGATAGAGGCCTGGTGCATGGGTGGGGGCCTGCTGGTTTGCCCTGAAGGGTGTCCCAGATCAGGGTGGGGGTCCTGCTGGAATGCCTGGCCAGCCTGGGTGAGGGGCTGATGGCTATTTAAAGGCTGGCCACAGCCCCTTCAGGGTAGGGTCCCCACTGGGGTGCCTGGCCAGCCTGGGTGAGGGGCTGAGGGCCATTTTCAGGCTGGCCACACCCCCTTCAGGGTAGGGGGTTTCTGTTGGGGTGACTGGCCAGCCTGGGTGAGGGGCTGATGGCTGTTTGCAGGCTGGCTAAGCCCCCCACGTGGTACCCTCACCCCATGAGGGTGTGACCATCCTGGTTGAGGGGCTGATGGCTGTCTGCAGGCTGGCCATGGCCCCCAGCCACCCAAGCTTCCAGTGGAGGCTGACTGGAAACTGGTATCTGAGGTTTATTTATCTTCTATAATTGAAACTTTGTTGCCTTGATCAGAGGTCACAGCCGGCCAAGGCAGGCGGGAAGCTTGGCTTCCTCCATCACCAGTGCAACCAAGCCTCCTGCTGGCTCCAGCTCTGTGGCTGCCAGCCGCCATCTTGGTTGGATTAATTTGCATATAGTCACTCTGATTGCCTGGTGGGCATGGCTTGGGGCATAGCAGAGGTGCAGTCAATTTGCATGTTTCTCTTTTATTAGATTAGATAAACTCACTATCCTTTCAACACTAGTTAATTATTATATAGATTCTTGTTTTGATTGTTTTCCATGACTACCTGTCCCGCCTTTCAGTCAGTATACTTTAAGGTAAATGATTTAATAGAAATTGGAGAGTAGTTTCTCCAGTCCCTATCTCACTGTTCTAAGCATATTGATATTGTGCTTTCTACTATAATTATTGTCATCAAATTTTCAGCTTCTCTGGGTGATGAGATGTTATTAGAATGGTTTTAGAGTAGATTTTAACAATAGAACTTTCTGTAACTGGTTCTAATAACATACAACTTCAGGTTATTCTTTTATTTATTTTTTTCTTATTGAAACTTGCAGTTGCTTTTGAGTTGATTGGAGTTTGAAATAATTCCACAGGAAAGCTCTGTTTCCTTTTATTCCATTCAGTGTATTATCTTTAGATTCTTTTGGTGGTTAAAACCACAAAATTTCTACAAAAATTCTAATATAATTTATAGAAAATATAATGCTACCTTTTCCACTTAAAAAGATACTTTTAAGAACCATTGCTCCTACTAAGTATGCTGAAATGATAGTTTCTGAAAGGTGGTTGTAGTCCTGTTCACAGGGCGCACATCTTTGATTTAATGCTCATTCCTATAAACTGTCACCTCTATTTCTAACAGCTCATTGATTTTGGAAGTCATAGTCATTTCTTGTTTCACATTTTTATCAAGATAGTTGTGTAAGATAATAAATGAAATTATGTCCCCTTAAAAGGAAAATATAAATTTGCATTTATGACTCATTTTCTTAGAAGACTGATATTGAAATGTAGGTAAGAGAATTAAGAATGTAAATTCATATGATTTATATTATGGGGTCATATTTTAAAAATAGGTATTTTGTATTTATTGTTTTCTGAATTCAGAGTAATTAATCATCATTGAATTTTTTTTAAAAAAATATATTTCAGAGAGGAAAGGGGAGAAAGATAGACACATCAATGATGAGAGAGAATCATTGATTGGCTGCTTCCTTTATGCCCCCTACTGGGGATCAAGCTCCCAATCTGTTCATGTGCCCTTGACCGGAATTGAACCCAAGACCCTTCAGTCCACAGACCAACGTTCTATTCACTGAATCAAACTGGCTAGGGTGAATTTCTTTACTTGAGATTCCTCTTGTTCTACTACTGTAGAATGTTACAACCTTGATATTCTGTAATGTTTAATAGTTGAATTTTATTCAAACTATAGATTTAACACTGGAATGTTTTTATTAACATTATTTATTATGTATAACATTTTAATTATCCATTTATTTTACTTTTTAACTTTAAATTATAGAATTTAAGATTTACAATTTTGCATGATAGAATTTCAATTGCCAGGCATAAATGTCCCATTTCATACCTCCACCATGAGAAACTATTAGAAATAGCTGGGAAATGGTGGTCACACAGCAGGGAGATAACATACCAACATCACTCTGCATTATTACCGATACTCTGTTAGAATATTTTATCTGTAAAATAATATTTTTATCATACAGATATCTGCTATTAAAATATAACTAGATCATAGGAAGAAAAATGTTTGAATCTGCAATATATATATATAGTGTTGAATCTCCTCAAAGTGTATTAGCAGTACCTAACCATACATTTGCATAATAGCTTTTCCTTCTTGTTACTCCAATTGATTGCTTGAGAACACTACCTCTATTCCATTATTCCCCTGATAAAAGCCAGCTGCCCATTATGTAAAATTCATTTTATTTAATGCTTTAAAGAGCATTATCTCAACTATTAGCTTTGGTTTTGATCCTAAAATATCAAAAGTGACAGAGTCCCTGAGAAGATTCTAACAGGGATTTCTTCCTTTACATTAATATTGGTGTTTGAAGAAGGAAATATGGATGAGAGGAGGACTTATATTCCTTGTTACTAATAAAATCTTACCACTTACATTCTGTAAATAATTGCTTGACTCTCCTGGTATTAGGGGCAATGTATGCCAATAAAATTTCCTAATATTTTTCCAGTCAAAGTTTTGTTTGTTTCATACTATTTTGAAATGCTCCTAAATTCACATCTTAGGTAAGCAGTCTGAAAACTGTATACCATCCCTGAGATACAATTACTATACATTAACATTTCCCATTATTGTAATCAATTATCATAGGTATCTAGCCATTAATTCAATATGTGGTTGTTGTTGTTTTAATTGTGTATAAGGGAGTATAGACTCTGGAAGACACAAAAAGGGGTAAGCTCTGGTCACTTATTTAATGAAGTTAGTTTTTAAAAAGTGAGAATAGTACAACATAAAGATAAAACAATCTAGCCAGCTGATGGTGCTGCAAAGATATGGCTAGAGAGGAATAGCAGAAGACATTATTTACAGTTAGGCAAAAAGATTTCATGAAAGTCATAGCTAAATTATGTATTATAGTCCCTAGAATTTCAAGTTAGAGGGATGCAATATGATAAGCTGAAAGTTTGCATGAATATACAAGTTAAAAAAAAGATAGAGCTATATTTGAAAACTAATGCTGGACTTTTTGTTTGAAACATAGGGAATATTAGAAAGAAAGGATGCATCTAGACTCTAGAGCCAAGAGGGCTTGGGACCATTAGGCCAAAGGTCTTCTATGAGCAAATGGAAGTTATATAGATTTTTGAATTGAGGAATGGCACAATTAGATCTATGTTTAGGTGGTTATATTTGTAATTCAATGAAATGTTCACAGTGAGGTAGGGATTTTAAAAATTGAGCAAGGATTATAGAATAGAGTACAAGGTCTTGAATTAACAGAAGATAAAAAAATAGATAAAATGTTGTGGTAAGTTTGAATATAATTCAAAAATATTATATTTTTAAAAACTGGACAAGATTTAATAAGCAATTATCAGGGCTAGAAAGGGTGAATGGGGAATAAAGGGGTACATATTTTTAATGATAAAGGTTCTTTTTTAAAAAAGAAATAAATGTTTCAGGTTTCTTAGGATATATTCCTAGAAGTGGGATCACTGTGTCAAATGCAGTTCCATATTTAATTTTTTGAATAAACTCTATACTGTTTTTCATAATGGCTGCACCAGTCTGCTTTCCCATCAGCAGTGTACTAGGGTACCCTTTTCTCCACATCCTCACCAGCAATTGTCATTTGTTGATTTGTTGATGGTAGCCATTCAGAAAGGTGTGAGGTGATACCTCATTGTCATTTTAATTCACATCTTTCCTTGATGATCAGTGACTTTCAGCATTTTTTCATATGTCTCTTGGACATCTGTATGTCCACTGTGGAGAAGTGTTTATTTAGGCCCTTTGCCCATTTTTAATTAGATTGTTTGTCTTCCTTTTGTTAAGTTGTATGATTTCCTTATATATTTTGCTAAAATAACCATTTATCATCAGATGTATCATTGTCAAATATGTTCTCCCACACAATGGGCACCCAAAATGCCAGTTAAAAAGAATGTATGCACCCTTATGTTCATAGCAGCACAATTTACAATAGGTAAGATTTGGAAATAGGCCAAGTGCCCATCAGTAGGTGAGTGGATATAAAAGCTGTGGTACATTAATATAACAGAATACTATGAAGCAGTAAAAAAAGAAGGAATTCTTACCCTTTGGGAAAGCATGGAGGGACCTGGAGAGTATTATGCTAAGCAAAATAAGTCAATCGGAGAAAGATAAGTATCACATAATCTCATTCATATTTGGAACTTAATGTATAAAATAAACTGATGAACAAAATACTAGATCCAGAGACATAGAAGCATGTCATAGACTGTTGAATCTCAAAGGAAATGAGGGGGTGGGTGCGTGGGTGAGAAGAGATCAACCAAAGAACTTGTATGCATATATGCATAACCCATGGACACAGACAATAGGGTGGTGAAGGCCTGCGGAGAGGAGGATGGTGGGCTAGAACAGGTCAATGGGGGAGGAAGGAGAACATGTCTAATACTTTCAATGCTAATTTTTTTTTCAAAAAAGAAGTAAAGAGAAGTAAAAGGTAACATAAGTTATGTATTTATTTTATGAAATTTTCACAATACTTTTTGACTAAGAATTGATACAATAATTTTTATATGTCATTCATTTACTGTGTCTATGAAGGCAACAGAGTGAAAAGGGGTTTTGGATATGATGGTTGGTCAACCACTCACATGTGTTCTTGAGTAAAATGCCTATTACTACGAGCTTTCTCTGGGTTCAGTAGCTGAGCACATGCTTTTACTGCCATGGAGTGCAAGCCACACTTCTGTTTAAACAGCACTGTCTCATCTCCTAATGCCTCATGTCAACGCCAGGGGAATGATTGCATATGGTTCCTAATTGTGCCACAATATATTTAATGTATGCAGTAACCCTACATCATTTATTTTATTTGTTAACATGTTTGTGTTTGTTAAAGAAAGAACTCTTTGTTCCAAAAAGTGGCTTATAATATGTTACTAACATTAAAAAAGGGAAAAAAAATAAAAACAAGGCTATAAATACAAAAAAATTAGCAAAAGGAATTAGACTAATACAAAATATGCCTTTTATGAAAACCTACCTACTTATTTGACTTAGCTAAAAATTTATTGTATGCTTTTCAGTAGCCTGAAAAAACCTGACATTGCAAGATTCACAAAAAATAATTGACTAATGCCACAGAAGGAAAATTATTTTTGATCTTCAATACAGACAAAGCTGTGTCCTAAAAAGTTTAATAAAGAAGACATAACTTTTATGTGTCATTTCCATATTTAGTTGGCAATATAGTCACTGAATTTTGTTGTAATGTCATGTACTTTCAAAGATTAAAAAAAAGATGTTGAATTGTAATTAATGGAAGGCATTAGTTACTGAATGGGGAAAATGTTAAAAGAATTTGGGGGCTTTGCCATTTCTTCAAAATTCCCTACTCTTATCAGGGTTTCAATTAATCCTACAGTTGATATTTTATATATTTCAAACCAGTGTCTAGATAAGTAATTTATTTTCCCAAAGTATTTTAATTTTATAAAGTGTTATTTCCTTAGGACATAATTTTATATTCAAAGAAGCTGTTTTATTCTTGGTTTCTCATAAAGCATATTTCAACATTAATTCATGTAATATATACCTGGGATGTGCTCAGTGCTGGTGATACAGTGAGAAGCAAAAATAGATTAGTCCTTACCCTCAAGAGATGATAAAGGGAAAACTCACACACACACACACACACACACACACACACACACACACACACACACTCAGTCTCTCTAATTAGTTGCAAGTAATTTATGTGCTTTGAAAAAAACAAACATATTTCATGGTTCTATAATCCTATATCATAAAGGCATAATATGCAAATCAACCGAATGGCCAAACAGTGGAATGACCATCTGGATGACCATCCAGCACCATGCTATGACACCCACTGGCACCAGGCCAGCAAAGGTACAATGCAATTGGTCGTGGGCCTGGCCATTGCCCCTGATTGCCCTGCAGAGGGAGGCCCAGGCCACCGACCGGTGGGCTGTGGCAGGTGGGCGGGCCCTCACTCTGCAAGGGAAGCCCAGATCCCCAGTGCCAGAGGGAAACCAGTGCTGGCAGCTGGGGGAAGGAAGGCTTAGTCTTGCACGAATTTCGTGCATACGGCCTCTAGTTACTTATAATAAACTAGAGGCCCGGTGCACAAAAATTTGTGCACTTGGGGGGGAAGAGGGTCCCTCAGCCCAGCCTGTGCCCTCTTGCAGTCTGGGACCCCTCAGGGGATGACCACCTGCTGGCTTAGGCCCAATCCCCGAGAGATTGGGCCTAAGATGGCAAACAGACATCTCTCTGGCAGCCCGACAGCCCTTGGGAGATGTCCACTTGCCAGCGGGGAGCAGACCTAAACTGCAGTCGGACATTCTTAGCGCTGCTGAGGAGACAGGAGAGGCTCCCACCACCACTGCTGTACTGGCAGCCATCAACCTGGCTTGTGGCTGAGCAGAGCTCCTCCCATGTGAGAGCGACCTGACCACCAGAGGGCAGATCCTGCATTGAGCATCTGCCCCCTGTTGGTCAGTGTGTGTCATAGTGACCAGTCATTTCCAGTCTTTCTGCTGTTAGGGTCAGTTTTCATATTACCCTTTTACTATATAGGATAGAGGCCTGGTGCACGGGTGGGGGCCGGCTGGTTTGCCCTGAAGGGTGTCCCAGATCAGGGTGGGGGTCCCGCTTGGGTGCCTGGCCAGCCTGGATGAGGGTATGATGGCTGTTTGCAGCTGGTCACACCCCCTTCAGGTTGAGAGTCCCCACTGGGGTGCCTGGCCAGCCTGGATGAGGGGCTGAGGGCCGTGTTCAGGCTGGCGGGTGACTGAAGCTCCCAACCTCTCCTTTTTTTCTTCTTTTTTTTTTATTGTGGGATTTATTTACCTTCTATGGCTGTCACTGGAGCTGAGAGCCGGCTTTAGCTGTGAGGCATGGCTCCAGCTCTGAGACCTTGGCTGCTGAAAGCAGGTATTTGGGTTTGTTTGGCTTCTATAATTGAAACACTGTTGCAGCTTCAGCTCTGAGGCCCGGCTGGCTGAAAGCAGGTTTCTGGGGTTTGTTTAGCTTCTATAATTACAACATTGTTTTTTAGACTGCAGCTCAGAGGCTGACAGTGGCAGGCAGGGAACATTGGCTTCCTCCATCACTGGAGCAAGCAAGCCTCCTGTTCGCTTCAGCTGCCTGGCTGCCAGCCGCCATCTTGGTTGGCAGTTAATTTGCATATAGCCCTGATTAGCCAATGGGAAGTGTGTCAGAGATACGGCTAATTACCATGTTTGTCTATTATTAGATAGGAAGAGGGAGGGAGCGAGGGAGGGAGGGAGAGAGAGAGAAATGAAGTCAAGTGGTGTAGCCTGGCAGGTCCATTTTAGATTAAATAATTAACAGGCTGACAGATCTCAGAGGGAAGGGAGTGTGGGTGTTAACTAAATAACTTATATGCATATATTCACAGGCCATGGACGCAGACAATAGTACAGTGGGGCTGGGAACTGGTGGAGGGAGGCAAAAGGAGAGAATGGGGGACATCTGGAATACTGTCGACAATAAAAGTAGATGTAAAAAAGAATTAATGATTAGATAATTGTTGAAATAGGAGGAGTGGTAAGTATGCAGGGTGATAAATCAATTAAATGGTCTTTCAAATAATTATGGTAGAAAAGAAAGTACACTGTGTAGTGATGAAAATGGAAAAATTATGATAAAAAAGGCATAATATCATTAGAAAGTAGAATGTCAAGTAAATGAGAGAGCAGATTTTAGATGAATTACCCGTTTTATCCTTCCAATCACAAAGAATATTTAAAGACCACGAGTCTCTAGGAATGTGTATGCGTGTGTGTTTATGTGTGTGTTTGTGTGCTGTTACTGTTCCTAGTTTGTATCAATAAGGATATTTTTGTTGCAAATATAATAGTAGATGAAAATTAATTGAATTAGATAAAATTAATTATCAGAACATTAAACATTTAGACAGAAGAGTTTTGAACTTGAACACAAGACATTAAAACTAAACTGTAGCTCAGAAGTAAATAAAAATGGGAAGAGTTTCATTCATGTGTGTGACAAGATCAAGTTGTCTAAAATATATCTAATTGGAGTAACGGGAAGGAGGAGGAAATATTTTTAATATGTTTTTATTGATTTCAGAGAGAATGAGAGAGAGAGAAACATCAATGATGAGAGAGAATCATCGATTGCCTGCTTCCTGAATGCCCCCTACAGGGGATCAAGCCCGAAACCTAGCATGTGCCCTGATCAGGAATCAAATCTTGACCCCCTGGTTCATGGGTCGACACTCAACCACCGACCAAGCAGAAAGAAATATTTTAATAAATTATGAATAAGAAGTTTAAATATTTAGAAAAGTCTGGTAGTAGAATTGCTCTAGGTTTTATTAGCTCAGAGTTTCAACCAAGTAATCAAGGAATGGGAATTTTACTCATTTTTTTCTTGTTATCCTTAATATGTTCATTTTAGACTAATTATCCTCATACTCAAAGAATGGGTGCCTAGCTCACAGTGTTAAATATAGATTTAAAAAATATACAACCAAAATAATAATAAGAAAACATTTTTGTAACTTCATTTTTTGGTAGAGCCAAATGATATGCCCATACCCAACTCTGGAAGATACAAAAAGGGGTAAGCTCTGGTCTATCAATGGTATAAGACTACATTATGTGTTTCCTGAGAACTGTACTGGAAGATGAAGAATAGGACAATAGAATTGTCACCATCATGAAAAGAGAAAACATTGACTCTTGAGCACACAAATCACTTCTACCATATTCTGTTTCCTTCCCCTTTATGACATGCATCAGTTATGCAGAGCACACCTCAGACGCATGTCTGCAGGCTTGGTTTACTTTGATTCTTCCATTTTTATATTTTTTCACTGACCTTTCTGTTTTATCTACCTATTCCACTTTTTACTATATTCCGAATAATTCCTTTCACCAAGAGGAATAGTTCAGATACAGAAAATATGTGTGTCATTGGAGGATATTATAATCATTTGTATTCTTAGAATGAATGCAACAAAAACAAGATAACCATTCACTTGATAATACTGACTACCTCTCATACCATCACTTCATTCATCTAAAATCATAGAGCATGGCCCACAGTATACAGTGGAAGCCTGGGAAAAAATGGAGAAAAAAAGAATAATGAGAGACTCAGACTGAGAAAAAAATAGTAAATGTAGAAAGGAATTTTTATATCTTGGATGGTATGCAATATGATAGATAGGGAATATGTTAACAAATAATTATATTGCAACATATCAAGAATTATTAGAATAACATGATAATTAAAAATAGTCCAGGGTTTTAAAATTCATTCCTGGAAGACAAATTCAAAACTTCATTGAAAGAGTAAAATTAAAGCCTATCTTTTAAAAATAAGGATTCACTAGGGAGATAGGGAGATGTGCAACCATTCTACTAGTATAGTAAAGGAAAAGTTATTGTAACTTCAAATACATGTGAAAGATCGTCACCAATATTGAAATAGCAACATTATAACTGAGGCATACTATATTTCAAGCAGTGGTAAATGATGAAACCAAAGAGGTAGATTTAATAATACTTATGAATGTATGCTTCCAACTATTCTCAAGATATTTTACTTCTGTTAGATATGTGAGATCTCATTTGCTATTATGCTTTATTATTGATCAATGCTATCTTTGCCTGCCAGTAAATGCCATGTTTGACACAATGTGCTTCCCAGACTTTCCAGAATTATAATAAAGATGTAGGAAAAAGAGAATTCTCTGAGTTATCCTAAGTAATATTTAGTAGTGTAAATAGATTGCTTGCAATGTGTTGCCTATATTGGGAGAGAGTTTACGTGAAAAGGTCATTTTTACTAGATGGCAGCGACTAGTTGTGCATTAAGCTAATATATGCAGCAGTAAGCCTGATGCCATTGTGTATGCAACACGCGCTGTGGAGGAAACCACACTTCGATAGAAATGACGGGAGAAAGCCTTTTGAAACTGTGAACTTTAATTTGATTTGGCACATAGCACTGTTCTCGTCTTTGGTAGGCTTGCAAAAATTAACTTAATATGTACACTTAAAATAAGAATGCTTGTGAACCGAATCCCAGATTTTGGAGGGGAAGGCTGTGCATCCATTTCCACATACGCTAACATGCATATAAACACACACATGCTCAGAGATTTAATATTGCGAATAAGCATTAAAATTCACCCATCCCACTCAGGCCAACTCTTACTTTTATCGCACAGTATCACTTTGTAGATTATCAGTTCCACGAAGCTTAGGTCCTTATCTTGTTGGGAATAGATGAGTCTCAGGGTTATTTTCTTCTTTTCCTCAGTAAAGCTGAACGATTTTCTTTACTTTAAAAACAGAGAAACTGTAGAAAAGAATGTCTAAATAATTGGGATGTATAAGAAATAGCCCAGTAAATGGTAAATATAAAAGAAAAACATAAATCTTAAAGCAATATAACTATTAAAGCCATGGGGGTTTTTTGTTTGTTTTTTGTTTTTTTTATCTGGGATTCTTTCTCTTGGTATGATGCTTACTTTACTTCCTTTTTTCCCCCTTCACACTGTAACTATTTTAAATGTGTTCCTTACATTCAGAGCATAAAGAATTAGTTTTATGATGTGTAACAAAGACCTACAATGTTTTAAAGTAGTTTGAATAGTGAGGGCTATCCGTGTAATGAATGGTCCATAAGCATTGCCCATGAGTGTTTAAGCAGATTACCTACATGTGTCATCCAAACCAAATTATGACATATGCATTTTGTTAAAAATCTATTTTGAATTAATTCTGCTGAGACAAAAAGGTATGCTCTTTGTTTTCATTTAAGATGCACTTAATGGTTATCAAGCTGAGCTTTTCTTTAAAGATTAAATTCATCTAATTGATGGAAGATCTGCTTCTCATAGTCATCCCAGTGTGATTCAATTTGCCAGTGTAGGCTGGGTGCCATTATGAAGAATTTCTCAGCGGGGTTGAAGACTTATTCCAAATAGTTAGTGTCTATTTTTATACCTGAGTGGGGACACACATACAAAAAATTTTTAACCTGTAAAAGAACAAGAAATTAGAAAATAAAGTGAAAAATTATCAAAACGATATGTTTTAAGTTTTGAATGCATTGTCTCTTTAGAAAATATTAACCAAAATTTAGATTGCCTTTACTTTGAATTAAAAATGTTTGAAGCACCCCAGCTAGCATGGCTAAGTGGTTGAGCATCGATCCATGAACCAGTTTAATTCCTGGATTCCTGTTCAAGGTACATGCCTAGGTTTTAGGTTTGTACCCTATTAGGGGCAACCGATTGATGATTCTCTCTCATCATTGAAGCTTCTATCTCTCTCTCCCTTCTTCTCTCTAAAATCAATAAAAACATATTTATATTTTTTTGATTCAGTGTATCTATTTCATTGAAATAAAACAGAAAATAGAAAAAATAATTATAATGAATATATTCTTTTCATGAAACTAGAATAAAAGCTAGTTTATCATTAATACTTAGTAATGTTTTTTTTGTCCTAAAAAGAAAATTCAGACAGTCACTACTTATATAGAAAATGCCTTCTAGTCAATTTAGAGGTTACAAATATTATAGTTTTCTTCTAAAGTAAGATTGTGTAGCATAAAAAATAATAAAGTGTCATCATCATTTCCAAAAAATACTTTGATATAGGGCTGGTATACCATATTCACACTCAGTATAAAGGCTACACACATTGAATGGAACATAGCAAGAAAAATATAGGCAGATATTTCATGTGAAATACTGAACCATTCTATGATCACTTGACCACAAGAGATTAAATTTATAATTTGATCTAATGCAAAGTGAGATTACTTTATTATCCAAGTTCACAATTTATTCTAAAACAATCTGACTCTTGTTGGTTGACTGAACAAGCTCATAAATTATGAATAGTGACTTTTCTCCAAAAAGGAACATACTAAAACTGTGTGATTTTAAGTAAATTTAAGAATTATTATTATTCCCTGTTATTTCACAAGGGTATATTTATTTTTATTAAGAATGAATACTACTTAATACAAAATGTTATTAAGAATGACTTTGAAATGTATAGTTTAGTATTCTGTGTCCTAACTTTGATATGCAAATAATAGATCAATATAGATAACTTATTGCAAAAACAAAATACATTGCACTTTTGGAAAGAAGCCTTTGTAAACATTTCTTTGGTTGTGATTAACATTTAATATCTATAGTTCTACCATGGATAATAGATTTGAAATTTGTCTTTAAAAAGGCTTTGATTTGAAAAGGAATATGCAATAGATTTAATAGAGTAAGATTCAACCAGGAAATGCATGTTGAAATAATTCCATGCTTTCATTTATGCCTGTAGCAGATGCATCCAAATGATAGCAGTGAAAGTCTCTGAATACTGTTTTGACATTAAAGAGCAACAAATTCAGTTACAATGTGTTAATTTGTTTCCACATTTGCTTCTTTGTTGTCTCAGACTGAAAAGACTGAATGATCTTAAACTTGAGAAATTACTGAATATGCTTTCTCTTATATTTGTAAAGAAAGAGTCTTTTTCAGCATGAATGCATATTATTACTGAGTGGAATTGTTGCCACTTTTAATTTTGGACACAGTAGCCTTTACACAAACAATTAGGTTTTAATTAAAACTGCCATGTCAGTGTCTTTAAGTGCTTCTATATTAAAGAAAATATACCATGATTGGCTATATTTCACCAGTATTGAACAGTAAAACAGCAGTTGTCTTATTGTCAATTAATAGGTCAGGCACATGCAAAACACTTCTTTCACTGCCTTGTGCATACAGTAAGTAACTATCTTTTAGAACTCTCATGATTGACTGGGAAAATTGAATTGCATGTTAATCAAATCAAGAAGAAAATTTCAACTTTGCTTTTAAATATCACTAGAGAATGAGAAATATTTCATCTCTTACTAGAGAGGCTGTAAATCCTTTGCTCTTCTGTGCCTTGAAAGTAAGTTACACTAATAATCAATACCCATGTTTTTGCCTTTGTTCATTTATATATGTGATCTCCCTTTTCCAGAAATAGTGGATTAGGTTATTTGGGGAAACTTTCCTGCTGAATATTAATTGGGAAAGTTGAGTAACATACAATCTCACAATCATCTTTAAGAGAATATAGGGCTGACAAGATAGTAAAAAAAAAATACTCATCCAAATTCTAATAAATATTAATGTCCAAAGGGCAACACAGCCAGAAAGTGCTTTTGGTCTTAAGTGCATGTCTTTACTTATCTTTTGTTGGAAAAGAAAGAGCAAAAAGCCTCAAAAGACAAAAATCAAAGTCTCAGAAAATGGTACTCTAACAGAGGACCCATTAAACAAAAGGAGTATTACTCTGGGTTAAAGGCACAATATAATCTTAGTAAAAAAGCAAAAGTCTAGGTTTTAAAAGCTTTTGTGTCCTAAGGACAATCAAACCTTCACTTGAGTTGAGGTGATTCCAGACTGGTTGAAGCAAATTTTACATCTCTCAAAGAGAATAACCTCATTCATGGTTGTGCACTTTTTCACCATTAAAAAATAATAAGTGTGTGTGTGGGGGGGAGGGGGGATGCAGGTAGCAGCTATTCAGTGATTCTCTCTTATCATTGATGTTTCTATCTTACTCTCCCTTTCCCTTCTTCTCTCTGAAATCAATAATATAATATTTAAAATTAATAATAGTAATAATATAAACACACAGGTAGGGATGATTGGCACACAAGCTAATTTGACCCAATGATGGAGAGCCTTTAGTACAAGGAAGGAACTCAGGAGAGAAAGTCAAACATTAAGAAACCCTAGGGATCCCTGTAAGGACACTATAAAGACATTTCATGCTTTATTCATCTTATTGGTACTACAGAAAATAATGAAAAATCTTAAAAGAATTTGAGTAGTGAGGAATAATAAAATTACTTTTAAAAAATAACAGTTAGAACCTTTATTGACTTCCCTAGAGCAACAATGAAAACTATGAGCAGTGGAATACCAATTTTCATGAACTTAAAAAAAAATGATTAATGCCATCCTAAAATTTTTAATTCAGGGAAAATATATTTTTTTAAGTATTAAGGTGATAAAAGTCATTTCAGCCTTGGCCAGTGTGGCTAAGTTGGTTGGGTATTGTCCTGTGCACTGAGAGGTTGCTGGTTGGATTCCCAGTCAGACCACATGGCCAGGTTGTGGACCTAATCCCTGGTAGGGGGGCTGCAAGAGGCAGCTCATCGATGTTATACTTATACTCTCATATCAATGTTTTTCTCTTCTCCCTTCCTCTCTCTCTAAAAATATATAAACTATTCTTTAAAATAAAAGTCATTTCAGACTCCAACTATTAAAAAGTAGACCATAAATTAAGAAATTTTATATTAAAATTTCATATCTATTTATATAAAAGCTTAAGCAATCATTAAACCATTCCGCCATTTGACCGGTAGCTATGATGTGCACTGACCATCAGGAGGCAGACATTCAATGCACAGGCATGGTAACATGGAACAGATCAATGAATCTCAGAGGGAAGGGAGGAGGGGGGAGGGAGGGAAGAGATTAACCTAAGATCTTATATACATAGTAGAGGCCCAGTGCATGGATTTGTGCACTCGTGGGTTCCCTTGGCCTGGCCTGTGGGGACTGGGATGAAATCAGCAGTCCAACATCCCCTGAGGGGTCCTTGATTGTGAGAGGGTGCAGGTCAGGTTGCGGGACCCCACCACTGGTGCACGAATCTGTGCACCAGTCCCCCAATAGGTAAATAATATCATTGAATGTAAATATAATATATATTCTAGTTAAAAAATAAAGGAAATGGTTGTCATTATATATACACAAAATTGAAAAATTGAGTCAAGGAATAGAAGATGACTTACAGAAAATCTAACAAAGGAAAAGAAAAACATTATACCTATATATGGTGAGCACAAAGATTCCTGACCCACAAAGGAATGACTTGTCTTAGCTGCTATGAGTGTTGTCAGACTAAAGGATTTAATTCTCAGTAGCTTTAAGGTTTGCTTCAGCTGCAAATGGCCACTCATGCAAGATCATTGCTTCCCTGAACAAACATATCAGATCACTGATTGAAGCAAAAATATTAAATCTGGGATAATTTAGTATGAACTGAGCTATTTTAGCTCCAGGGATATCTATGGAGTTGCTTGAAGATGATAGGCCTATATCATTGCTCAACTTGTCCTTCAGATCAGTCTGGTCCACCCGTGCTCTTCACAGGGAATTTCTTCTGGAAATTATAGACATGAAAGTTCTGTATGTAAGGAGTAACATGCAAACTAGACCCCATGATGGTGAGCCATTACAATCAAAGAAACCACAAAACACCAAAAAGAGTCAAAAGATTATTCAAAATGGAACAGTTTAATCAATCACCAAGTTCATCTAATTATTCAAATCTTACATAAAATATTTCAGGATAAAAAAAGAAACACTACTTAAATGATTTTCTAATATAAAAAACAGAATTACATGAGAAATAAGTAAGAGAAAATCTACAACTATAAGTAGGCAACAAAATAATTAACCTACATGTGAAGGTAATTATTTGCCTCAATAAGGTCAGGAGATTATGGATGTGATAAGGAAGATACAAACTTAAATCATATAAATTGCTACCCAAACTGTTTCTTGATACAGCTGGGAGTCATATTAGTGTTCATTTCTCATGTATTTATCATATTCTACATTATTTCTATAGTAGCATATATGTCTTACATTTACTATATCTGAAAAAAGCTAAGATCGAAGGAATTTGTAGCTAAAACATTCAAAATATTAAATTAAATATAAAAATAATTGTAAATACCCTGATGTAACTTGATAAATTAAATATTCTGCAATTGAGAAAGAACTGGAAAGGTTGGTGAATTGTACAATCTTCACCTGAGTATTTGTCATTCTATGGATATGGACACAAAAACTAACAGTCTCATGAGCAGAAGTAATATTTGAGCTATTCTAAGAAAGACTGTGCTCAATCTAGTCTTGGTTCCTGGAATTTCCAAAAATCACAGCTATCAGCCTGTTGCTAGATTACTTTCAAGGACACGAGTGCATTACATGCCTTCCTGATGCAAAGCAACAAATCTGGGAAACCATATGCTATCAAACATCTATGTCATATGGGTCCAATCTACTGGCCATTGCCATTTTACTCTACCCATCATTAGGTTGAATTTATTAAGGCTTTTACTTTTTACTGGAGATGTTTAAATACAAGAATTTCAAAATGTAAATAAACGGTAAATTTTGAAAGAATTCAAGACAACCAAACCATCATTATTTTTATTTTTTAAAGTATTTATTGTTGAACGTATTACAGATGTCCCCTTTTTATCCCCATTGACCCCTTCTAGCCTGCACCCACGCTCCGCCCCAGGCCTTCAGCACATTATTGACTATGGCTATGGGTTATGCATATATGCATACAAGTCCTTTGGTTAATCTTTTCCTACAGCCCACCCACCCACCTCCACCTTCCCTCTGAAATTTGACAATCTGTTCCATGCTTCAATCACTCTGGATCTATTTTGTTCATCAGTTTATTTTGTTCTTTAGATTCCACATATGAATGAGATCATGTGATACTTATCTTTCTATGACTGGCGTAGTTTGCTTAGGAAGGAAGGAAGGAAGGGAGAAAGAAAGAAAGAAAGAAAGAAAGAAAGAAAGAAAGAAAGAAAGCAAGAAAGAAAGAAAGAAAGAAAGAAAGAAAGAAAGAAAAGAAAGGAAAAGAAAGAAAGAAAGAAAAGGAAAGAAAAGAGAAAGAGAGAAAAGAAAGAAAAAGAAAGAAGAAGAAGAGAAAGAAAGAAAGAAAGAAGAAAAAGAAGAAAAGAAAGGAAAGAAAGAAAGAAAAGAGAAAGAAAGAAAAAGAAAGAAAGAAGAGAAAAGGAAAGGAAACAGAACGAAAGAAAAAAGACAGAAAAGAAAAGAAAGGCGAAAGAAGAAAGAAAGAAAAAAGAAGAAATGAAGAGAGAAGAAAAAAAGAAAGACGAAAAAAAGAAGAAAAGAAAAAAAAGAAAGAAGAAAAAGAAGAAAGAAGAAAAGAAGAAAGAAAAGAAAAGAAAGAAAGAAAGGAAAAGAAAGAAGAAGATAGAAAAGAAAGACGAAAAAAGAGAAAAGAACGGAAAAAGAAAAAGAAAGGAAAGAAAGAAATAAGAAAGAAAGAAAAGAAATAAGAAGAAAGAAAGAAAGAAAGAAAGAAAGAAAGAGAAAGAAACTAGACCCCCGACTTACACCATACACAAGAGTAAGCTCAAAATGGATACAATACCTAAATGTAAGTCGTGAAACCATAAAAATCTTAAAAGAAACAAAGGCCAAAAAATCTTAGATATCTTCCAAAGCAATATGTTTGCCAAAACATCTCCTAGGGCAAGGGAAACAAAAGAGAAAATGAACCAATAGGACTACATCAAAATAAAAAGCTTCTGCACAGCAAAATAAATCATGAACAAAATAAAAAGGGAGCTCACTGCATGGGAGAACATATTTGGCAATGATACTTCTGATAAAATATGTAAGGAACTCATACAACTTATCAAAAGGAATACCATACCGTCTCTAAAAGAGCTTCTCTGTCATAGTCCTTTATGTAAACACACTATGGCATCATTTTCCTGACAGACTAAAACACCAAACCCCACTCCTACCTCCGAATAAAGAGGATTTAAGTGGAAAACATGTTTCCTTTAATTAAAAATCCCTTTTATTTAATCTTTCCTTATGGCTGAGTAGTATTACATTTTACATCTTTTTTATCCATCCTCTATTGAAGGACACTTTGGTTGTGTCCATGTCTTGGCCACGGTGAATATTGCTGCAATGAACATAGAGGTGCATATATCTTTATGAATGAATGTTTTTAAATTTTGGGAGGAGATACCCAGAAGAGCGATTCCTTGGTCATAAGGTAACTCTAGTCTTAATGTTTTGAGGAAGCTCCATACTCTTTTCTAGAGTGGTTGTACCAATTTATGTTCCCACCAGCAGTATAGGAGGGTTTGCCCTTTTTCCCTACACCCTTTCTAAAATGTATTACTTGTCTTGCTTGTCTTATTGATAACATGCTTTCTAACAGGTGTGAGGTAGCATCTAATTGTGGTTTTGATTTGAATTTCCCTAATAATTAGTGAAGGTGAGCATCCTTTCATATATCTGTTGTCCATTTTTTTCCCCAACAACATGGATGGATCTTGAGAATATCATGCTAAGCAAAATAAATCAGGTGTAAAAAAATCAAGAGCCATATGATTTCAATATTGTGGGATATAAAAAGGAAAACAAATAAGACAAACAAACAAAGAAACAAAAACTCATAGACATAGACAACAGGACAATGGTTACTAGAGGGAAAGGGGGCGGGAGGAAGCTAGAAAAGGTTAAAGGAGTGTCAGATATTTCTTCCAGATATAGGGTGATGGAAGAAAACTTGAGTTTGGTTGGTGATCACACAATATAATATATAGATAACATGTTATAAAATTATACAATTGAAGCCCATATAATTTCATTAAGCCTATATAATATCACCCCAATAAATTTAATAAAAGAAAAAATAGCATGAGTAAAACCAAAAAAAAATCACCTTTAGCTCTATTTCTGTTAAAATATTGAGGTAGATTCTTCTGTTTGTTTACATGGCTTTCTCGTTATCACTGTTAATATAAACTTAATTGCTAACACTGGGCAAATATTAAATGACAAAGTCAGCTTCATCCTAAAATTCTTATCATTGTCTTTAAAGTCATAGATTTTTATACTTTCTCTTGTACTTTATGATGCTCTCATTTTGGGGAAACTTGTTTTTCTTATGTTTGAGATTGAGAGGTATGTATTTGTAAATTTGAATAAGATTGTCAGGATATATACATTCTTGAGACAGTTGCCTGTCTTCCACTAACAAGAAAAGTTTTGGCTTTTTTTGGGTGGGAAACACACAGTAAGCAGTTCAAATTGAGAAAGTTAAGTGCTAGTGTTTGCCCTGTGGGTGGATTTAGAGGTAAGTGAAACCTGCAGACAACTCCAAAAAAGAAATAATATATCTAGTCATTGGTTTGTCTGCAGTATTGTATAGACTATTATGATTTCTTCATGTTAAAGGGATTATAAACAAAAGGCCTGGAGGAAGCCAATATATTTGAGAGATTTTGACAGGTATCCCATGGAGGAGCACATGTACATTACTTTATACTTGTCAGATGCCAGCCAAGTTTGTTCCTTTCTCAGAAAAAAACAAACAAACAAAAAACACACATGCATGCTGATAAACGGAGAACAGTTTTCTGAAACATGATGATAGACATTGTTTCCTATAAATGTATTCTCAGCAGTGGACACAGTGCTGTGAATCCTTTACTGGCAAGATAGCAGATTAGAAGGAAGGTTTTAATTAGAGGAAATTCCTATACATTCTCTGGACTAAACTGTGTGATACAGAGAGGCTCTAGGACACATACAATGATGAAACGCATATATTAGTAGCTAACTTAGACATAATGTCTTAAAAAGGAGATTGGTAAGTGATATTAGATTATTTCTAGGTAAAGTGTCCATGAAACAAACCATATGTTGTATGCCTATAAATAAATCTAATCATATAAAAAGTGTTCTTAGGGGAAAATAACAAGCACATGCCATTATCTAGGATTCTCACATATCACAGACAGCACTTACCTCGTTCATTGTAAAATAAAATAAAAAGTTGCTAGAGGCAAAAAAAAAAAACCTTATAATTTACAGTGATAAGGCATAAGAAAAACAAATGATTTATACTCAGCTTCTCTCGGAGGCTAAAATGCTGATCATTGTAAATTCTATCTGTGGCTTCATAAAAGTGAAATAATTGAGCAAGAGGAAAAATTGGATGAATTATTTTTAAGTAGCCAGTAAATGGTACCCTGAGTACACTATTGTCACAGAAGTCAGCTAGACACTGACGAATAAGATTTTGGGATTATACTTACCTTTGGTGGTTTTTTAGAGTCTAGTTTTAGTATTTTGGGGAAACAAGAAATTGAAACTCACTGGATTGCTTGCAATTTTCATCATCACAGGAGAGCTGTTTGATTTCAAATGTGAAGAAAGATACTGGACTTTTTAATAGGTATTGTATAGACTAAAATTTGGGAACTAAAGTTCCCAATTACAATAAATCTTAAGCTCTTCAGACAACTCCAAAAAATAATTAATACATCAAGTCATTGGTTTGTTTTCAGTATTGTATAGACTATTATAATTTCTTCATGTTAAAGGAATTATAAGCAAAGCAAACCCATTTATATATTCTGTTTTAAGGGTATATTTTATAAGGTAGAGTAGCAGCTATATAAATTATGAATATTTAATTAAGTATGTGTAGCCTATAGTCAATCCATTTTGCAATCCACAGTATGATTGAAGATTACCTCTGAAAATTTTTGACTAAGAAATTTATACCAGGGGGATTGGTGTTTTTGACTATATAGTCTAGAAGTGCTTTGACTCATTCTCATGATTTCAAACATGTTTAGCTGAGACTTCTATTATGATGCAAAAACACAGCTGAAATAAAATTTACATATTCATCACTTATTCATTATCTGAAAATATTTTTCTGAAGTCTGATACACTAGAAATGATGATAGACACTCAGATGCTGATGTAACAATTGGCACATCGTGTTCTAATTTCCAATGTGATCTTAAGAACTTTTAGGGTAGAAGATATTATTTATTTCCCAAGTAAGAACTCAGTAGAATTATTTTATGTACGAATGGAGTAAGTAAGTGTTATTTTCATGTTATAATATTTACATAATACTGGGTATATCATCTTGTCCCCTAATTTATCCATTTGGGAATGGCTGAGTGCTAAATGAAAAAGAAACTGTCATTTTTAAAAACTGATTTAAGAATTATTACTACAATTGTAATTGAGTGGAATAAAAAAATAACTTTCTAAATAAGTAACTAATTAAATTGTTATCTAAAAAAGGAATTAGTCTTTCTCTTTATTTGCTTCTTTGTATTTGGCTGATTAAAAGATTCTGAGTAAGAGCAACCAGAAAAATCCTATATGATAAAAGGCTAATATGCAAATTGGCCGGATGGTGGAATGACCAGTATCTCTGACGTGCACTGACCACCAGGGGGTAGACGCTCAATGCAGGAGCTGACCCCTGGTGGTCAGTGCACTCCCACAGGAGGAGAGCCACTCAGCCAAAAACTGAGCTCAAGGCTAGAAGCACAGTGGTGGTGGTGGGAGCCTCTCCTGCCTCTGTGGCAGTGCTAAGGATGTCCAACTGCTAAGCTGTAAGTCAAACATCTCCTGAGGGCTCCCAGACTGCAAGAGGGCTCAGGCCAGGCTGAGGGGACCACCCCCCCTGCCTGAGTGCACGAATTTTGTGCACCGGGCCTCTAGTGTGCATAAATTTGTAGGAAAGGTGAAAAAGAAGTAAATTTTAAGAGAAGTTGATATTGAACTCATTGAAAGCTGGAATTGGCTTGAGGCAGTCGAGTAATTGAGGGTAGGCAAAAAAACAAAACATAAAAAGAAAGAAAACTAAACTAAATATTGTGAATTAAAGAAATATTGCCTTATTTTACAATTTTGCATCACTATAAAAATTATAATTCAGTACCACAATGATAATTAAAAGATAAAGGTTTTATGAATATATACAAATCTCCATTTTCAATAGTAGTCAAAGAAATGCAAATTAAGTCCAGTTTTTGGTATGATTTTTACCTTAGAAATTGGCAATTATGAGATAGTGTAATTAATAACTGCTTCCAGAGACCATAGTCAGGAGGACTGATGATAGGAAAGATGTAATTCAGTGCAACGTATGGAGTGTAACCTGGCAATACAATAACCAAGTGGTTAAAATCTCACCTTTTAGGGGTAGGTGGTTTTGATTCAAAGCAATTTCAGCTCTGTCATGTGTTTGCCCTATAATATTGGGCAGAATATTGAACTTCTCTTTTCCTCAGTTTCCTTATCAGGGGAACGGAAATAGTAGTAATACTATATACTTCATATGGACCTTGTGAGGTTGAAGATGTTAGTGTGTGTAAAAATCCTCAGATTAATACCTGTCTCATAATATAGGCTCAATAAATGTGGTATAGTATTGATAATCCTTAAATGTTTGTACCAGGCAATTACACTTTGTGGACTTGGTTTTTTTTTTTGTTTTTGTTTTTGTTTTTTTCTTTTTTTTTTTTTCTTTTTTAAGAAAATGGTCAGATACTTACAGAAGTATATGAAGAAAGTAATCTAAACTGAAATAGCAGACACACCCAGCATTAGGCAATTGGCTAAGCATATGTGTTTATGGAGACGTTAAAGCTTCTTCCAGAAGTTGTTTTTGTTGTTTTTTTGTTTGTTTGTTTTTAAATACCACAGCACTGCATATTTTAAAAGGACATAAAGCGTATGTTCAGAAAAAAAAAACATATTTTGGGCTAATATAATAAATATATATCAGCAAAACAAAAATGAAAAGATAGGCATAAATATGTGAAGAGTAGTTATATTTGGATGGCAGATTAAGGGTAAATTTTCATTATATGCATGTGGATATTTTGTAGCACTCTTCTATATTTCTATGTGTTATGGGTTGAATTTTGTTCCCCCAAATTCATATTTTAAAATCCAAACCCATAATACTTTAGAATGGGACCTTATTTTAAAAGGTCCTATTGTAGATATAATTGATTAAGATGAAGTCCCACTGGAGTAGCTGGTCACCTACCAGTAATCTGATATGAGTGATGTCCTTGTAAAAAGGGGAAAGTGAGAGGCAAAGGGCAGCAGAATGAACTCCCCATCTCCAGCTAGATTCAGTGTGTGACCTTAATTTCCTGTTAGCATGTATGTGGGAAAAGGTTATTGAAGCTTGGGCCATACACACCCTGCATATTAGCAAGAAAATCCCATTTTCAGGACTAGCTTTGGCAAGCTCCTGGGAAGTATTTTCTGATCCCAGGTATATTCAACCTGACATGTGTGTGTCATGTATGCCTGGGTCATATTGTATCAGTTTGATCAGATAGTTTGTATTAACAACTATTTTTAGTCATTTAAGTTTTCTTATCACACCATTTTATGTGTTCAAAAATTAATGAATAACTTACATGTAATATTATTGCGCTTCATCACTATTGTGTTGGATATATACATTAACACCTGAAACATAAAATGTTTAGGTATAAATAAAAAAAATACAAACAAAATCTACATAAGATAAACCACAAAACTCTGATGAACAAAATCAAAGAAATATGAAACAGATATTTTATGTTCATGCATAGAAAAGTTGAATATTGTCAAGATACCAGTTTTGTCCAATTTGATCTATAGATTTAATGCATGTGCAGTAATAATCCTAGCAAGTTATTTGTGAATATCAATATACTGATTCTACAGTTTATTAATGTGTGTTATAGTGACCACCTGATTTTAGTCTGGAAGTCTAGAGTATGAGTTGATGGGATCATGTAATCACTGCATACCTATATGAGTGACCCCCAAGAAAACCCCCATAAACCAGAATTTAGATGGCTGCCCCTATTTGTAACACTTAAAATGTGTTGTCATATATCATAACGGGGAGAATTTAGTGTGTCCTGTGGGGTGACAAATGAAACCTTGTACTGTTTCTTCTGGCCTTTGTTTTGCCCCATGTACCTTTCCTTTTGCTGATTTAATCTGTATCCTTTCACTGTTATATACTATGGCCATGAGTATACTAATATCCGAGTTCTACTGGCAAATCATGGCCCTGAGAATGGTCTATCAGTCTCCAAGTATAGCATTTAACCTTACATTGTTGTAAATTATGGGGATTACGACACAGGCACGTTTGGAGTACCATTGTTCTGCTTATAATATAATAAAGTTGGATTATTTTTTTTTTTAGTTTACAAATAAAGTATCATTTTTACATTAAAACAAAGACATCCATCTGATTTAGAATCAATTGAAGATGAAAAATCTATTAGGTGACCATTACAGTAAAAATTAAGGAGAGAAGGAGGAGGATGGGGGAAGAGAGAAGGGGGGAGGAAGGAGAGAAGGGGATATGCAATTTGCTGCTACAGAGCATAATGTAGAACCTATATTTTTATATAAAAATGTTAAAAGTAATAAAGCAGACAATAAACAGCATTACTAACAAAGGCTCAGTGAATTTGACAAGGAGAATGAAAAAAGACAATGACTCACAGAGGCAAATAGTAACTTTCATGACCCTTTAGTATCTATTACAAATGGAATGTGAGACTAGAAATATTGATCATTTGAAATTTGTTCTAAGTGCTCTGTCATTAACTTTGGGAAATAGGGAATTTAGTATGAATGTCACGCTACAAGAATAGATGTGTTGTGTCTCCTTTTTAATATAACATTTTTTTACCATCTCAGAAAAATTTCTTAATTTAAATGTTAGAAAAGCAATATGGAAAGAAGGGTATTTCCATCTTCTATAAACATCAATTTGACTCCATTCTCTTTTTAAAAATTTATTGTTGACACTACAAGAGACGTCCTCCCATTTCCACCCCTTTACCAACTTCTACCCTGACCTTGCCCCCTCCCTCTGGTCATTATCACACTGCCGTCTGTGTCCATGTATTATGCATATATGTTCTTTGGCTAATGTCTTCACCTTTTTTAATCCAGTTCCTTTCCCGTCTGACCTCCCTGAGTCTGTTCCCTATATTCATGCTTCTATATTCATGGTTCTGTTTTGTTTGTCAGTATATTTTGTTCATTAGATTCCACATATAAATGAGATCATATGGTATTTATCTTTGTCTGGCTTATTTTGCTTAGCATAATAACCTCCAGGTTTATCTATGCTGTTGCCAAAGGTAAGAGTTCCTTCTTTTTTTACAACTGCATAGTATTCCATTATGTAAATGTACCATAGTGGGTTTTTTTTTTTCTTTGTTTGTTTTATCTACTCATCTACTTATGGGCATTTGGGCTGTTTCCAGATTGTGGCTATTGTAAATAATGCTGCAACGAATACAGCAATACATATATTCTTTCTGCTTGGTGTTTCAGGATTCTTAGTATATATTCCCAGAAGTGGGATCACTGGGTCAAAAGGCAGTTCCATATTTAAAAATTCTTTCTTTTATTGATTTTAGAGAGATAGACAGACAGAGACACAGACAGAGAGAGGGAGACATGGATGTGAGAGAGAACATTAAATGGTTGCCTTCTGTATGCTCCACAACCAGGATTGAACCTGCAACCCGAGTATGCGCCCTGACCAGGAATCAAACCTGCCACCTTTCAGTGTATGAGATAATATTCCAAGCAACTGAGCCACACTCACTAGGGCAAAGCAATTTCATTTTTAATTTTTTGAGGAAACTCCATCCTCTTTTCCTGCATTCCCACCAACAGTACTCTAGAGTTAGTTCCCTTTTCTCCATATCCTCACCAGCAATTTGACTCTATTCTTGAAGAAAAAGGCTTTTTTTTTCTACTAAGACCTCATATTTGGGTAAATAAATAATTTTTATCAATTAATAAGGATAACTTAATATTCACCCAGCCAAATCGAATTCTGAGCCTGAGATAGGATTACTAAGTAGCATCTTTGAGCACAAACCGTGTTAATGTTACTATCAACATCCTGCATACATCCATTTTCCATTTCCTTGCCACTACCTTACTTTATTTTCTAAAATTTTGTTTCCTGATTTTTTTTGTTTCGTGTTAGGTTGTCCATTCTCTAACCTATAGACTCAACCTTTGTTTTCCTTCAATCATATGAATTTCCACACATGAGTTCATCTCACCTCCCTACACAGAGTCTGTTAATGGCCTTCTTGAACTTTCTGAGGTGCAATCTCCCTCTGGCACACGGGGATGCCATCTGGATGGCCAGCCCCCACCCTAGCTCATGTCTTCACACCTTTTAATTCATCTTGGATAATTCTTGTTCCTTCTCCTCTTCATCCAGTTTTTCTAACTAATTTTCAAAATTCAAGTTAAATATCTTTTTTCCCTCCAGAAAGTGTTTTTATGAATCACAGGACTCATATTCTCTCAGGGCTTTACCATCTTCAAATAGTCTTGTGGTTCATTAATATATTTAACAGTCTCTCCCACTATGAAGTAAATCCTTGAGGGCACTGCTATGTGTGTCTTATCAGAAATTTTGTTCCTAGACCTTACAGCAATGACTGCAAATTTTAACTGTCTAAATGTATTTAATACATGTGTAGTGAGCACTGATGACGTGTTAAAATGCAAATGTTTGGGTTGAAATTGAGTGATTAACCTAAATTAGCTGCCGGGATTTGTCTCCCCTTGTATGGATCACAGGCCCTTCATGCTTACCTCACTTCCCTGGGATTGTTTCTCAGTTGTGTAGTTAATATGCTTTAATTTCAACAGATGAGAGTTTCAAATCAAGGGTAGGATATACTAGTAGGAAGGGCTAGAGGTGGGGGCTGGGTCTCTGCAAGATCTGTGTTTTTATTTCACATCGAAAATGAACTTAAAACAGACTGGGTTTCTCCCTTTATTTTGATGTCACAATATTTTTTTTTCCATACTGCTCCCCAATGAATATTTATCATATATTTATTAGCTTGTCTTAGGTACCTTAGAAATACTCCAATTTTGAAAGGATATATTCAGAAAATGCAACCCCACAGAGCACCTACTGTGGTTTCTAACAGGCCCCGTGGGGAAGATAGATGTTCCTCAGTACACACGGCACTAGTGATGGTAAAAAGATTCAGGTTAGACCCACTTTGCAGCAATGTGAAGACAGGTTTGAGAGAAATGGCAAACTCTCAGTCTAACAGAAATTACACTGCGGTTGAGGCAGAGTGTGTAGGAATAAGGCTGGAGGGTAAACAGTGGGAAAATAATAACGGACCATATAAGTGTTGCAAAAAACTGAATAACACCCACATGTCATTGGAAAGGAATTAGTGTGTATGTACATAAAGGTTTGAAGCGATCATATTTTTAATTGTAAGAGGGACCAGATGCATGAAGATTTAATTATTAATAAAATTGACGAATTTTCATCAATCATCTGCTATGATTTTTGCACACATTATGCTAGGCAGAGTTACTAAGCAAGAAATTGTAAGATAATCTTACAGTTGAAATGAAGATGACGACAAAAAGGTAAATAAGGGAGAGAGTTTTAAATAGTTAACAAAATTGTTTGATTAACTGATAGAAAGTATAAAGAAGAGGAATAAATTATGGGCAAAACTCAGGTTTTCTCAGTGATAGATGGATATGTGAGAGTCTTCAAAGTACAAAATTTAGAATTTTGCTCAAAGTCATTATAAAAAATTAATTCAGTTTTGTACATTTAATGTGGAATTATATTTACATAATCTGGAGGATATGTTAACATATAATTAGATGTAATTTCCTGGTGCCTGGAACAAGAAAAACCTAGGGAAAAAATGTAAAGTTGACAAATATTAAAAAGAAGAGGAAAAAAAAAGACATATCAATAGATCTTATAAATCCAAGAGTCCTGTTAATAATATATGAGTTAATATGTCATACAAATACATTTCACATTAATATTTTAATAAAATTATTAGTAATAAAGGAATGGATATTGAAAATATTCTGGAAATTTTTTAAAATTATTTTGTGACACCTTGAGAACTCTGAATTGGTGTAACTTCTTTTAAAGTAATTTGGCAATATTATGTTAAGGAATTAAAAATATTCATGATATTTCCTATTATTTATAGAAATATTTTCTGTTTAAATAATTAGATACCTAGCACTAGATATAAATGTTTAATATTTTTATAATGTGTAAATGTCAAATCAACTTTATTTTTAAATCGGGAAATAAATATATTATGGTGGATATAACTGCTGGGGTATTATTTTGCAGTTTAAAGATTATCATTCTAAATAATTGTGGATGACTTGTAGGAAATGGACAGATTAAAAGCATCTTATAAATATTTGATAAAATAATTAAATAAGTAACATGGTAATACAAAACTATATTCCTCTAAATCAAAATATATCCAGTAAAACATATTATATATTTACATATGCATACACAACAAATAGATGTGTTATTGCTAGTAGTGGAGTTTTTGAGGTGCTGCAAGGAAAATAATTTTCTGAGTCTCCCCACAGGAGAATGGGATTTCATGGAAAGTTTTATTAATGATTTCAAATTAAGGGATATCCCTCCAGAGTCCCATCTCTGTCTCGCCATGGAAGAAGTCCAATCTTGTCTTCAGCAGGCCAGAATTAATGCCACCTCCCATAGTTTCTGCTCCATATTAAAGTTCAGTCTTGTTCAACATCTGATCTGACTAGCTTAGCTTGTGTCCCCAGCTGCAGCCCATTGTGTGTGTGGTTCATCCAGCCATAGGCCATGCGACTATTTAAAGCCACATGACTATGGAGAGAGAACAAGCTTGCTCATGGGCAAGTGTAGTCACGGAGCGACAGAGAACAAGAGCAGAAGAGCAATAACAAGAGAAGGGGGACTCTCTGTTTGGGGATCTTTAACCAGGAGCTATTTCAATCTAACCAATTAACTCTCCACGATTTCATTCACTTCTGATGGGGTCCACCCCCTGGCCAACCCATTGTTCCCCAGGCTAGACTGACAGGCAAGTACCTCCCCAGTATCACCCTGACTTCACTGCCACAGGATCCCTCCCCTCAGTGTTCTGCAGGGGAATGGACTGGTGGTTCCCTGGGAGCATGAAACTGAAGTTTCCTGGTGAAGCTGCCCAGATACCATGCTTATAATGCCTGGCCTCCCAGCGCTCTCTTCCTATCATTAATATTAACTAGCTAACTATGATGATAACAGATGGAATTTGTCAGATTTATATGAGTGATTTTAATATTCCCCATTACAGTGTTATGCATTTTGTAATTTTTCTATCCAAAATGTGTATAAATTTATTAACTTAAAACATCCTAGTTCTCTGATATATTATCCATGTTCTCTGCAGATAGAAACACCACACAGGTTAAGATTACAGAATACCGTCTTTATAGGGCTTTAGAACCTAGATTTCTCACACTGGATTTGCTGTTTCCATTTGACCTGCACACTGAATCAGAGTGAGAACATCTTTCTTCAGGTTTCCTCTTCTCCCCGCATACGGAGGCCTTGGCCAAGGAGAGAAACGAGGCTGAAGGCATCAGGTAAAGAGACTTAGAACTAAAGACACCTGGGTGAAGAATGAATGTGCATAAGAGCATGAACAGCTAGAGGGGCTGAGTGCTTTACTGTAACTGCCTTTAGAGATTAAAATGCCTGGGCTATGCACCAAGGCTGGTGTGAAGAGGGCTGCTGTTCCCTGTGAAACCTGCCAAGTAATGCCTTTTCAAGTGCCTAAGGGCAGACCTGAGAAATCACACATAGATTGTTAATCAGGAGCCAATCTCCTCAAAATGAAATTTTGAAATATATTTTACCATAAAAGTTCTCACAAATTATGCTACAGTATCTTAATCTATGGGGTTATAGGCACTATCATCTTTACCCATTTGGAGTTCTTTCTTAAAAAGTTTAACACCTGAAGTAGTAAGCAAATATGACTTATTTCTCTGGAAGAGAAACTGTTGTAGACTATTTTGGGTGTTAACAGACATGTGGTGCTACATTTTTTACCCTGAGAAAACAATGACTATCATAATTAATAGTGCTCTCTGAATAATAAAAGAAAAACCAATTATTTATAATTTGGCAATCACACATATTAACTCTCAAGGCTAGAATTATATCCCTAAATGAGTTTGACTAAAGACCATGTAGCAGCTTATTTCATGATGTCAGATGTAAGTCATCTTGTTCATTGCACATAAAGATGCACATCCTATCTCATGACCAGTCAGTGTGACAGGTTCATGACTAAAATATGGCCTGTTTTATTCTTTCTGCTGATATTCCTAGAAATTACTATTCACATATTTCCTAAATGAAAGCTTTAACTAGACAAATTCTCCAAAAGATGTAGATAGATATTTTGGAATAACTAAATGATAGTTAGATGTTGAAGAAACTCCAAATCCAGCAATTTTACTAGAAGCATTAAAAGAAAATATAAAAATTAAATTATGCAATTACTATATTATGGTCCATGTTGTGACCTATTAGATGATTTGTAGAGGGACTTATGTGCTCTTCCTCACCAGTATTTTATTGCTTGACCTACTTGTGTTTTTTTTTTTTTTTTTCCACTCAAGAAGAGTTTTTGTTAGCAGTGTTACTCACCATTCATCTTTTTAAAATTAATTAGTATTATATAGATTATTCTTTTAAGATTAACAACTGGGTAATTTAGATACTGATAATCCATTCACTTTAAGATATTTATATATTATTGGTCTATGTTTTGCGATGATTTGCAAAATTATACAAGATATTTCTTATTTCTTGGTGTTTATACTCTAATCACTGAAAAGAAACATGGAAGAATCAAAGATGTTTATGGGAGATGATGGTACTTTCTTTATACTTCCTGATAGCAGGGCATAGCATTCTCAGATTTTAATATCTATATTTTAATATCTATATTTGCTCATATTATCCTTAAAGTAGTCAATATATTTGTAGGGCAGTGAAAGATTGCTTATTACTAACAGGCATAACTACATCCCTTTCCATTTGCCCCCAGGAGTTCTGATGAGGACCATAAGTCTTTCTAACATACCTTTGTCAGTACTATTCATAAGGAACCTAAGATATATGAAATTATGAGTTTCTATAGAAGGAGGATGGTTTTTCTCTCACTCTTCCTGAGGGAGAAAGAGAAACCATGTTTTATAATATAAACCAGTTCTCCTCTCAAAGAAAGATCAAAGGATTTGGAGTTCTTATTATTTAGAATGTAAACAGTATATGCAGGGTGAAGATAAGACAGGATTTTTCAAGTTTAAAATGATAATTATTTTTTAAAATATGAACACATCTACACTAATAAAAGAGAAACGTGCAAATTGGTGTCACTCCACTATGCCCACCAGCCAATCAGAGCGACTATGTAAATTAACCCAACAAAGATGTTGGTAAATTTGCATATGCAGGCAGGGAGTGAAGACTTAAAGTTCAGCCGGAGTGAAGACTGAAGACTGAAGACTGAAGACTGAAGAGGCTTGGCTTCTCCTCTGAGGCTGGACCAAAGGCCTGGGTCCTGGGTGCTGGAGGAAAACCGGTGCCAACAGCCAGGGGAAGGAAGACCTATTGCACAAATCTTCATGCAACAGGCTTCTAGTAGGAAAATAACTGCCTAAAACCCTCAGAAAGATTCTTGGATGTTCCGTTGCTTTTTCCATCCACCCAGGACCCTCCCCCTGAACCTGTTTAAAGGTGAGTGAAGGTTTATAGCTTTTGAATGGGAAGAAACAAACAGCTACAAGTGTAGCATCCATGGCATGTGAAGAGCAAATGTTTCTGGGAGAAATAAAAGCAAACTTTCTCCATCGCATAGCATATCCATTTCCATAGCTTGGGAGGACATGAAAGAACACTGAGGAATTTAGGGAGAAGACTTGTGTTCCTAAAGTGATAGAACTGAATTCGAGAGGAAGTATTTAGTCTGACAAAATTAATGTCAGGCAATTTTAAGGGATCTATACTTATGGAAAAGGGTATTGTTTTGAAAAGTGTATTGTATTGGGTATCAATTAGAATGTTTTTTAAGTTTTGAATGGCCCTTAAGTAATTGTTGGGTAAACCATGACTACAGGGAAGAAAGGACATATTCTTTATTTAGAAGTGAATATGAAAAAGGTACTTAAAAAAGAAAAAAAAAACAAATTCTCTTATATTACTTTTGATTAATTACAAAGAATTAGAAAGAAAAAAAACATTTGTATGTCTTTTAGTGTAACTATGCTAATGTACAGATATTTGTATTTTAAGAAGGCTATGGAGTATCATAAAATGTGTAAGTGAAATGCAGAACTACAGAAGTTTAAAAATCTTAAGTATGCTTCTCTAACCCACACACAGTCATGTTGCTTGACTCCGCACAAATTGCTGTTGCCAGAAACTTTCAGTGTAAAGGCATTTTTTAAAGATATAATACTGAGTCTTATGGTCATAAGGGCATGTATTGTTTTTGTGAGCCTGCCAGATGATAAAGGAGGATGTAGCTTTCAGAAATTAATTAGCTGAAGAGACTATCTGCCCATTTTAGTAACTTTCCAGAGAGAGCATGCATTCAATTTTATGCCAAAAATTGTCTCTTTTTATAGCTATTAGTTAGCAATTTTTTAGAATCATAAATCTGATAATGAATGAGCTAAGTGTTAAGCCAGCAAAAAAAACCCCTAATTGATATAGTTTGAGTAAAAATATCTTTATGAGAACATAATTTAAAGTTTATAAAAATTGATTATTTTGCCTTTCTAAGAATCTTTTGTTTGAATGTTAGTATGCAATTAAAACACTATTTTATTACTTCTTCTTAAATGTCATTAATAGTCTACACTTAGTGTTTGTTAAAAAACATAAAATTTCTCTAATTCCAAACTTATCATGGATCATAATCTAACCCCTATGTACTATTTCCTAACCTATTCCTATATAGATTTTAATTCTTCTAAAGCAATGGTTCTCAACCTTCTGTCCCTTTAAGTACAGTTCCTCATGTTGTGACCCAACCATAAATTTTTTTTTGTTGCTACTTCATAACTGTAATGTTGCTATGAATTGTAATGTAAATATCTGATATGCAGGATGGTCTTAGGCAACCCCTGTGAAAGGGTCATTCGACCGCCAAAGGGGTCACGACCCACAGGTTGAGAACCACTGTTCTAAAGTTATCTATATAGTAGAGGCCCAGTGCACGGATTCATGCACCAGTGGGGTCCCTCAGCCTGGCCTGTGGGATCGGGCTGAAACCAGCTCTCTGACATCCTTCAAGGGGTCCCAGATTGTGAGAGGGTGCAGGCCAGGCTGAGGGACCCCATGGGTGCACAAATCTGTGCACCAGGCCTCTAGTATATAATAAATTATATATATGCTATTAAATAAGAGCATTCACTGAAAAAACTTGGGCCTACTAAAAATATTAATATAGCCAATAATACATAATATCAGATTTGATTGTTTTGGTGTTTGATTATGTCATATAAATTTCATCATTTTTATTCAGTAGGTATTATTTTATCAAAGATTTATTTAGGACCTGCTACGTGTCAGGGAATAGGCAAGAGAGAGCTGTAAAATGTGACTGATACCCAAAGTAACTATATAGCACCATAGATAGTCTTAGTGATTGTGAAACCAGGTGGACTTGTGCACTGGTCCAGCTCTATTCTTTAGTGTCTGCACAAGACACTACGGATGATAATTGCATTATTTTTGTTAGTTTAGTTTGTTTAGCTGTAAAATAAAACCTAATAATATTATTAATAAAACTAAAACTACTGCAAGTGAATATAGGCACAGACCTTACACCTTTCACACAAAAAATAATTAAAAATGTACCAGAAACTAAATGCAAAATACAAAACTATAAAAATCTCAGAAGATAACATATGTCTTTCCCTGTCTAAAAAGCCATCTCCTCCAAAATGTTGAGTTTTTTTGGGGTCTTTTTTTTTTTTAACTAAACTCTAGTAGGGTCCTAATAACAGTGATACATGACTCAAAGATCACAAGGTGATTGATGGCTTCATGTACATGTGGTAATGATACAGTCTGAAATGAAAATACAATTTATCTGGCATGAAAAATACAGTTGTTCCTAAAGCCTTTAAAGTATCAATGTGGATGTTCATAGGAAGTAGTGCTAGTGATTATGGTTCCAGTTTGCTACAGTTAAATTTAGTCTTTGGGGCACAATTTATTAACATCCCAAGTACTTTTTTTAAATGTGTCCATAAACAGAACTTGTGATCATCCAAGAGAACCTAAACTTTTAAGTTGAACTATATCAACTTCGAAAAGTTAACGAGTAGCCTGGGGAGTTATGATTTATTGTCAGTCCACCAAGAAATGTCAGTGCCCTAGAATATGAGGAGGCAAGTGTCATCTAGCTGGACTTGTGAACTTTTCACTTTGCCATTCAGTAGACAGCAAACAGAAAATTAGCCTATAAATAATTGAGCTTGCAATTTTTTGAAAATCTATCACAGCATGTTAAAAGCAATTTTGTTCTTGAATTAGCTCTCGACGAGTAGTAAATATGTCAAATAGTCTTTAAATAATGTAACATATAGAGCAACAGATAAGGTTTAATAAGAAGAGGAGAAAGAGAGACATTAGAAAACATATAGAATATATGATTTTGTTTGTTGCATTTTCCATGTGAGAAAATTGGAATATAAATCTGATTTTTAAATGCCAATTAAAAATAGACAATTTGCATAATGATACTTTAATATTCTAGAAAATGATGCGAATTTGTAAATAAACATTTTTAATATGACTTTTTATATTCTGTACACAGAAGAGCATTTGCTTCAGCCTTTGTAAGAATGGAAATTGAATTACAAGTGAATCAGTGGCTCATAAAGATATGAGGAAAGATAAAGGGAAAAATGTTTTGATAGAAGCTCTACTATGTTATTCTTTTAAAAGTGTTATGGACAGATATCTGAATAAAAAGGCACCAAATATTTAGCATTTTAGGGAAACAATCATAACATTAAAAAATTTTTTATTCTTTCTGTGTCAAGATACCTATAATATAGAAATATATATATACATAACAACAGTGATGCTAGGGAAATTACACTTGGTTTAAGTACTTCATAAAACAATAAAATTTTATAGGAATCAATAATTATGAATGTCCTTTGAAACTAAAAACATATGAAATAAAGTTCTATATGGCAATCCACATCTACTACAGAAAACATTAGTTTGTGTAATTAGATTTACTATTAATTTTTAAAATGTTGTATAATTTCAAACTTGGAAAATGTTTCCTATTTCTGAACCAGTGAGAATAACTTGCTGATATGATGCCTCATTACCCAAGGATACTTGAGTGTATATTTGCTTACAAATAAGACATCCTCCTACATAACCATAAACAATCATCAGATCAGGAAATCCACGTCAGGGAAGTGCTTTAAGACTCTGGAATTCTCTTACGCTGGATCAGACTTTTAATATATTTATTTATTTATTTATGTCACTCTGTTGCCTATTTCACTGATCAGTCATAACCCCTTATTATCATTACTAGAAACCCAGTGCGCTGATTTGTGCAGGGATTGGCCTGCTGTGGGAGAGCTGCTCATTCGTCAGCAGCCGAATGGCTGTGGAACCACCCTCTGAGTGGCGTTCCCACTGTGGGAGCACAGTGACCACCAGGGGGCAGTTCCTACATTGAACATCTGCCCCCTAGTGGTCAGTGCACATCATAGCTACTGGTCAACCAGTCATTTTGGTTGTTCCACCATTTCGCCACTGGGCTTTTATATATATAGATTCATTTTGATACTTGAGCTATCCCAGATTTAGAGAGTGAAAGACCCTTCAGGGTAGTTTTTGTGTGACTTTGACATGCTTGCATCATCCTTTGAACAGATTCGTATTTTTTGGCATGTGTGTGGACAAACACAGAGACATGCACACACAAAATGTTTCAGATCACTTTCTGACTTTTTACCCCAGGCTTAGAATGAGTAATTACTCCAAGGGAACTTGGTTCCTTTAAGAGGAAAGTAAAATCATTACCTGGGCAAAAGTTGTGCTCTGTGTTATCTGCTGGGCTGTCACTGCTCTTAGGCTTTGTCAGTGAACAGAGCCAAGAATTACATGGATGTACACACACATACATATATATGTAAATGCATATATACCTATGTGGTGTATATTTATAAATATAAACACTTGCATATATACATGAATATATATAGAAAACCCCTACAGATTGACACCAACATCTCTAAATCTTACCCAATACCACAATGTTTATTTTAGTTTTCCTTCTTATCATATTTATCATTTTCTTCTTTATCAGGGAGGGAACTGGCTATGATTATCTTCCATCGATTTTGTTATTTTGATTTTATACCCTAATTCTCCCCTTGCCATTGCTGCCTATGCTCCTTGTACCTTCTTCAACCTATTCATGTTCTATCCACTTCCACTCTGCTGGGATCTCAAATAAGAATAGATATTTAACATATTCTATAGACTGATATATTCAAACATATAAAACAGTACTTGGTCCTAAGATTGTGTTTAAAATGATAGTGTCAAACCTAAACAAAATCACTTGATATAATTTTTTAAAGTCTCTAGTGCAAGCCCAGCCTGTGTGGCTCAGAGGTTGAACATCAATCCATGAACCAGAAGGTTGATTCCTGGATTTCCCATAGTTTCCAGAGAACAAGACCAAATACCTTCCAATGAACGTCAAAATAGAAGTAACCTAGCTAACCATTTTGCTCTTTCATTTTATGTTCTAGTAATTCCCGTTGCTTTACATTCTGCTTAAGTCACACTAGTCTTCTTGATGTTTCTGGATATAACAGAAATTATTCTCCCTCAGTCTTTGTAATCAATCTTACTTTATTTGGATTGATGGTCTTTGCTCAATTACATCAAGCACCCTGTATAACATAATAATCATTTTTGCTATCTCCTTAATAGTAAATACTAGGTAATATCTATATTATAAAAAGCTAGCCACAGGAATGCCATAACGACTGGAACGACCAGTCATTATGATGCCCACTGCAGCCAGCGAACAGGCCGAATCAGGGGGTGGGGCCAGCTGGCCAACCTCCTGTGGCCCTTCCCCCTGGCCAACCCTGCCCTCAATGGGCCCCCACCATCCTGATTGGTCCACAGCCCCTCCCCCTGGAGGCCCCTCCCCTGATTGCCCCCAACCCCAATAGGGGGGCGGGGCCAGCTGGCCAACCTCCTGCAGCTCCTCCCCCCACCTGGCCCCACCCCAGATCAGCCAGCCAACCTTCCATGGCCCCTCCCCTGGCTGCTGAACCCCAATCGGTCCTCCCACCCCACTTGGGGGTGGGGCTGGATGACCCACAACTCACAGCCCCTCTCCAAGGCCAGTGCTGTCCCCAATCGACCCCACACCTCAATCGGGGTGGGGCCAGCCAGCCAATTGCCTGCAGCCCCTCCCCTCAGCCAGCCTGACCCTCATCAGGTACCAATCAGGGTGGGCTGGCTGGCCAATCTCTTGCCATCTCCTCCTCCTGACAGGCCCAGCCCCTGATGTTCCCTGATTGGGGCCAGGACAGCTGGACTCCACCTGTGCACAAATTCGTGCACTGGGCCTCTAGTATTACATATTTTCATAGTAATGACATCCCATACTTAACTTTCTTTATTGATTTTTAGAGAGAGTGGAAGGGAGGGGGAGAGACAGAGAGAATAAAGCATCGATGTGAGAGAGATACATCGATTGGTTGCCTCCTGCATGAACCCTGACCAGAGCCAGGATAGAGCCTGCAACTGAGGTACATGCCTTTGACTGGAATTGAACCTGGGTCCCTTAAGTTCATGGGCCAAAGCTCTATCCACTGAGCCAAACCAGATAGGGCAAAGATAGACATTTGTATGTTTTATGTAATGTTTATATTCCTGGATATAGAACAATGACTAGTCAATTGCAATCCTATATAATAAAGAGCTAACATGCTAATTAGACCAGAAGGTGGAATGACCTTCCAGAATGACCAGTGGGCAGGGGTGAGGAGAGGGGCATCAGGGCAGCTGTGGCTGCAAGGGCTGAGCCCCTTGCATGAATTTCGTGCATTGGGCCTCTAGTACTTAATAAGATTATTGCAAGTGTTCACAGAACTTGACATTCTTTTTCCATTTGATTATAATAATAATTGGTAAACATTTAGATTGAAATAAAACATATTCTATAACTAACTTAAATGCTCTACTCTCAGAACTCAAAACTCCTTGTAACCAATTCTTTGCTATTGATTACTGCAAATTCCAGATAACTTACAAAATAACTGTCCATGAATCTTTGTAGATTGATATCAGTGGACAATTCTCTTTCTAAGGTGGTCAGCAAGAACATGAAGTTTGCAGTGTAGTCTACTAAAAGAAATTCTATTCTTTCCCATCTTTCAAGAGCACCCTTAAGTGAGGTCCCAAAGCTCCAGTCATCTAACCCCAGCTAGTATTTACTGCAACAGAAGTAGGTGAATTGGCAGCATACTTCACATACTCATTTAAATTTTTTCTACATTCAGAATTTGTTGAAATATGACCTTGCATAGACCACTTCCAAGTAACAATGGAATCCTGCGACTGTATCTACCTAGACTTATGGATTGATAGATAACATGGTGTTAGAAGATTATGTACTGGTAGTCCATGATTCACCTCTGGTTTCTTAAAATAAGTGACTTAAAAAGACCAGTAGAAGTTTTTGAGCAGAGAAGCTATCTGATATAATGTTTAACAGTATCACTCTGGCTACTTCCTAGAGAAAATGGTAGAATGAGAAAGACAAATTGACAAAAATCCAGGAAAGAAATTTGACTCTTGGATCTTGGTATAAAGGATTTCGAAAGAAGGGAACAGTTTTAAGATATAATTTGAAGGTAGAACAAAGAGATCCCACTGAGAAATTTTTCACTTCTTTTTCTGTCCCCAGCACAGGGATTCCTCAATAGTATTACCAATATTGTTGTCATATGACTCAGATAGTGGTTTTCTATAGACTCAACAATGTGGACTTCCTCTTAAGAATGGTGAGTACTCACCTGGTGTCAACACTGCAACTTTTAAGTGAAACAATGTATGGCAAAACCAATTTTACCATAGGCTAGTTGATATGAACAAGAATTAAGTTTCAACATCATCCCATTAACATTATAACAAAATGACATTGAATTAAACAATATTATTCAAGGCCTTGCTGTAAGCTAAATTGGCCACATCTACTGTCATATATACAATCTGCTAACAGTTAGGCTAATGCTTTGGTATGGAATTACCACAGATAGGGCAGTCTATTACTTATATTTAATTTTTTTCATTAAGAAGGATGTAATGTTATTTATCCATACTATATATTAGATATTGAATCTGGTAATGTACTTAGCTTCCCTGCCCACTATACTTCACAACCTTTATCTGGAAACTTACTGAATTCCTCAATGGTGATCACAATTTATCAAACAAAATTGCTTTTGAACATAAAAGATTATCGTATATCAAACTGTAAGAGAATGGCAGATGACCATGAGTCTCATCAGTCAAAAACAGCTACTCTTAAAATAATTTGTACTGGTTTATTGAAGACTTAGTTTTCATGTTTGTATCTTTAGTGTTTGGTATGCTTCTTGAAGTCAACTTTATTTCTTCTTGAATATTATATCTCCGGTCCTTGTTTCTGGATTGACACATGATAAGTAAGTAGGTCTAGGAAACAGAAAAGATAATCAAGCATGTTTAATAAATGGATGGCTTCAATGACATACAGATCATACACTGACCTAATTTTTCATTTAAAGGTAATGCTTATTTATACATAACATGCCTTCTCTACATGTTTATTATTTTTAAATATGATTTGTCCTATATTTGTACATGGTAATAGGGACTTTCTCAGAGATCTCTGTGGAAAGAGTAACAAGGCTAACTTATCTTCCTTTCCATAGACACTGTCTCTTATCTATTTTATATCTGATATTTGTTAAGGAGATAATACTACTGAACAAAAATAATTTCTGGATATGAAATTATTCCAAGATGGTAATGTAGACAAATAACAAAAAAAATAAGAAGTGACTTAAAATTGGTAGTACAAAAAGTAATCATAAAGCATGATGAAAGTAAAATATCTTAGTTGTTTAAATATATGTTTACTAGAGGCCTAGTGCATGAAATTCATGCACGGAGGGGGGTTCACTCAGCCCAGCCTGCACCCTCTTCAATTGGAGACCCCTGGGGAGATGTTCGACTGCCGGTTTAAGCCCAATCCCTGTGGGACTGCTGGCTCCTAACTGCTCACCTGCCTGCCTGATCATCCCTAACTGTCCTTCCCTGCCAGCCTGGTTGCCCCTAACTGCCTCTACCTGCCTGCCTGATCACCCCCAAATGCCCTCCTCTGCTGGCCAATTTGGTTCTGATTAGTTTCTATGCCAGTCAGCATTAAAAGCTCCACCTCATAGGCAGCCATTGGCTCCCCACAGCACCCAGATTTGGTTCTGATTGGTTGGTTTCAATGCCAGTCAGCATCAAAAGCTCCACCTCCTATGTCCTGACAGGTTTTGCTCAGTGGATAGAGCCTCAGCCTGCAGACTGAAGGGTCCCAGGTTCGATTCCAGTCAAGGGCATGTATTTTCGTTGCAAACACATCCCCAATAGGGGGTGTGCAGGAGGCAGCTGATCGATGTTCCTCTCTCATCGATGTTTTTAACTCTCTATCCCTCTCCCTTCCTCTCTGTAAAAAATCAATAAAATATATATATATTTTTTTAAAAAAAGCTCCACCTCCTAGACAGCCATTGGTTCTTCACAGAACCCACATTTGGTTCTGATTGGCCAGTTCCTATGCCAATCAATGTTAAAAGCTCCACCTCCTAGGCAGCTATTGGTTCTTCACAGCACCCACATTTGGTCTTGTTTGGTAGGTTCTTATGCCAGTCAGCATCTCCGGGCCTCTCTCTGGGACTGATCAGAGAGGCGGGACTGAATAGCAGCCCTGGCAGAGGCTGGGAAAGAAAGAAAGGTCCCACTGCTGGTAAATCCAAGAAAGAAAGAAGGAGAGAAAGAGAGAGGCATGTACTGATCAACAGCTACCACTGAGGTTGCAGATCAGACCCTGCCTCTCTCTCTGGGTCTCAGCCCCCTGGGCAGTCAGTGCTGGGTCACCATGGCAACCCAGCAGTTGACTGAAGGACTTCCAGGTTGGTCAGCCTTTGGTCGTGGTTGTTGCAACCCTGGGCTTTTATGTATTAGGATATTTGAAATGCTTTGTTTTAGAGAAAATCCCCATACTTTGGAAAAATAAAATACATAATCCTTGACATTAATAATGATCCCTTAATTTAAGTCTTTTACTCAAAAAAAAAATATTTTTTTAAGTTATAGAATCAGTTTATTAGCACCTAGAAGAGAAGAGGTTACTCTGAAGGGCAAGACTGACAAGATTACAACTGAGAGTGATTGCTCATTTGCTTGGTGATCTAGAGAATAACTGGCAATTTCTGCAGTTTTCTTGTTTGGAGGGAGTAGGACTTGTGTTCTTTTGCCAGCAAGTTTGCTTCCTGAGCAGGCAACAAGGGAGATGCTCTGGCCTATGTTATGGAGGTGATTTACTCCTGGAATTAGTTAAGAACAGCATTGGCTTCTAAAGTACAAGTTCTACCAAACTAACCTAAACCTGATCAATCAAGAGGAAGCGATAGATGCAATCTCTCTTGACATGAGCAATGATTCTGTAGCTACAGCACAAAAATATTTCTCAGTGAACAGAGAACACATGTTTTTGTCAGAGCCTGACTTTTATTGGCAAGCAAAACACCTTGTTCAATTCTGTATTTAAAAAATATGTACTGCCTTTTTGGCAATAAATGAATAATAATGAGAACAATAAATAGGGATAAAAAGAAAAATAAAGGAATATTCTTTATATGTAAACTGAATACAATTTTATATACTATAATAATATTATTATCAGTTATACTAGTATTTTGAGGATTGTTAGTTACTTTATATGTAACTCTACTGTATATTGGTATATTCACCCAACCATGTATGCTAGTTATTATTATAAGGAGGCTAAATTCATTCCTGCCTAGGAGCCAAAATTTGTAGTTGAGGCTTCTCTACTCATAAACTAATGCCAATTAATTATATTCTACCACTTCCTAATACATTATTTTTTATTTCATTTCTTTTATTTCATTCTGTTGAAATAAAATAATGTTACACTTTCCCAACTTTTTATTGGAAGGCATAGATAAGCCCCATTCTAGGCCACACTATTTACTTGTTGGATATCTAAATTGTACACATTAATACAAATGGCTTTGATTGGTATAAAATAAATATATATTACTTGTATACTTGTATGTGTACTTCTTGGGCATTTTTTCTAGCACTTGGCTTGCTGTCCATTTCTATAGCAGAAATATATTCCTTCACTAAAAATTATACCGAATCCACCATTCTGGTAACAAATAATTTTTTTACTCCATTTCAGAGTAGAAAAGTATATTTAAAGTCATTAATTTTTCATCTTTTCTTTTTTTAATTTAAATTCTTTATTGTTTAAAATATTACATAAGTCTTCTTTTTCCCTCATTGACCTCTCCCTGGCGGCTCCCACCCCCCAGCACATGCCCTCAATGCAACTCCCCTTCCCCCATCCGCGTCCATTGGTTATGCTCATATGCATGCATACAAGTCCTTTGATACAAGTCCTTTGGTTGATCTCTTACCCCCTTACCCGCCACCTTCCCTCATAGGTTGGACAGTCTGATGCTTCTGTTCATCTTTTCTATGCTTGAGTTCCCTCTAAAACATTCACTTAAACTTTTTCAATTCAATTAAAATTGTATGTATTGAGCACTTCTTCAGCTGGTACTGTGGTAGGTTCTAAATACATAAAGATATAGTGTTATCCTTCAAGTGGCTCATGAATTAATGAAGAGATAGAAAAATATATAAATATAATTAAATGAACCCAATACAATTAACTTATTAGACATTAGATTTTCACAAGATATAGTAAGAACATGGGGAACATCTCTGAGAAAATCAGGGAAGACTTTTAAGTTGACAGTTCATCTTGGGATTGGAAATAATGAAGAAGTAGGAGTCAGAGAAGAAAGAAACACGCTGAGAAATAGGTGGTCTGACAGTATTTCAGATACATGTAATGACAAGCATGACACTCAATATACCTGGGTCACAGCACTTGTTGCAAATAAAAAATATTTTTACCCTGCTCTCTCCCTCAGTGGTTAGGAAGGTTTGGTGAAAGAAAGTATTTCCATCCTTCTACTTTTTCCAGCAAAATGTCTGCCAGATTGAAATATTTTTAAAGAAATTTTACATGGCCAATGAAAATTAGGAGTAATAATCATTAAGGTTGGAGTTGGAGCCATAGGTTTATATAACCTGTTCCTGATATCTACGTAGAGTAAGAAGAAAAAATTCTAAATATCTAACTTGATTAATATTAATGCTGAAAGATGAGTAGGAAAAGGAAAACCCATTCAAGATCATGAAAAGAGTAGTAACTAGTAGATTCATTAGAAGGTGGAGAAGATATTAATGCAAAGGCAACCAAGAACAACGAATCTTTCAAGATGTGTGGTAGCAAGATGTCAAGTAAAGTAAATATATCCATTAGTTGTCACTGGTCAGAGATAACTAAAAACATATGTGGAGATGTTCCATGAAGTAGTTGGGCTTAACTCATGTATTGAGCTGCAGTGTAAATTGATGGTAAGTAATTACATCAAGTAGTAATCCTTACAGTGGTCCTGTAAGGCAGGTTCTGGTAGAGCCGCTTTTTAGAAATGAGAACACCATGGTTAGGGAATTAAAAAACTAAAAATATTTCAGCTAATAATGTATAGAGCTGTGACATAAATTCAAGTGACTGACTCACAGTGATGTGTTGGACTTAGCCCAAGTTCTTCAGAGCCATTTATTAAATGTTCCAAAAATGTGTTAAATCATTGGTAGCTTTGGGATAGGTCACGATGGGAAGATTTATACCCCCAAAATTGGTCGCAAGTACTCTGTCAATTGTTCCCCCCCCAAAAAAAAAAAATACTAGAGGCTGTTTACGGTGTAATTACTGTTCAGAGCATTCACTACTATGGTATTTAGACCTAAGGATAGATTATTATTAAAGGAATTTATATATAGGATTTTATATATACTCTTAAGCTTGGGTTATATTCTACTCAAGCATGTATTATTATTTAGTTTATATCCAGGTGTGGCAAAAGTAGGTTTATAGTTGTGAGTACACAAAACACAGAGTTTATTCTTGTATTATTATTTATTTATTATTAATTAATCATATGATTTTCCGTATGAATAACTGTAAACCTAATTTTGCCCAACCCTGTATTATAAGAACACCAGATATGTTCTAGATCTATAAACTTTTGAATTACCACTTAACATATAATAATTTATATTACCAATAAATACTAACATATGAGCTTTTTCATATGTGTATATGAAAATATCCAATGTTAGATATCTTAACATTTATTTGGATTAACAAATTTATATATATATATATATATATATATATATATATATATATATATATATATCTTCATAACTAGCTACCTACTATACTTGCACACTCCCTACTTTCCACATGCCCCTAATGTAGTGTTGGAAACCCTTGTAATCATTGATTTAGCAAGCTTTTGATCTTCATGCATTAAATGTAGATGAACCTAAGCACTTCTTTCCTTATCAGATAATCATGCCCACATTAGCCCATTTCATACCAAAAATTTGCTACACATCAAATTTTGTTTATCCTTCTCACAGAGTTTCCATTGTTTTGTTTTTCAGTTCTCATTGCTGATATATCAGGGTATGAAATTATGAGGATATGACTATTTCCTTTTTCCTTACCTAGTATCAATCCACTCTAAGCTATTTTTAAGCTGTTTTGCCAATTTTATTCTCCTAAATAACTGACTTGTTCATGTTAATTAAAAGTGTTCAGTCCACACCCTAGCCAGTTTAGCTAAGTGGATAGAGCGCCTGACTGTGGACTGAAGGGTCCTGAGTTTGATTCCAGTCAAGGGAATGTGCCTTGGTTTCAGGCTAGATCCCCGGGGCCCAGGGCCCTAGTGGGAAGGCAGCTAATCGATGTGTCTCTCTCACATTGATATTTCTCTTTCTCTGTCTCGCCTCCCTTCCACTCTGTCTAAAAATAACTGGACAAATGTCCTTGGGTGAGGATTAAAAAATAAAATATATATAAAAAACGTGTTCAGCCCTGGCTGGTGTGTTCAGTGGTTGGAGCATCAGCCTGCAGGGAGCGGGGAGGCATGCAGTTCGATTCCTTGTCAAAGACATTTTGGTGCCTTGGTTGCAGGTTCACTCCCCGCCCTTGCTCAGAGAGAGTGTGGGAGGCAATCGGTCAATTTGTCTCTCTCACATAGACCTCTCTCTCTCTCTCTCTCTCTCTCTCTCTCTCTCTCTCTCTCTCTCTCTTCCTTTTTCCCTCCCTTCTACTTTTTCTGAAAAGCAATGGAAAACATATCCTCAGGTGAGAATTAAAAAAAATAATAAATAAAATAAAGTGTTCAATCTATGGCTTTCTACTCTAAAAAACAAACAAAAAATACATCAATCTCTAGGTCAAATCCCTTCCCATTGTAGTTTTAGCCTGGCTTAGGAATTAATATGATCAGTTATTCAAAATAGAACTAGGGTTCTTACAGAATATGAATTCACTTACTAAGAATCAGTCTGAGGACACGGTAGCAGTAAACACACAAGAACAGACATTGTGATGACAGGACGAAATATCATAAAATATAGACAGAGTAGAGCATATTGATCCTAGAAATTTGGCCAATGTCCTTTTTTTTAACAAAAGGAAGTAGCAACATAAAGAATCCATCAAATTGTTGATTAAGTGAATATTAATATACACTTACAAATGGTATTCTCCTAGGATGTTAAATGCAACCTTTATCAGATAATAATGGCCTATAAAACTGTATGCATAACTAAAGCTGCAGTAGTTATGATTTAGCAGTGTAAGTACTATGTGATACAAATCAAGAGGTCTACAAATGTATGATTTAAAATGTACATTATCCTAAATTCTAAATTTAGTGGCCTTTGATTCAATTCAATAATTCATGGCATTAGAAGCCAGGCACCTGGAAAATCAGGTTCCAAATGTCCTTATTCTTCTCTGTTTTCGTCTCTTCACCTCATAATATCTCATATATTTAGCATTCAGACTTGGTCTACAGTACATACACTGCATGTTTATATATTTTATGTATCCTAATGCAGCATATTGTAGTATATCTTAGTACCTTTGGAATTTATATCCGTGTATATTATAAATAATATCTATCTAATATTTTAAATTGTACTTGTCCAGAAAATTTTGCTAAATGTTTTTCCCTTGTCCATCACTTTAGCACTAATGCTGAATCATATATATTTTAAAGGATATGCATAAAGCCTGGCTGGTGTAGTTCAATGGTTGAGTATTGACTTATAAACCAGGAGCTCATGGTTCAATTCCCAGGCAGGGCACATACCCGAGTTGCAGGCTTGATCTCCAGTGGGAGGTGTGCAGGAGGCAGTCAATGGGTGATTCTCTCTCATTATTGATGTTTCTATTTCTCTCTGCCTTTCTATTCCACTCTGAAATCAATAAAAACATATTTTAAAAATAATATGCATAAAGAAAATAGCACAAATCATAAATTCACTGCTAGGTGAATTTTCATTAACTGAACTTGCCTTTATAACCAGGATCTATCTCAAGAAATAAAGCATTTACCTCATGCTATAGGTATCCCTTGGTCATCTTTAGACATTAATGACAATAGTAATAGTACAAGCAATTTTACCTCTTTCTTTGGCTTATGTAAGTGGAATGATATAGTTCACACTTTTTATGTGTGTGTGTGTGTGTGTGTGTGTGTGTGTGTGTGTGTGTTTAGCTTCTTTTGATCAAGGGTTTATTTGAGTAGTTCATGTACTGTTGAATATGCTATTAAATTATTCATTCTAATTGCAAGAGAAAATTGAATATGTTAATACGTTACAATTTATTTATTCAACTGCTGGTAGACATTTGAGTAGTTTTTAGCTTGTGGCTATTATGAGTAGTGTGAATATTAATATATAGTATATATCTTCATATACATGCATTTATGAGGTATGTGTGCATAAGAATGGAATTACTGAATCATAAGAAAAGCATGAGTTCAATTTTAGATGCTTCCATTTTTCCAAAATGGTTGGACTCCCAACAACAGTATATGAGCATTTCCATAGCTCTAAATTCTTGCCATGATAACTTAGATTTTTTTTAAATAATTTTACTGGGTCATAGTAGAAATTTTTATGAAAGTATCTGAAACCATTATTTATAGTATTCATGATAAATTGCATTTCTTTGGTCTCATCTGTTCTGTTTTCCTCTTTCACTGTATCTTTCTGATTCCAACTGAAAAAAAATTTCTGTGCTTTCAAGTTTTACGTTGGGCCTACCATAATAATTCAAATAATCTCCCTCTTTGAGGTCTGTAATTTATTTACTTATGCAAAATGCCTTTACATCAGTACTTGAATTAGCATTTGATTGAATAACCAAAGAATGACAATCTTTGGGGTGTGGGTGATCTGACTACCACACAAACTAATGAGTTAGTCAGTAACACATTCATAGATACTGGCACAAACTTGTAAGACAAATGCTTTTATTACTCATGACCAAGAAAACAGTACCTTTTTCACAATATATGTGTAGATTTCCATTGCTCCTAGTCCCATAGTATCACATACAGAGCCAGATGATATGGAAACTGAATTCAAGTTTTTGCTTCCTGCCACAGTGAAAGCCAAACTCATGAGGCAGGTGCATAGGAGAAAGAAAGTGGTTTATTCAAGTGGTGACAACTTGATAAGATGGGTGACTCTTGTCCTCAAAATGACCTTAACAGCGCTGTCAAGCTAGCTAACTACGTAGGGCAAAAGGAAGGTGGGAGATGAGGAGAGTAGCAGGGGACTTTTCTGCAGACATGTAGTTTGACTCAGCTGGTCATTCTGTTCCTGATACTAATCTTGCTCTCCTGTGGCTGACCAGAAAGTCTGTACATTTGATGGTGATTGGAAACAGGAATAGTAAGCTCTGCTAAGACACTTTAAAATATATGCTTTTTTAAGTACATAAATTTCTATTTTATTATTAGTGATCTCTTACCAGGATTTCAATGATAGCTTGATAGTAGCAACTGCCTAGTGTCAATTTTCACTTCATATTTATGGAGTCTGACAGGTATTAATGAGGTATGCATGCATCTCTTCTGATGGAAGAGATGTATCTGTTGTGTGGCAAATCTTTGAGGGTTAAAGGAACATAGTTGGTTAAGGATTAGTATTTGGGCAGACATATGTTTTCTTGTAGATGTGATACAGGCTAATATTAGTTTATGTCTAAGTACAATAGGAGGATTATTTGAAGTGTAATCAGCCTAAGCTTTGCTAATCCCCATAGGAAAGAATCAAAACCTTGAAGTATTCAAAAGAAAAGAGAACTGAATTGATCTCTGGCCCCTTTGAATAAGGATGTATGGTGGTCAATTGTCTGCTGGAGCCAGGTTGCCTGTTGTCTAATTTTTATAATAGTAGTTTCTACTTGGGCCATGGTTTTTATATAAGTACTAGAGGCCCAGTGCATGAAATTCGTGCATGGGGGGGCAGGGAGGAGTGTCCCTCAGCCCGGCCTGCACCCTCTCCAATCTGGGACCCCTTGGGGGCTGTCTAACTGCTGGTTTAGGCCAGATTCCACAGGGACGGTTGGACATCCCTCTCACAATCCAGGACCACTGGTTCCTAACCACTTGCCTGCCTGTCTGCCTGATTGCCCCTAACCACTTCTGCCTGCCAGCCTGATCGGCCCCTAACTACTCCCCTGCTGGCCTGATTGATGCCTAACTGCTCCCCTGCCAGCCTGATCACCCCTAACTGCCCTCCCCTGCCTGCTTGAACACCCACAACTGCCCTCCCTGCCGGCCTGATCGTCCACAGCTGCCCTCCCCTGCTGCAACTTGCCTCCTTCACCATGACCTGCCTCCTCCATGTGAGGCATCAGAGATGCCAGGACCGGCCTCCTCCATGCTGAGCAAAGCCAAGGGACCCCCAGGCCTCACCGCTTGGAGCAGCCACTGGACCCCACCTCCACTGTGCATGCAGCCATCTTGTGATGACTTGAGGGCGTGACGCCACCTAGGCTATTATTAATATAGTTAACAGGAAGAGTTAATAGCCATATATAACCCCTTCCTGTTCAGTTAGAATATAGTCTAAAGCAGGGGTGGGCAAACTTTTTGACTCGAGGGCCACAATGGGTTCTTAAACTGGACCGGAGGGCCGGAACAAAAGCATGGATGGAGTGTTTGTATGAACTAATATAAATTCAAAGTAAACATCATTACATAAAAGGGTACGGTCTTTTTTTTTTTTTTAGTTTTATTCATTTCAAATGGGCTGGATCCGGCCCGCGGGCCATAGTTTGCCCACGGCTAGTCTAAAGCAATACTATTCTCTAAAACTACTTTTATTAGAGAATCTATAGTATTATGCTAGTTAGCTAAGGAGGTGGCAGTTTCATTAGCAATAATAATTAGAATTTTGGGAGGATTGGGAAGTACATGCTGGTGTGAGACTACACTCGACCACTAAGGTAGGCGTGTATATTCAAGGAAATATTCATCACCATCTGAGATTCCTCTTGGAAAAGTTCAGGTTGCTTCCATAAACATTGATTGCTTGCACGAGAGTACCATCTGCCCAAACAGTTTTATTTATTTGTTCGTAGATTTTTGGAGGGAACAAAGTTATCCTCCAAGTCATCCTCATCAGGTTTAAAACATCTGGGATCGGAGTGCATGTTCTGGTGAGACCTGTAGGTGAAGAGAAAGTCCCATCCCAGTAGAGGGATAGGCTATTCAGGCATATAGAGGAAGCTTGTGATAACTTAAGATCTATGGTTTGACACCCCTGAAAATACATCCTGCATATCAGACATTTACATTAAGATTCATAACAGTAGCAAAATTACAGTTATAAAGTAGCAATGAAAATAATTTTATGGTTGGGGGTCACCACAACATGAGGAACTGTATTAAAGGGTCGCAGCATTAGGAAGGTTGAGAGCCACCAAGGCTGGAGGAAGGCTTGTTACTGTATTTGTCCCATTGCCCCTGTGACCGAGACTGTAGGGAGTTTTTGTTTCTTGTTTTTGTTTCCCACCTGTCAGTTGCACCTGGAGCTCCTGTGGGAATATAATGATGAGTTGGGAGGTATCTAGAGAAGCCCCGGGGCCTTTTCATTGATCATTTAGGTTGCTGCCCTGTTCTATTATCAATCAATGAGTCTCCCTCTTGTTATTAGATTATTTTGTCTTATTTCTTAAGTTTAAGGTAATATTCCCTCCAATGTCCTTCCTCCCTGCAATATGCGCATTAATTCTAGAGGTCCCTTTTTTTATATTATTTCTTTTTACAGTAATTAATGAATGCAACTGGTCCTGGCATTACCCTCCCGATTTTGTTGTTTTTCTGAGGCTGGAGCTGAAATACACCTGAAGTTTAAATGTTATCTCTAGGGAGGAAAAATAAGAGTGTCTAACTGCATGACCAGTGGTGTGTATGTAGAAGAAAGGTTACCATGGGGGCAAAGTCCTTGTTTTCCTGGTTTTTCACATTGCTGGGCACCAGGGGCTTTCCGCTCTGGTGACCTTCAGTATCTGGCTTCTCCTCCTTGCTCTGATCTTATCTGCCTAATTGTCTACCACATTCCCCCAAGGATCTTGGCTCTGAATCCTTTCAGGAAAAAGAGGACTAGGGTCACTTTTGGGGCTGCTTTTCAGTGCAAATGGACAATATTTTTCTTCAGAGCCACATGGCAGGTGACCAGCCCTGAGAGAGTACATAGACTTCCTTGAGAAAATATATCTTAGCCACTGATGGTGTCCCTAGTATCTCTCAGGGGGTTCATCTTCCACAGGAAGCTAGGGAACCCCCATTGATAATTCCAGGACTTACTAGCGGTCATCACTTGCTTCTGGATGGATCACCAAATGCTGAAACTGAACCCAAGTTTGGCTGCCTGTCACAACGAAAGTCAAAATCATGAGTCAGGTGCTTGCAAAAAGGAAAGTGGTTTATTCAAGTGCCAACTGCTGGTGACTTGAGAAGATGAGAGACTCTTGTCCTCAAAATCATCTTAACAGCTCTTGTCAAGCTATCTAATTATATATGATAAAAGGAAAGTGGGAGTTGAGGGGAGTATCAGGAGATTTTTCTGTGGTCATGTAGTTTGACTTGGCTGGTTATCCTGTTCCTGATACTAACCTTGCTCTCCTTTGGTTGGTAGTGAGTCTGTACATCTGGTGGTGACTGGAAACATGCAGTGTGTTCTGTCAAAATACTTAAGTAAAAATATGAGATTTTTAAAAGTATGTAAATTTGATTTCAAGGTTAGTTTAGTGGTAGCAATGCCTGCATATATATTGGGTTAGATTGGAAATGAACCCAAGCCCAAGATTTAAACATATGCAAACTTTAAAAATAAGCAGATTTCAAAAGTTTCAGCATGGAATGCTGAATGTATAAACTCAATCAAATGACTCTGTCTTTCATCTATCTATCTATCTATCTATCTATCTATCTATCTATCTATCTATCATCTTCTATCTTTCTACTTTTAGATAGATAGGCAGAAAGTAATTTATAATATCTTGAAAGTAATTTATAATATCTCCCTAAGCCTAAGGGAGAAAAAGAACTAAACATATATATTGTATTCTCCTTGGTAAATTTATTTTTCATAGGGACACAAGGATACATGTTATCAATTCTGAAATTACTTTGCATATATACTTGGGTTAAACAAATATGCAAATAATAGTAAAAACTGGGAGATATATTTTTCACATTCAGAATTGGAAGGTACCAATAAGCATGTACAGAAGGCTATAAGAAACTTAGTGATACTGGATTAGAGTTAAGGCTATCGTGAATACACACACACACACACACACACACACACACAGTAATATATATGTATGTGTAAAATGATAAAACATACATATATTTACATATTTAACTCTGTCTATCATCAGATAGATGTTGGTCATCATATAGATACATAGAGAAATAACTATAGATATACCTCTATACATGTGTTAGTATAATGCATATATTTACTTGTTCTGTTTAATGAAATATAATTTTATTAATTGTCATGAACGTGAGGTTTGTGATCATCAAGTTGAATTTTTTATGCATTGTTCTTCAGTTAAGTTCCATTGTGAATTTAAGAAGTTATATTTTACCACAATGGATTTGCCAAGCAAGACAATTTCAGAGAGTCAATCAAGTATTTGGTGGGTAAGAAGAGAGGTGAGAGAGAGGATTATGAAGCAATGAGGGAAAGTAGATATTATTGGGTCTAAAGGATTAACCTATTGATGTTGTTTAAGGATTGTTGAAGCTAGGTATTTTAAGAATCAACTGGGTCTACGGCCATACCACCCTGAACGCACCCAATCTCTTCTGATCTCAGAAGCTAAGCAGGGTCGGGCCTGGTTAGTACTTGGATGGGAGACCGCCTGGGAATACCGGGTGCTGTAGGCTATAAAAAAAAAAATCAACTGGAAAGATATAACATGGTGGTCAGAGTTAGGAATGAATCCTGTACACACCTCAATCCATATATGTAATATTAATGGGAGTTTAAAAATTGCTTACTTATATATCTGCTATTCTCTTACTCTATATTCTATGTAATTTCCTTAATAACAGAAAATAATTGATTTCTTTAAAACTTTTATTCCCAGGACCCTCAAACAAAATAGTGATTAAGACATAATAAACATTTAATTTGGGGTATGTAAATTATACACATATATAAACATATATATAATACATATAACTGTTGGATGTATATAAGTTTGGAAATTATTCAGCACAAGTCATTTACATATGTATATTTATGAAAAATGTATAAAATTATCATGAAGTTAATAACATCAATTTTAAGTGTGGTGTGATAAATATTTATTTTTAATTAAAAAGCATGATACTTAGCTCTGGCCAGTGGTGCTCAGTGGTTGGTGGTGACAAGTTTGATTCCCAAGTTGCAGGCTTGATCCCTGTTTAGAGTACCTGTAGGAAGATACCGATTGATATTTCTTTCTTCTCTCTCTCTCTCTCTCTCTCTCTCTCTCTCTCTCTCTCTCCTTTCCTTCTCTGAAATCAATGGGAAAGAAGGCATGATACTTAGCTAATGGTTTTGGTAAATGCTAAATTTCATCCTGTTAGAATTGACTTTTAAATCAATTTTATTTAAAAGTGATTTGGGGGTAGGACTTAATTTCATATATATTTTATAGTCTACAGTTAAAGCATATACAAATGAATATTCTTATAATCAGATAGAGATGTGGATGTAGGGAAGAGAAATGTGGACAAGAGAAGGAAAAGATTGGTGACAACTTTTGGACATAGATCACATTAAGAAGCCTCTACAGGTAGAGAATAGACGATCTTAATGTGTAAAAAATAATAATTAAATCTGATATTCTTTAAAATTCTGTTTGTGTATGCATTTCTCTGGCACTATTTTGTTCTTATAATATATGACTTTCTTATTATTTTTAAATAGTTTCTGCTTTCTGTTTTAGCTTCCCTAATATATTTTGTAAACTTGTTATAGGATACAATGTTTCTTTTATTTTATACATTTTATAAGCACTCTTAGATCATTATACTAATGAAACTGTCACTCAATACTGAGGTGGAATAAAAATCATTTTACATTTTTTCTTATTTTAATTTTCTAATTTTCCTTTATTTTCCAATTTGCATATCAAGTAAATACATAGTTTATATTTTGGCCTAGTTTTAAACAGGGCTATTTTGAGATATGAAGTTTTATACATGTAGATGATGCTTTCTAGCTTCAATAATATAGTAGCATTGATTCATCTAAATGAAAATTTTAATGTCACTGTACATTTCCTAATAAATGGAATGTGGAACATTTTGTATGTGTTAACTCATTTACATGAACTTAATTTTTTCTTCTATAAATGTATATGAATATGTACATATGTGAGCATATATAATTTTCTTTCTTAATTTTTTCACATTTCTATGCAAATGAAAATATGTAAAAACATTTCATAAGTTTTGAATTAGAGGAAAACCCATGTCCCTCTACTTAGCACTCTTGGTAATTATATTGTTCTATCACAACATCAGATTTAACCTCAATTTTTCTCAGTTTCCTCATTTAAAAAAATAGATTTGTACTGAATAATCTCTAAATTGGTATAACTTTAATTATTTAAGGATTTGGATTTTTAAAGCTATGTTGTTGAAAATAATGTTCAATAAAAAGAAAATAATGTCAAAAAAAGTTTCAAAGAAACTGTCCCTATACATAGTGCTTTTATTTCAAAAACTAGAGGCCCAGTACATGAAATTCATGCACGGGTGTGGTCCCTTAGCCTGGCTGGTGATCAGGGCCAATTGGGGCCTTCTGGCTGCCAACCAGGGCCTTCCTTTGTTCCATGCTGCTCCCTGGTAGTCAGCCACATTATAGCAAGCAGTCAAACTCCCAGTCAGTTGAACTCCCAAGGGGACAATTTGCATATGAGCCTTTTAGTATATAGGATGAGTATTTGCCTATTGTGCTGATAATTTTATTTTATAATTCATATCATTTTTCCAAAATATCAGTTCTTCAGAAATATAATTTGAGTTCAAAGAGATATGCCTAAAAAACTAAAAACAAAATATATGTGTGGACTATTGAGAGACTATTTTCCATGAATGTCTTATATTTCTGCACATCTTGAGAGTGAGTCAACTCTGCCTATTCTGTACTATCTATACAGTAAATGGTTTTGGAATATATGTCTATATATTCCCTTGATGCAAAGGGCAGATTCACAATAGCCCTGAGATATAACATTTGAAGCAAATGGCAGACATGGTTGCTATCTAGTGTAATAAAAGAAATGCTTCCATCCAAAGCAAAGAGTAGGTATGCTAAATAGAAGTTGCTCCTTAAGCTCAGAGTTCCTCTCCTTTAATGCAGCCCACCACATATATACTGGAATTTATTTGGGCCTATATTTTATGGCACCCATATGCAAGTCATATTTTGATTTTATGCTGCTTACTGTGCTGTGAGTAATATAGTCCTACATCTTTGACCCCGGAGTCTTAGATCTTTTAACATTTATGAAATTGTGGCATGCTAACTTGTTAGATGGAAGCAGGGTAAAATCTCAGAACCTTGACATTTCTTGGCAGTTTAGATGTGAAGAATTGGATATTCACAGATACATAGCTCTTTTGAAGAAGGATGAGAATCTGTTGGGTAATTTACAGGACTTAAGGGAGTCCATGGAAATCACTATGTAGATAAATTGTATGAACAATTGGCAATAAATGCTCCAGTATTTTGTTGACTTTCATTGGGAGAAAATTGAGGTGATGACTACTGATGGAGTATTGTGAAATGATGCAAAACTCAGCTTGCTTAATGGTATCCTGGTTGTTGCTAACTCTCCTATTGGATGGGGCATTTCTTTGCCATCTGGTTCTAAGCTCAGGTCTATGCCATTGTAATAATGAGGACTAAGATTCATTCTGAATGGACATAACTTTGTGGCCTATTCCCTTTCCCCCTCATCTGACAACAGTTACACAGATATGCTATCTTCACAAAATAATGATAGAAAGAAATTCATGACCACTATGGGCTGAAACCACAGCACTTTAAAAGCCTGGGGTCATTGGGGGATGAAGAAGTGGAATGCATAATGCTTGTAAAAGAAGAATAACATTACCCCAGGCTGAAGAATAGAAATACCCCAATACCAATCAGACATTTCTATAATTCATCATGACAATTTTATATTGATTCACAAAAACAGCAAAGAAAATATCTTAGGGTTGTAGTCATTGAATATCAGTTACTATAGGGAAGATCTGGCCCTCCTGAGGAAATTTTTCTGAAACAGAAAAACTTCCATGTGAAACCACAGGTAAGGCAATGAGTAGTATTTTGGATTGTATTGCCTCTGAAGGAGCTTAAAATACCAATGCATTGGATTCATTAGGGAATAAGAAACAGAACCAAATGTGTCTAGCTAATTTTTACAATCAATTCTTCTGACATGAAAAACACTCCTAGATCTTAAAACTGGTGGTAGATAGTTCTAACCGGTTTGGCTCAGTGGATGGAGTGTCGCCCTGCGGACTGAAGGATCCCAGGTTCTATTCTGGTCAAAGGCATGTATCTTGGTTGCGGGCACATCCCCAGTGGCGGGTGTGCAGGAGGCAGCTGATCAATGTTTCTCTCTCATCAATGTTTCTAACTCTTTATCCCTCTCCCTTCCTCTCTGTAAAAAAATAAATCAATAAAATATATTAAAAAATAATAATAAACTGGTGGTATATGCTTCCATTTGTTTGAATTAAAGTAGCTCTTATCTAAGAGCTACTATTATGACAATAAGAGAGAAAATGAGTTTGATAAAGATGAACTTATTTTAACAAGGTGCTATTGTCTTACTCTAATCAAAGCATGAAAACTGTGTGTTTCCAACAAAAAAGTAAAGTGATAAAAGAGTCAGTGGATCCTTAAAGCTGAAATTGATGGTATTAGGAATAATGACCATACAGCCAATATGAAATTTGAGTAAGACAATTTTGAGAGTTTGGTTGAGCATCAAGCATTCACTATGCTTGAGACTAAAAATAAATATTCTTTGCTCATTGCCTTGGATATATTTTTCCTCCACGCATCCTTAACCATCCCTGGCTTTATAATAATATAGGAGATTATCAGGATTGCTGACATCTTATCCTGTCTTCCGTTGTTTTAAAATGAAAGATGATTAGAAACGGAGCAGAAAATCAACTCCTTATCAGATGTATCATTAACAAATATATTCTCCCATTTAGTGGCCTCCCTTTTAGTTTTGTTGATGGTTTCTTTTACTGTGCAAAAGCTTTTTAGTTTGATGGAGTCCTGTTTGTTTATTTTTCCCTTTGTTTCACTTGTCCAAGGAAATATATTGGCAAAAATAATGCTGTGAGAGATTTTACCACCTATGTTTTCTTCTAGGATTTGTAGGTTTCATGACTTCTATTTCTAGTATTTTATCCATTTTGAGTTTATGATTGCATATGGTGTAAGTTGGTGATCTAGTTTCATTTTTTGCATTTACCTGACCAAATTTCCCAATGCCATTTAGTGAAGAGACTGTCTTTATTCCATCGTATGTTCTTACCTCTTTTGTCAAATATTAGTAGACCATAGAGATTTGGGTTGATTTCTAGGCTACCTGTTCTGTTCCATTGGTCTATATGCCTGTTATTATGCCAGTACCAGGCCGTTTTTATTACAATGGCTAATTTATAATATAGTTTGGTATCTAGTATTGTAATATCTCCAACTTTGTACTTCTTTCTCTAGATTGCTGAGGCTATTTGGGGTCTTTGTGGTTCTATATAGATTTTTTGGAATATTTGTTACAGATCTTAGAAATATGACATTGGTATTTTAATAAGAGTTGCACTGAATCTATTGATTGCTTTGGGTAGTATGGACTTTTAATGATGTTATTTCTTTGATGTATGAACACAGTATATGCTTCCACTTATTTGAATTTTCCTCAGTTTCTTTCTTCAATGTCCTATACTTTTCTGAGTACAGGTATTTTACTTCTTTGGTTAAATTTATCTTTTCGGTGTTATTGCAATAGTAAGTGAGATTCTTTACTTAAACTGTCTTTCTGATAGTTCATTATTGGTGTGTAAAAATGCTATCTATTCCTGATATTAATTATGTTTATTGCTATTTTGCTGAATGTATTTACTAGATTTAGTAGGTTTTTTTGGTGGAGTCTTTAAGGAATTCTATTTACAATATCGTGTCATCTGCAAGTAACGACAGTTTTACTTCCTCTTTTCCAATTTGGATGCCCTTTATGTTTTCTTTTTGTCTGATTTCTGTGGATAGAACTTCCAGTCCTATGTTGAATAAGAGTAGTCAAAGCGCACATCCCTGTCTTGTTCCTGATCTTAAGGGAACCGCTTTTAGTTTTTGCCTATTGAGTATGATGTTGGTTGCAGGTTTGTCATGTATGGCCTTTATTATGTTGAGGTGTGATCCCTATATTACCACTTTGCTTAGAGTTTCTGTCACAAATTGGTACTGGATTGTAACAAATGCTTTTTCAGCATCTATTGATATGATCATGCCGTTATTATCCTTCATTTGTTTATGTGATATATATGTTTATGTTTATTGATTTGCAAATATTATACCAATCTTACATTTTTTAATAAATTTACTTGACTATTTTGTGTGCTTTTATTTAATGTATTGCTAGATTCAATTTGCTGGTATTTTGTTGATGATTTTAACATTTATGTTTATCAGGGATATTGACCTATAATTTTATTTGTATTATCTTTATCTAGTTTTGGAATTAGAATAATGCGGACCTCATAAAAAAACACCTTGGTAAGTCTTCCCTCCCCTTGAATTTTTGGGAATAATTTGAAAATGATAGGCTTTAGTTCTTCTTTAAATATTTGGTAAAATTTGTCATTGAAGCTATCTGATTCATGACTTTTGTCTGCTGAGAGCTTTTCTTTTATTACGTCTTTGATTTCACTAGTTGTAACATATCTATTTAGATTTTCTGATTCTTTCTGCTTCAGTTTTAGATTTTATATTTCTAATAATTTATTCATTTTACCCAGCTTGTCCAATTTTTTGCATATGGTTGTAATTTATACAACTCAACACCAGAAAGAAAAAAAAAATCCAATTAAAAAAATGGGCAAAGATCTAATAGACACTTCTCCAAAGTGAACATACAGATCGTCAATAGACATTAAAAAATGCTCAATATCATTAATCATCAGAGAGATACAAATTAAAACCAAAATAAGATATTACCTCACATCTGTCAGAAAGGCGTTCATCAGTAAATCAACAAATAACAAGTACTGGCAAGGATGTAGAGTAAAGGGAATCCTATGTACTGCTGGTGGGAATGCAGACTGGTTTGGTTATTGTGGTAAAAAGTATGGAACTTTCACAGAAAATTGAAAATGAAACTTCTTGGAATATATACTAAGAAGTCAGAAATACTAACTTGAAAGAATATATATACCCTTATGTTTATTGTAGTATTATTTACAATAGCTAAAATCTAAAAATAGCCCAAGTGCCTATCAATAGATGAGTAGAAAAACAACAACAAAAAAAACTGTTAAATTTGCACAATGGAATACTACTTGGCTGTAAAAAAGAAGGAACTCTTACTTTTTGTGACAGCATGGATGGACATGGAGATTGTAATGCTAAGTGAAATAATCCAATCAGAGAAAGACAAAAAAAAATATGATCTCTTATATGTGGAATCTAATGAACAAAATATGCTGAAAAACTAAATAGAAGCAAAGGCATGGATACATGGAACATACTGACAGTTGTCAGAGAGGAAGGTGTTGGGGGAAAAAAGGTGAAGGGATTAAACAAAAAACATATATGCGTAACACATAAATACAGACAACAGTATGGTGATAGCCAGAGGGCAAGGTGGGTGGGGCGTAGATGGATATGGGCAAAGGAGGGGGGAAAATAGCAATGGAAAGAAACTTTGGGGTGATGGGTGCACTGTGTTGTGTGCAGATGATGTTTTATCGAGCTATACACTTGAAACCTGTATGGTTTTGCAAACCAAAATCATCCCAATAAATTCCATTTAAAATAAATAGATAATAGACCCAACCCAGGGACTCATTTGGTTGGAACATTGTTCTTATATCAGAATGGTTTCAGGTTTGAATCCCAGTCAGGGCACATAACTAGGCTGCAGGTTCCATCCCTGTCAGGGAGAATACTGGAGACAGCTGATGGAGGTCTCTCTCATCTCTCTCTCTCTCTCTCTCTCTCTCTCTCTCTCTCTCTCTCTCTCTCTCTCCCTCTCCCTCTCTCTCTCTCTTTCTAAAATCTGTAAACATATCTTGGTTGAGGATTAAAAGCAAAAACAAAAAAAACCCCACAAAATCTAAATAGATAGAAAGATGAGAGAGAGAGAGAGAGAGAGAGAGAGCTAAATTCTCCTTACTCCTAAAGATAACTGATGGCTATACACATCTAGGGAAATTTGAGGGCAGGAGTATCAAATTTTATGGCTTTTGTATATGTAAAAGAAAGAAAAGGAGTTGCACAAATTCAAAAATGAAGTTTGACCAAATTTTTCAGAATTGGAAAAGACACTAACATGAATGTTTGTGGGGCGGGGTGTGTGGATGTATGGTGTTTAGTGCAGCTTGCGGCCAATAAAATGTATGTTGTTGTTGCTTCTATCTCTGAATGTATAATACTAGTAAACATGTATATGCTATATGGTTACGATTGTGTTACACGTTCACTCATCCCCATTCCATAAGTGTCAGAGAGAATTCTAATGAGAAAGACAGCATACACAGAAAGGCTTGTACATCTGGGCTCCAGTAACTTCCTGGTACTTTTGAGTTTTTGTTTCTAATGTTTTGATGATTGGAAGCTCTGCAAATAGAGCCAGCTTCTACCAAAAAGCACCCTGTGCGAGAGTTTTGGATGTGTGGCCCACCCAACAGGTTTAATACGGACATCTTCCAAGTATAACATTTTAAAAAGCATCTCTTGGCTTGCTACTATTCTTGTTGAAATTAAATGCCATTTAGTTTCTGGTCTAAAATTCCCATTTTGTGGTGCATCATCTTTGACTCAGTGATGAATATGGTGAATAGTACCCAACAAATCTCATTAGTGAAATGGGAAATTTGTGTTCAAGAATGCAACCGATTGGCTCCAGCAGTAACTTGGTTACTCATGAAAAAGTAACAATTATTTCTTTATTGAAAATTTTACCTCTCCACTATTTGAAACAGAACTGCTAGCTCAGTGGGACTCTCCATTTTATAGTTTCACTTAAAATTGTGGGCCAGTGTCACTTCTGGTTTCAGGTTTCCAGAACATTTGCATTCCCATAATGGTGTATCTTTATCAAAACTGTCACTCAAAAATAGACTGGTAGTCAAAGTATTGATGGATTACCACAATCGCTACCATCTTTCATTCAGTCTCTTGGTTTTTTAAACATTGAGACTGACTTCTAAAATTCAAATTGTAAAATATTTCTGATCCTGCCTTTCTTATTTCCTCTTGGTCCAAAACCTTATTAAGCTACTTTGGTCCAAATATGTAGTTGACTCAAAAAAGCAATCCTCTTCTCTTGGCCAGTGTATGGCTGGGGGCAGGAGGAATAAGGAATATGGTTCTATAGAAATACCTTTTAATATTCAGAATTCCACCTTTATGCATTCTAGACATGTTCTCTCTAAAAAAGCATGCCTAGACCATCCTGATTGCTGCCATTCTAAAATAAAAGCCTAATCAAAAGGGCCTAGAGGATTCAATCTTAATTTTGATTTATTCAGGCATCTGAATTCTTTTGCTTGATTATGATAATCCCAGTTATATAATTAATTGAGTAGTTAGTTGAGTACAGTGTTTTCTAAGTCAACACTGCACATGTTAAAATAGACTAAGTTCAGAAAACTGTGCTTGTTCTTTTGCACCCAACCCTTCCATATGACAGATTATATATGAATATAACTTAATTTTTCCCAGTGACCACAGGTCATATGTGAATCTGATCTGTGCTCACTGGGAAAAATTAAGTTATAGTTACAGTAATAGAACAAACCATTTTTGTTGTGAGTGAAGAGCAATAATTTAGGCACCTGTTGAATGAATACCATAAAACTTAAGAGATATGGGAAAGAGAGGAGCACTTATTATCTTTGTCTTTAAAATCGCTTCCTTAAGCTTTTCTCACAAAGCCAGATGAGGCTCTCTAAAACTGTTACAAACAGCTTAATTTTATCCAATTTTTGGGTCTGCCAGGTGGCTCTCATCATGATTTAATCACCATATTTCTCAATATTACCAAGGAGTCATTTGGATACATCAGGGGAGGTCAGAGCTAGTTCCACTTTGACACACACAAAAATCTATCAGAGGCTGTTGACATATTTGGTGCACCCATCTTCATAGCCACTTATCAGTTAGTCTGTCCATACAGCAAATGAAAGCCAGGCTGATGATCAAGTGAACAAACAGGGCAGTCTTAGATGGCTGTCTTTAAGGAGATCTCTTAAACTATGATTAGACTCATTAGTCTAATGGAACTAGGTATTGAAAGGCCTACTAGCTGGCTGGTATAACACATAAGAATAACTGAGTGATGTAAGTCCTCCTTAAAGGGCCTAAATAGTTATTATCAGAAATTTGTTTGTTTGTTTGTTGTGTGTGTGTGTGTGTGTGTGTGTGTGTGTGTGTTTCTAGGATCAGTATGTGTGACCTAAGACTGCATGTCTTATATGGAAACAGAGAATGTCCTTGATTCTTTCCTGAAAACACAGTATCTTTAACAAAGTTGTTATAAAACCCCTTCAACTGTTTAAGGAAGCACAAGCAATACCTCATGTAGCCTTCAGATAACTGCAGATCCCTCCCCAAAATGGGGCTTGCGTTGGTTATTTGTGTAAGCTTTCCAGTGCAATAACAGACTAATTATTTATATGTATCATTTTGGAAGATATCTCCATGATGGTAATCATCCAATTAGGAAAAAATAAGAGAACATTTATTCTTAATTTTAGTTGAAGTGATTAGTAACAGCACCTCCACCGCAAAAGTGATTCTGGTTAGCTTCAACTCTCTAGCCAGTGTTGCTGAGATAGAATTTCCCTAGTCTTCCTTCTCAAAGGGTAAGGTGAATTCTGTGTAACTGTTAGTTTATTCTACTGTTTCTGCATTAATGAATTTGGCCAATTGGAAATGCCAGTAAAAATGTAAATGATAAAGCCACTGGGATTCTGGAATTTCTAAGGTAGATGCTGTTGTTGATGGGATTTTTATTTTTACTACTTTTAGATGCTTGGGTTGGTCTGAAACTTGTGGATAGGGATGGAGAGAATTGCTGAACTCAATACTGCAGGTTGTTCTCATTTTCCTCCATGTAATACTATTTAAAATGTCTTAATTGAATGCTATATGAGACAAATTAAATGGATATAGTCTCAGTCTCTCTTTTTTATATTTATTTATTTATTTAGGGTTTCTTATGGTTTAAAGTATTGTAAATAGTAGTACATATGTCTGACCTTCCCCTGACCTCCCTTACCCCCTTGCACATGACCTTCACCCCCTCCCCCAGTGTCTTGTGTCCATTGGTTATGCTTATATGCATGCATACAAGTCCTTTGGTTGATCTCTTCCCCCTCCCCCAACTCTCCCCAGCCTTCCCGCTGTAGTTTGACGGTCTCTTCCATGCTTCTTTGCCTCTATATCTATTTTTGTTCATCAGTTTATAATGTTCTTTATATTCCACAAATGAGTGAGATCATGTGGTATTTTTCTTTCAATGACTGGCTTATTTCACTTAGCATAATGCTTTCCAGGTCCATCCATGCTGTTGCAAATGGTAAGAATTTCTTCTTTTTTAGCGCAGTGTAGTATTCTATTGTGTAGATGTACCAGTTTTTTAATCCACTCATAGGCTGATGGGCATTTAGGCTGTTTCCAAATCTTAGCTATTGTAAATTGTGCTTCTGTGAACATAGGGGTGCATATATCCTTTCTGATTGGTGTTTCTTTTTTCTTGGGACATATTCCTAGAGTGGTATTACTGGGTTAAATGGCAGTTTTATTTTTAATTAAAATAAGTCATTCTTAACACCTCTCATCCCCTTCCCCTGCCCCTCTGATAGTCAATTCAGTCTCTTTTAATCAAATTAATCAGAGTGGATGATGGAATAGCAAACTCATGGAAAATTTTCATGCCATGGAGGCGGGAGTGGCTCCCACCACTGCTGCTGTGCTCGCCAGCAGTGACTCCAGATTCTGGCTGAGCAGCACTCCCTCTGTGGAAGTGCACTGACAGGCAGCTCCTGTGTTGAACATCTTCCCCGTGGTGATTAGTGCACATCATAGCAACCGGCCATTCTGCCATCTGGTCAATTTGCATATTAGCCTTTTATTATATAGGATATTTCGTCTAGCAGGGAAGCAATCCTGAGAATAAAGAATGAAGCCAGAGATATCACACTCACTGACTTCAAATTCGACTACAAAACTACAATAATTAAAACAGTATGGTAGTGGAAGAAAGACAGAACAATGGTATAGAACTGAGATCCCCCACAAAAAGAATCACATGCATATGGGCAAATATTTTTTACAAATGAGCCAAAAAGTTACGACGGAGGAAAGAAAACCTCTTTAATAAATGGTGCTGGGAAATTGAAAAACCACATGCAAAAAGAATAAAACCAGACTATAGTTTTTCCCAATATACATAAATTAACTAAAAAATTGATTCGAAGACCTAAATATAAGACCTGAAACAATAAATTACATAGAAAAAAAAAGCATAGGTACTAAATTCATAGACCTTAGTCTTAGAGAAGGTTTTATGAATTTGATCCCAAAGTTAAGAGAAATAAAGACAAAAATAAATGAATGGGACTATATCAAACTAAAAAGCTTCTGCACAACAAAAGAAATCCCAAACAAGAAAAAAACACAACCAACTGAATGAAAGAAAACATATGGAAACAACAGGTTCAAAAAATAGTTAATATACAAAATATATATTTAAAAAATCATGCAATTCAACACCAAACAAACAGAAAACCCAGTTAAAAAATAGGCAGAGGACCTGAACAGACACTTCTCCCAAAAAAACACAAATGCCAACAGATATATGAAAAGATGCTCAACTTAACTATTTATTAAACAAGTGCAAATCAAAACTATAAGAAGATACCACCTCATACCTGTTATAATGGTTATTATTGACAAGACAAGTAATAACAAATATTGGAGAGGATGTACAGAAAAAGGAACACTTATTCACTGCTCTTGGGAATATGAACTGGCACAGCCTCTATGGAAAACAATATGGAATTTCCTCAAAAATTAAGAATAGAGTTACTATATGACCGAGCAACCCTTCTTCTGGGTATCTAAAAAAATAATTGAAAACATTTATTCACAAAGATATATGCACCTCTATGTTCATTACATCATGCTTTACGTTGCCAATATATGAAAATAACCAGAGTTTCCTTTACTAGTTGACTAGATAAAGAAGATGTGATACATATATACAATGGGATACTGCTCAGCCATAACAAAATATGAAATACTGCCATTTGCAACAACAGTGAATCTTGGGAATATCATGCTAAGCACAATATGTCAGAAAAAATTTAAGAACCATATTATTTCACTAATATGTGGAAACAACAAATGAACAAAGAATAGCAAACAAAAAATCATAGACTCAGGCAACACTTATAATAGTCATCAGAGGAAAGGGGGGCAGGGGATAGTAAAGGGCAAGGGGGTCAGGTATATGGTGATGGAAGATTATTTGACTTTGGATAGTGGGCACACAATGAAATATACAGATCAAGTTTAACAGAAGTATACACTTGAAACTTATGTAATCTTATTAACCAACCTCACCACAATAAATTTAATTAAGACTTATAAAAAATAAAAATATTTGAGGGATTGGATTAAAAAAAAAACACAGAAAAGGGAAGTTATGCTTATTGCCTAATATAGGAGATTCAGAGTTCCTTTTTTATAAGCAAACCCACTATACTGGTATGTGCAGGTCATCCAGGCCCATATTATGCTGCCCCGTGGAAATCTGGATCAAGTGGAACCAATATACATGATGATGCTCATGAAACTCACTGCACTGTGAGTAATACCATTTATTTGTCTCTTATCCATGAGTCTCATGTCTTATGCACAGCATCAAAGAGATTATAGTAGGCAAAACTTTTTAGAATGTAAATAGTATAAAATTTCAGATCTTAAACATTTTTTGGCATGATTGTAAAATATTCTAGCCAAGCCTTTCAAATTACACTAAGTCAAGAGTAGATGCAGACCCAATTTACATAACTTCATTAAAAGGAAACATTATAATAAAAATTTTTAATATAGTTTGGTTTACATTTTGTATTAACTCAATTTTATTTATATTAAAAACAAAGGATAATGCATTTATTTATTTATTTCAGGACAGTTGAACTCCTTTGAATTATTCACAAAATATAAAAACTTATTCATATTTTAAAATGATACATAGGGCATCATAAATGCTCATAATAACAGGAAGTAAGAAATACAGACTTCAGAGCAATTTGAGTGTCCCTTCTTGAATGCTTTCGTCAGAATATATTTATGTAGTAATTTGGACTATTTTTGTATTTTATGAAATATAATATTTCTAGTTTATGTATTTTATGACATCATGCACATTATTTTATTTAATATGCTTTTACATAATGCAACTTGGACATCTGGACATAAAGTTAATAAAAGTCTAAGTTGCACATTTGGTGACATTCAATTCTTCTTTGTTTTATAATATAAATGCTAAACTCTGATTTTTATTGTTGCAAGATAGGCATTTTTTTTCCCTGTTCTGTATTCTTAGAGGTCATTTCACTGAAGGCTACAAAAACAGTTGTCTCATCAAGCATGAAAAGAGGTACCTGCAAATACTTAAAACTTCTTTTGAATTTCCAAGGGCAATATTTTAATTGTCTATAGTGTTATATTGTTATAAAGCCAGTGAAAACAAATCTTCAAATGAATCTGTTCAAAATCAAGAGCTAAGCAAACATTTTTTTTCTTTTTTTTAAATATTTGAATGTTGGGGTAAAATAATTAATATACTCTCTGCAAAGTCTTTACTCTTTAGTCAAAATTCAATTTTTAAATTGAATTGGCAATACTTAATTGAAGTTCACATCTAATTCCTGCTTAATAAAACATAATAAATCATACCACAACATCAGCTTGAGAATTGTATGAGAACTCAATAGACAGGTCAACTATGATTTCATAACATGTATGGACATGATAAACAACGTTACTTGATTATGCACAGTGGTTTCACTATATAGACAAGTCAATTATACTGACATTGTAATATCTAAGTGAGCTCTGGAAAACATTTTTATTATATACTTATTAGAAATTTTTGAAGGAAACGATGGCTTACTTTGTAAATAATTAGTAAGAGTTTTCCATAATTATTTATATTTTATAGGATTTTTAATTGATTTTTTAGAGAGAGATATGGAGAGGGAGAAGAAATGAAACATTGATGAGAGAGAGTGAAACATTAATGTGTGAGCGTGGAACATCAATGAGCTACCTCCTGCATGCCCCCTGTGGGGGATCAAACCCACACCCTGGACATATGCCTTGACTTGGAATGGAACCAGCAACCTTTGGATGCATAGGAGGACGCCCCACCAACTGAATTTCACCAACCAGGGCTTTCCATAATAATATAAACATAGCTTTTGAGATAAATTCAATATTCCCATTCATTAGTTATCTATTAAAAATAAATATATTTTGTAAAGATGAGAAAATTAATCAAAGGAAGGTTAAATATGTTAACAAGTCTAAACACTAAAAACTGATAAAGAGGAATCCTAGACTTTCAGACTAATTAGTGAAACTTAACATTTTCATCTCAAAAACAGTGTTCTATGCCCTCACGGACTGAGATATAAAGGGAGAAGTCATTATACTAAACATGCATAAACCAAATCATTATAATCCCCATAGGAAGCTCTGTTTAGTAGTGATATAATTTTTTCTCATGACATTGAAAAATAATCTTTCAAATTGCTTTTCAAATATTTATTCTCAAAGTTAAATTAAACATTTATAGAGGCCAAAAATAGGAAGTTACATACTGGCAGTTGATATAATTTAGGGGATTTTTCATCAAATTGCTAATGAATTCTAAATTGTTTACTTACATAAGCTCATGTTTAACATCTCAAAATCTTTAGAAAGAAAACAATACATTTAAGTATAATTAAACTATTACTGGCTATGAACAGCCTACATGGAAAGACTGATAGTGCACATATACTTTTAAAAGAAGCAAAATTATTTTGATCATTGTGAGAATTAAAATTAATTTTTTTCAAATACAATTGGCATTTTGCATATAGAGCAACTGCATTCAAGAAAATAGTTTCCAAAGTTACTATTTTAACTAAATCCCTAAGTTATTGAAGTTGTTTTAAAGCAATTTTGTCATTCCACTAAAATAATCATTACTAGATGTTCTGCATAATCACGGAAAATTTATTTGCTAATTAAACTATAGTAATTTGTATATAAATTATGTTACCATTTCACTCTTTTGTGGAATTCAGTAAATTTCAAAAATAAAGATTTGTGTTCTTTTAAGGGAATAAACTAATTTTCTTAAGAATGTCAATAATACCCTACATTTCTTCAGGAATAACACAAGGGTGCACATCTATGTGTTTAAAGGAAGATATCCTTCTATATTCTAAACATTTAATTTCTCAAACAAAAATGCTACGTGCATTATTCTTTATACTAAGACAGCCTTCTAAATATTTGGCTTGATGCCCATAAAAACTAGACACAATCTGCACATAAAATGTATAATATTTTTGAGGCTTATTGTAATTTTTATTTCATGTAATTTATTCATTTCATGTGTGCAACTCAATATTTACCATAAAAATATTATCCCAATAATTAGCTATAATATATTTTTTCTTACCTCTCCCCTGCCCTTAACCCCAGGAAATCACTATCTGTACTTCTTTGCAATCCTTTTACATTGAGAGAATTTTAGGCTTACAGAGGAGCCATAAAATTTAAGAAATTAATGTTGATATAGCATGATTAACTGAACTATAGAATTTATTTTGATTTTACTGCTAAAGGTCAGTTTATGGTTCAGGATTCAATCTAGAATTGATGTATTTCTCATGTTTCTGTGATAGGCAAGTTAGTGTTTATTTCTAACCTCACCCCAATTTATACTATGCCAAGAGTTTAATATCCTCACTAGAGGCCCGATGCATGAAAATTTGTGCAAGAGTAGGCCTTCCTTCCCCCAGCTGTCGGCACCGGCTTCCCTCCTGCACCTGGGACTCGGGCTTCCCTCCAGCCCCAGCTTTGACCGGAATGACATCTGGAAGGACATCTGGTCTAATTAGCATATTACCCTTTTATTATTATAGATCTGAGTGGGCAAAGTTTTTGACTCGAGGGCCACAATGGGTTCTTAAACTGGACTGGAGGGCCGGAACAAAAGCATGGATGGAGTGTTTGTGTGAACTAATATAAATTCAAAGTAAACATCATTACATAAAAGGGTACGGTCTTTTTTTTCAATAGTTTTATTCATTTCAAACGGGCAGGATCTGGCCAGCCGGCCGTAGTTTGCCCACGGCTGTTATAGATACTACATGTGATTTGTTACTTTACTTGATTTTTGAGGTTAGCACATTCTTATCACATGAATCCCTTAAAAGCAGAGAATAATTCATGGCTGTGGTCAGAGAAAGATGTGAAGATAGAAGGAAGGTCAGAGAGATGTGATGTCCCTGGTTTCGACCATGGAGGAAACTGACCAAAACCCAGGGAGTTCAGGCAGCCTCCCGAAGCTAGCAAAGTCAAGGACATTGAGGAAGGAACTCAGCCCTACAAAGCCTCATTTCAGCTCAGTGAAAGCCATGTTAAACTTCAGACCTGCAAAACAGTAAGATAATACATTTGTGTTGTTTTAAGTACTGAATTTGTGGTAATTTGTTACAGCAGCAATAGAAATCTAATTACAGCTTCTCCAATCTGTAACAGGTCTTCAAGAGGTTTGTTATATTTCATGACCTTAACAATTTTTTTAAAAAAGGGAAGTTAAATTATTTTCAGAATATGTCTCAATTGTGATTTGTCTGATTTTTTTTTTCTTTTTTGTCATAAGATTGGGAAAGTACCACAAAAGTTACATGTTCCTCTGCGAATAAATCAGTAATTATATGGTCACATTATGGATATGTGATGATAACCTTGAACACTTGGTTAAGGTTGTGTCTTGCTAGGATTCTCACTCTAAATTTACTCTTTTTTTCTTTATAATATAGTTTATAGTTTTTTCTTTGAAAGTAGATATATATATATATATATAGTATATTCCATTTTAACTTAATCATTTGTCCATTCATTTTTGCTTTCATTGGTGGGTCTAGCCTGTGACAATTATTTCTGTAATATTCTACTAGTGATTTCCTAGTCACCATTCTTCCTACATTTTTAATTGGAATTCTACTTTAAGAAAGAGTTATCTTCCTTCCTTCCTTCCTTCCTTCCTTCCTTCCTTCCTTCCTTCCTTCCTTCCTTCCTCCCTCCCTCCCTCCCTCCCTTTTTCCTTCCTTCCTCCCTTTCTTCCTTTCTTCCTCCCTTTCTTCCTTCCTTCCTTCCTTCCTTCCTTCCTTCCTTCCTTCCTTCCTTCCTTCCTTCCTTCCTCCTTTCCTTCCATCCTTCCTTCCTTCCTTCCTTCCTTCCTTCCTTCCTTCCTTCCTTCCTCCCTTCCTTACTTTTTCTTCCTTCCTCCCTCTGACTCCCTTCCTTTCTTTTTCCTATTTCTCTCTTTATTTCTCTAATAGTGTGAACACATGGATGTTTGTTTTATCTTTTGGTTATAGTCAAGTGCTATCATTATTTATTTTGTTACTCAGTGTATTTCCATTTAGGCCATTGGAATTCTCTAAAGTTAGTTCCTTACACCCTTTTGACATTCTTGTCTTTTTATTATCCTTCTTTAGCATTGGAATCATTGGATTCTATGAAGAATTATGACTTTTCCTGGTGAATAATAAAGATCTGGGCAGTGGGTTCACTTGTTGCTACTAGAGTATAAAAGCTATATTTTTCACTATAAAAGGCAAATATATATTTTTAGTGATTGATCCCAGAATAAATTTTGGGTTAAAGAAGAAAAATTGACACTGTAGTTCACTAATAGAATCAAGTTAAATTTGTTCAGTCTGTAGTCATTTATTTTTATTTTTTCATTATTTGAAAATTGAAATCAGAAACCACAGGGCTTATTATCATTGTGCACAATGACCACAGTGCCATTAAATGGGCATTCAAGAAAATAATCACTATTGCAGATTATTATTGATAATTATGTCTTGAAGCAAGAATAAATTAAGCATAAAATATTGTAACATAAGAGAAGAGAGGAGCAAAATAAAATTAAAATTAAATATGAAAAATTTCCCCAAACAACTGTTGTTCTTGAAAAATTTAAATCCTGGGCAGTCTAGCTTCACTATATGCCTAAAAGACACCATGAACAATCTTGCATGTGCTTGTACTGATCTGTACTAAGACCTTGATAATTTTACTCATTGCATCAGAACTGTTCATGGTGGTAGCTTAGAATCCCAAAATATGTTTTGACTTGGAAAAAGAGACTTGACACCCAGAAAAAAAGTATTACCCATACAATACAATCTTGAAATGTATTACCTACTTAAAATTAGCAAACTTTACTTAAAATAAGAATATAAGGGTTTATTTTGTAGGGTAGACTCCTGTAATATCTAACTTGAGGCATGATTGAAAGGGATTTTGATTATAATCTTGGAATTCTAAAATTAAAAAAAAAACATGTTCTTTATCTTTTATAACTTTCATGATATAGATGGTCTAATAATGCATTAAAAAGACTTGTGAAATTAAGCTGCTTATATTTTTAGCCTATACTATTTCTTAGAGCACTATTAATTTTAATTAATTTACATATGAATGAATTTTTCAAATAACTATGATTCTAATTATTATTCAACTATTATAACTTTAAAAATACTGCTGAGAATTACTTAAATAAGTATGTTTTACCTCTATGTATTCTTGTCTATAGCGTAGTTAATTTGGTACTTTAATTGCTCAAATCTAGTGTGAAAATAGAATAAACTATAAAAACAAATGTTTTTGCATTGTTTTTGTTGGAAAACCAGAAATATCTGAATGACAGCCAACAGAGCTCTCCTTTGAATAAAGTTCATGGAGTTTGGTGCTTAATCCTTATAATATCTAATTTGGAAGCTCAGAGAAATTATTTGTTCCACGCTGCTTATTTGCCCCAAATTGAACTCTTTCACGCTTCAGTGGGTGCTCCTAATTCTAATGTATTTTTGGTTGGATGACTATGCCATATTCATCCTATCCACATCTTCCATTAATTTATTAGAGACTTGGCAGTCATAATTTCAAGAGGCTTATTTTTATGAGACACAAAAGTTCTAATGCTTTCAGTCTCTTAAAACAACAGTTATATCATCTCTTTACTACCCTATACCTAAGATGACCAGACAACTTTCCACCACACTATGACAATATTGAGAGTCAATAGGGTACAGTTAGTAATGACTCCAGGACAAATGAGAATATGCATTGTCTGAGCATATCAATTCAGATTGATACGTTGCATATACCCATTTTATAATTTTAAGTAATAGTCTTTTTTGTTTTTAGGTTAATGTTCCAATACATATGCAGTGGTTTGTACAAGGCATAAAAGTATTAACATTTAACATCTGAATATTTTTTATAATAGGGGAACTACTAGAGTCCACTTTCTATTATTAATATTATTTAATCCTCACCCAAGGATATTTTTCCATTGATCTTTACAGAGAGTGGAAGAGAGAGGGAAAGACAGAGAAATATCGATGTGAGAGAAACACATTGATTGGTTGATTCTTGCATGAGCCCCAATTATGGCCCTGGCCAAGGAGCATACCCTTGACCGGAATGGAACTCGGGACTCTTCAGTCTGCAGGCTGATGCTCTATCCATTGAGAAAAACAGGCCAGGGCCCCACTTTCTATTATAGTCTATTTCACTCAGTCAATTACTAGCAACTATGATCTACAAAAGTCACAAACCTATATATTTTTTTCTTTTTGCTATCAAGCACATGCATGATATTCACATTACATTTCTTTTTTCTGATGAGGATAATTTTTAACCAGGCCCCATTTAATTCCAAATCTTTATTCACAAAACCCCTAGAAAAATTAGTACTATTAGCTTTATATTTTAGACTTTAAAGATATATTTGTTTCCCCCATTTGAAGCTAATCTAACACTTTGCTAATGGCACGTACAACTTTACTAAATGTTAATTTGTCAATGAAAGAGAATATGATGGAAATGAGATTATACCCTAAAGTCTAATTTCTGGAATAAAATCTTGGCTCTGCTACCTACAAGTTATGTGATGTTAGGGAAGTCACCACTTTTCTGCACTGAATTTTATGATTCTTTGACCATCAAATGGTAGCCATAGTTGTTTTGAAGACTAAAGTAATGTAGATAAAGTGTTAGTATATACTATAATAAATTAAACATAGGTGAAGTTTAAATATTTATCATATTTAAGTTATTTTTATAAGAAAGTATAAATATATCTACATTTTTATTTGTTTATGAATATTGTATGTATCTTTATAAATAATATATGCAAGTATCTGTTTATGTATTTTTATAATTTTGTCTATACTTCACTATGTTTATAAATAAATATATACAAGTCATTATGTTTATACTTATGTTTTTATATTTATAATATTTATATTTTTCATACTTATAAAGTAATTGAAGTATAATACTTCTAATAAATTGGGTAACATGTGCAAACTACTGAACACTATTACATGTTAGTTATTTTGCTATTTCATTGCTAGGAAAAATTTGATTCACCTACAAACTTAGTAGTTTCACTATGATATAATTTCTACAACACTACTGAGAAAATGTTATTAATAGACATATCGGAGATTGAGACACAGAGGAAAAAATGTTGAAGTAATGATTTAGGTGTAATGGTAATTTATAACTGTCCTTTGGTACCATCTTTCTATCCAAATCAATTTATCATTCACTAGAATATAGCTACTTTAATCTCAGCGGCTGTATTTGTTTTAAATGCATTGTAGACTATTGCTTTTTGGAACATTTGAATAAGTAAAAATATCTATCAGTTATACACTTTCTGCATACTTTTTATCACCTCAAAACAAAAACTGATCATAAAATTGTCATCATCAGAATTACTTTTTTTGAGTGTTTGCTATATTTACTTCCTAGGAAACCTTTCAATGTTTGTATAAAGTACAGAAAGTACAGATTTAAAAAAAAAAAACAATAACGAGACTAAACGAAATTGCAAGTGTCAGGGCACTTGCCAAGCTTGGAGAAATATTGATGATGGTATGGTTCTGAAATAAACTCAATCTGTTTGGCTCTCAGACTACTGTCTTTCCATGTGTTTATTTTCTTTACATAGAAAAATGTTGCTTCAATAGACGAAGAACAGATTCTCATCTGAAGAAACTATTAATGGCAGAGAAGAGTCAAGCTGCAAAATAACAACCTAATTTGACCAAAACATTATAGACTGCTTTCTAAATTCTGTCACATTTCCACAAAAGAATGCAACTGAGTCAGATTTGTTACTAAAACCATGAGGCCATGTAAAGTGCATGTGTGAGAGAGAACAAAAAAACTAGATTAAAACAATTATTAAAAATATACTAAGGCATTTTAAAAAATCATCTGTTTTGATGTTTGAAATGAATCTTAGCTATAATTTAGGTCAATTTTTTTTTTCACAAAAAGCAAATGAAAACATAGTATTTATTAAATAAGTTGTCCAAGGTCACATAATAAAATTGGTCAAACTCATTTCTATTGAGTTTAAAAAGCAGTTCTTTTTACTTATTCCTAGTATATCTCATATAAAGTCTTATTAGAAGTTAGAGATATATATGACATAAATCGTAGTGTATGCAAAAATCCAAATATTATAGCATAGATATGACAACCATGTTATCAATTTAACCTATACAAATTAATGTGCAATCTCAGGTAAGAAAGAATTAATTAATGCATAATTACTTTTCTGATATTCATAGGGCCAAGATATACTTTATTGATATGGAGATAATTTTTTTGTCACTGTGTATTGAATAAGTGATAATTAATAAGCAGAAGTTCATGGAAGATTAAAACACTTTTTTTAAGTTGCAAGGTAATATTCCTGTAATGACTGCAATATTGAATAAATTCTACTAACTATCATTTAACTTAGTTCATGAGGACTTATTAAGTTTTATTAAAAGAAAGACTGACTTAAGAGCTATTCTCTATGATTTGCTAACTGTGTGACCTTAAGAAATTCATTTAAACTCTCTGTGTCCAGTTGTTCATTCTAGAGCATAGGAATCCTATATAATAAAGGTGTAATATGCAAATTAACCCTCCCATCCTCACAAGATGGCTGCCTACAACCAGGCCAGCAGGGGGGTTAGTGATGGGACGACCAAACGACTGAACAAGAAGGCTGCATGGGGCAACCAGGCCAGTGGGGGGCCGTGAGGGGTGACCAGGCAAGCAGGCAGGTGAGTGATTAGGAGCCAGTGGTCCAGAATTGTGGGGGGGATGTCCAACTGTCAGTTTAGGGCCGATCGGCCCTAAACTGGCAGTTGGACATCCCCCAAGGGGTCCCAAATTGGAGAGGGTGCAGGCTTGGCTGAGAGGATCCCCCGCCCTGTGCACAAATTTCATACACCAGGCCTCTAGTGCTAATAATAATGGAGAGGGACATTGGAAGGATTAAAAAGTTAATTCATGTAAAGCACTCATTAAAATTCTGACTATTTTTTCATATTCTCTTTTAAGTTTAACATGACATATGCTTTTATAAGACTTTTTATGGTATTTCAATAAATACTTTTTAATGAAAGGTATAAAAACTATTAGCATTTTGAGTTTTTCTTTAATACTTCTGTTCTTGCTGTAATGTTGCCATTTTCTAGAATCATGACTACCTTACAATGAGAAAAAAAATAGTTTGTTTTCAGGGTATAAGGACATCCATGCAATCAATTGTTGGAGGAAATGGTCTACATGTCATCATGGTGAGATGAATAACTCAGCTCTGCCTCTAGCAATATCAACAATATTTCTGCAAGTGACATAGGTTTCTGCAGTCAAAAGCAGTTTTGTAGATGTCAGATAGCAATGTTAATTATTGCTTATGTTAGTTCACCTATGTACCCTAGGAAGATGATGTGTTTTTATAAGCATTTAACACGTTTCCTATAAAACTTATACAAGTTTTATAATTACTATTTATCCAACTTCTCTTTTTGTCAAATGTGTTTTTGTTTAGCAATCAACCTAGATTTTATGGGTCAATTATAATGCAATAAATAGCAATATGTTTTGATATCACTTTAAAATATTTTCTGCTAAAGTTACTCCAAGCTACTCTTCAAATGACTTCACCAAAGTAGTCACTTCTAGTTTGAAGGCCCTAACCAATACATAGGCTTTGTCTAAGATATAAAATTTTTCTTCAAGTAACTAAATCCAATTCAATTTTTACAAAGGCAATTCTTTGTTCTTATAAGTTCAAGACCTGTAATAATTTATGCAAGATGTGGACAATGAAGAATTATATATGGCCTCTGTGAAGAAGTTTAGAATATAGAAAATATTGCAAATAAATATGAACCTCATTATTAAAAATAAAGGCCATATTCAAGAATATGTGCAAAAATAAATATGAAGTGCCTTACTGGAGAATAGTAAATTAGTTTTCTTAAAGAGATAGAATTTAAAGTAGTATAGACATAAGCATATTTCAAGATGCTTTCAAATCTACATCAACTTAACTTTGACTTTAATATATTTCATGTGATAATTTTGATATATCCTATTCTATACCAACCTTCCAAAAAAAATCAATTGTTCCTACTGGTCTCAGCCCCTCCCCCTTGAAATGAAATACCAAATAAAAAAGAAAGAAACTCAGAGATGAACCAATATGATTATCTTACAGGAGAATTATTATTAAATTTTGCTCAATAGGTATAAATACTACACAGTTTAAAATTTTTATTTTTAAATATTTTACTTTTATATTGTTCTTTATACTTCAATATATCCTTGTTATAGTATATTATAGTTACAGACAGGATAATGGATTTTTTTCATATTTAAAATATCAAGATTAGGGCATTCATTCATTCAATACCACCTAAAACCCAATATTAAATTAGTACTAAAATCTGTGTATCCCATAGGCCTTGTTTAATCAATTATTGATTTTATTATTGTTGGAAACAATATCACATTGTTAAGATTATAACATTACAATATTTAAGGCAGTTAATTTTTCCTAAATCTTCCAGGTCAAGAGCTCTATGAAATTAACAGACCTATTATATTTACAAGCCATCTTTCCAAACTTTCTTAGCAGTCTCTCTTTGCTGTTATCCATGCCCCTGAGTGTGTTAATTCATCATTCTTTTTCTGTCAGCTGTCTGCAGTGTTAGTTGAAGATTTTCAAAATGCCTGAAGGGTGCACTGTCAGCTGCAGATACCTGAGTCAACGTGGTGATATCGGTTGATTTCATTCTAGGCAATACACATACACACATATACTGGCACACAGTACACCTTGTAGAGGCACTTGACACATTTCAAAATATAACCTTTTGTGATTAAGTGCCTTAAGCAGTGCAGAAATTTCACAATAATATTTCTGCCCCTCGATTATTTTTTCAAAGTTTTGAGAACAGATATTCTTCAAGAGTTGCTTTGAAAAAAGTTGATGCTCCCCCTAATACTTGAGTAGATTGGGAAATAATCTAGCCTCTGCATTGTTTTATTTTTTAATGAACTTCAGCAAATAAAGAAGCCAAATATACTTACTTGCAAACATAACCATTTGGATCCTTAGGGATATACTATATACACACAGGCTATTAATTTAAAAAGCAAACTCCAATTTTCTCTATAGTGTAAAAAGAAAGAAAGAAGGTAGATGGACCCAGGCACAGATATTGCACTTAAAAAAATTCCAAGTCCAAATGAAAGTTAAATTCTGTTGATATCTCTGCCCTGTCCCCATCACTGTTTTATCTCTGGTTTTCTCATAGCTTTCAAATTTCCTTTAGTAATAGTATAATCCATTAAATTAGCACTCAGGCTAAACATGCATAGTTATCATGAACTGATTTGCTTTTATCCTTGCTTTACAGTGTACTTTTCCTGACAATGGATCAAATTAGTATCTGAGATTATTCATATCACTTTGCAAAAACAAACAAAAAAACATCTGAGAATTTGAGTATCTGAGCGTTTGTCATGAAGTGTGTAAAATTGCTTAAATATGTCACGATATGTAAGGCTTCTTCTAGGACCCAGAAATCAAAGTTCCTGTTTGTCTTAATTGATGCCAACTTTCATGGCAAGAAATATTAGCAAGTACATTAACATGTTTCATTCATTCACTTGTATAAGTAAAACATTTTTGAAACTATTATCTGGATAAATATTTGAGTAATATGTGGGCAAATATATGGATAATAAACCCCATAGCAGTATCCAATACTGAGTGAAATATTACTTCTACTTATTGATTCACAAACACATGTTTATGTTGTGTATGGTTATATAGCTTTAACTATAAAATCAAACTTAAATTTCTTATCTCATAAAATTGAAAGCATAGTCATTTCAGTCTCTCAGACAACAGATACAATGTGCCTCACTGGTAGATCCACTGTCAGCAGAATTTACTGGACCAGAGTACACTAAAGGATCCAGAGGCCATCTGTAAAGTACCGGCAGAGGGAATAGTCAGAGGTGGGTTCAGGTTTCCAGATTACTGGCAGCAGGAACTGGGGCAGGATGTGCTGTGGCACACAGAGGACAGCAAACTGCAAATGTCCTGAATTTAGGAAACCTGATCCAAAAAGAAATTCAAAAGTAAGAACGCAGAATAGTGGGTCCAGTGTCGAGGCAGAATTCAGGGTCAGGGGAAATACCTAACGGGACAGAATCCAGGCTCTCCTCCAGCACACGTGAGGCCGAGGATGAAACTCCCTAGAAGACAAGAAAGCACTGATCTTAATTCATTTTTTCTTATACTGACTGGTTGGTGTTTTCTCCTTTACTAATTACTCTTATGTGTATGTTATTAGAATTGAGTGATCATTCCCTTTGAAAAGTTCTGATCCATAATTTTATAGGATACTCTGCCCAACCCAAAATGTTTTACTAGAGAAATCTAACTAGTTTAAAAACCATTGCTATAAACAATGCATTACTTTAGTAGCCTTTAGTTGTGATGTGCTTTTGTAATTGTATATATACACATTTTATGTGAAGTTGTATTCATATAAATTCCCAGACATATAGCCGAATAGACATATTTCACAATAGTGGGCCATTAGATGTATTCAAGTGTGATTGTATTTTTCTTCTGTGGTAAAATTTTGTTTTATAAGCTTGGAACTAGCCATTAGTGCACAAACAACTAACATTTTAATTCCTATTATAAATAAATTATATCCAAGGTCATATCTAAGAACTTTTTATAAATGATTCTAATTTAAGAGAGGTTCATAATTCACTTTTTTTTGAAAGTATATAGCTCATTTTCTTCTTTGGAGAAACTTTTTCCTTTTTATTTCCCCTCAAGGTCATATAACGCTGTATCAGATAGCAACAGAGCTTCAGCAATAACAGCAGATGCCAACTTAGATTAATGTAAGTGAATATTTTTCTTGCAATTTTTATAGTTCCTCTTCTTTGCACCCATTTTGACAGGGAACAATGTTGGGTTCAATGCCAGATGCCCTAGAGGTGCCCTAGAGTTATTTTAACGGATTCAATTTGCTTCGCTTTTCATGTAAGAATAGCTTTTCTTCTTAGATATTTTTGAGATATAGGAGAAACTATTTCTTACATAAAATATTTTTAAAAGTTTACTTTTTATATAAACTTTTATTATAGAATCATATAATTTTAGAACTAGAAACCATAGCGATCACTTATTCCAGTGTTTCTCAAGGTGCATAGGATAAAAATATTCTATCATTCATTTTATGTTTTTCTTCATGAATATAGTGATTAATGCCTGTTTTTCACACTTTTCCTATTCCTTCATAAGGTCAACAGTGGATAATTTAACAGGTTAACTTCTTTGCAGTACATTTTGAATTGCAAAACACTGGAGTGGTTCAACGTTTTACTTCCCATAAAGAAACAAAGGTACAGAACACTTGAGCTCATTGCACAAGAGCACACACGTATTAATTAGCAGAGGCACACCTAGAAGTGCTAATGGCTCACAAGTGTGGGGCTGGTCCCCTCTTACAATTCTTATTCTATTTTTCACTACTCCACCCCCCTCCAACTTCATAATTTCATGATTGAAAAATCCTGTCTCTTCTTTGTCCATTTTTCTGCTTTGTTTTTTATTTTATTTGCTTTCTTCTTAGTTTCAGTAACTTTTTTGCATTTAGGTACCCTGTGTCAGAGTCCATATAAAAGCTAAATCAGATTATCTATATACTAGATGTCCAGTGCACGAATTCATGTACAGGTGGGGCCCGGCTGACCTGCCCTTATCGGGGCCAATCGGGCCAGTTCTGCAGGGGAAAGGGGCTATGGGTGGCTGGCCAGCTGGCCCCACCCCCAATTGGTGTTGGGGGCTGATCGGGGTGGGGCTGGCCAAAGGGAGGGGCCGTGGGCAGTTGGCTGGCCGCCCCCTCCCCCTGATTGAATGCCTGATCAAGGGGACAATTTGCATATTAGCCTTTTATTATATAGGATATAAAAGCCTAAGCTACTGTTCGACCGTTCAACTGATAGCTATGACATGCGATTACCACCAGGGGCAGTCACTCAATGCACAGGCATGGAAACATGGAACAGACTGATGAATCTCAGAGGGAAGGGAGGAGGGGGGGGAAGGGGAAGAAGAGATTTACCAAAGATCTTATATGCATACTAGAGGCCCAGTGCATGGATTCATGCACCTGTGGGGTCCATTGGCCTGGCTTGAGGGGATCAGGCTGAAACCGGCCCTCTGACCTCCTCTGAGGGGCCCCAGATTGCGAGAGGGAGCAGACCAGGTCGAGGGACCCCACTGGTGAATGAATCCATGCACCAGGCCCCTAGTGTTATAATATAATGATTCAGATATCATTTATTGCCCCAATTTCAATTTTTCTGTCCAGTGTCCTTAGTGCTTTGAACACTGTCTATCAAACAGTCTGTGCAGTGAGAAAGAGTCAAACTCAAGTTTCACATACTGACTCCCTGGGTTTAAAACCTGGTGTTTTTATTTACTGTACTAGAGGCCTGGTGCACAAAATTTATGCACTGGAGGGGTCCTCAGCCCAGCCTGTGCCCTCTCAGAGTCTGGGAGCTCTCATAGGATGTCCAACTGATGGCTTAGGCCCCCACATCCCAGGGAGAGGGTCTAAGCCAGCAGTTGGACATCCTTAGTGCTGCTGCAGCAGTGGGAGAGGCTCTCACCACTGCCACTGCACTCACCAGCCGTGAACCCAGCTCAGGGCTTCTGGCTGAGCAGTATTCCCCTTATGGGAACACACTGACCTCTGGGGGCAGACATCTGGATTCCAGGATTTGCTCTAGCTGCTGGAAGGCACCCAGGACCCAGGCTTTCCTCCGCCCACTGGCAGGCACCTGGGCCCTGGGCTTCCCTCCAGCCGCCAGCAGTCACCCAGGACCTGGGCTGCCCTCCAGCCCCAGCTTCATCCAGAAGGACATCAGGAATGACATTTGGAATGCTGTCCAGTCTAATTAGCATGTTACGCTTTTATTATTATAGACTATTGGCCCTGTGCATGAAAATTCATGCACTGGATGGGTGTCCTTCAACCAGACCTGCCCCATCTCACAGTCCAGGAACCCTCAGGGGCGGGAGGCGACGTGACAATCAGGGGAAGGCGACATCCCCATCACACCTTTGCTGCTGCCACTGCTGGCAGCGCAAGCCTCAGTAGGCCCTGGTTACCTGAGCCTCAGGCCAGCCCTGGGAGGCTGGGAAGCTGCCATTCAAGGCTTGCCTGAGCTTCAGTCAGTGGGGGGGTGAGGAGAACCCGAGGCCCCTGGCAAAGCTGAGGGGACTCCGGCAACCAGGGTGTGGAGCAACCAGCCCCAGCTGAGGAATGGAGAATAGTCTCAACTACATGAGTTATAACTTTCAATTTGTTGGACACAACAGTTAGGCTTCAGCTTTGGGGGAGGGAGAAAGAGAGGGATAGGCAGCTCGTTGTAGGAGCCTGGGTGAGCTGTCAGCCAGTGGGGGGTGCAAGAGGACCCGAGGCCTCCTGCAGGGCTGAGGGGATTCCAGTGGCAGGTGCGCGGAGCAACCGGGCCCATCCCCGCTGTGGGTGCTGCCATCTTGTGAGGGTGTGATGGTCAATTTGCATATTACCTCTTTATTATATAAGATAATCTTGGGGGTGTTGTTACACTGCACTTTTGTGCAGTTATCTGTAAAATGTGCATAATAATTGTACCTGTCTCATAGTTCAGCTAATTAAGTGAATTACTGGTGTAAAATGCTTAGAATAGTGCCAAGCACATAGTAAATATTCTAATTGTAAACTATTAAAATTTCCTCTTACCTGTTACCATCCAGCCACACTGACTTTATTTCTGTTATTTGAATACTCTTTTCTAGGTTTTTAACTCTTAAGATTTCATTCTTCATGTAACCTTCTGACCCAGGTGTTTCCTATATATGCTATCTTCTTGACATAATTTCCTGTGTATATGTGTTTTACTCATAGAGATCTTACCTAACTTTCAAACACCACATACATTTTTTTTTTCTGTCATATCAACCTATATTCACTTTCTTCACATAAAATTTTGGAGCTAGTTTCTTGTTTGTTTGTTTATAAGCTCCTGCATGTTGTAACCCATGCAAATGATGAAGTTATTTATATTAGTATGAATTCCTACTCATCAGAGTAGCTTAAGAGTAGTTATTTGCCATCAGAGTTTGAAAAGCCACAAAGTTACTAGACCCTTCAAGCTACTGTTAAATGAGTTTATTATTATTTTTAATCTTTCTTTTTTCTATTTTACAGATATTCTTTTCCTTACAATCCTGTTTATCAGATATGACTTTGTATATCTCTAAAAAATATAAGTATAAAGGTGAATAGTTTCTGGACAATTTAAGAATGAAGGAGACAGACTTCTTTCTCTGAGCATAATATCCTTTAGGTCACCCATGTCATCACAGATAATATTTCATTCTTTTATCTTGTCAAGTAATATTCCATTGTACATATGTATCATAGCTTTTAATCTGCTCATCTTTTGATGGGCACTTACATAACTATTTATCTTAGCTGTTGTAAAAAGTGCTGCAATAAATACCGGGGTGCATACATTTTTTGAATTAGTATTTTTGGTTTCTTAGGATAAATACCCAGAAGTCGAATAAATCAGAGAAAGACAAATATCATAGGATTTCACTTATATATAGAATTTACTGAACAAAGTAAACAAAATAGAAACAAGCATATAGACACAGAGAGTGTACTGATGGTTGCCAGATGGGAGGGGAGATGAGGTGAAAGAGGTAATGGGATTAACAAGTACAAATTGGTAGTTATGAAATAGTCATGGGGATTTATAATATAGCAGAGAGCTGAACCGGTTTGGCTCAGTGGATAGAGCGTCAGACTGCGGACTGTAGGGTAGTGGGTTCGATTCCGGTCAAGGGCATGTATCTTGGTTGCGGGCACATCCCCACTGGGAGGCATGCAGGAGGCAACTGATCGATCTCTCTCATTGATGTTTCTAATTCTCTATCCCTCTCCCTTCTTCTCTGTAAAAAATCAATAAAATATATATTTAAAAAATATATTTTAAAATATAGCAGAGGGAATGTAGTTAATAATATTGCAATAACTGTGTATGGTGCCAGGTTGGTACTAGAAATATTGGTATTATGTAAAGTGTATGGTTGTCTAGCACTACACTGTACACCTGAAACCAATGCAAAATAATATTGAAAGTTAATTGTAATTGAAATATAAAATTAAAAAGCACAAAAAGAATTATCTTCTATACTAATAAAAGGGTAATATGCAAATTAACCATCACTCCATGACAAAGATGGCAGTGCCCATAGCCACAAAGATGGTGGTGCCAGCTGGAGCCACGGAGCCAGCGGAGTGGGTGGGAGGCTTGGCTTGGGTGGCGTTCATGGAGCTGGCTGCCCAGAGGCCCTCCCTCGGTGACTGGACTGGTCATGCAGGAGGCTTGGCTTCCTTCATCACCTGTGGTGACGAAGGAAGCCAAGCCTCCCACCCGCTCCATCCAGCTTCATGGCTGCTGCCCAAGTCAAGTCCCCAGGACGATGAAGGAAGCCAAGCTTCCCACGTGCCCAGGCCAGCTGTTGAGGGAGACATGCGGGGAGTGCAGTGGGGAGACATGTGGGTAGTGAGTGAGGTTCCCTGTCTGGGGGTTTCAAATCCACTGTTGGTTCCTTTCACCACTGACTAGAAATATACAGGGTGTCCCCCCAAAATGCATACACACTTTGAATACCTACTAATTCCATTGGGTTTGAGCATGAAAAGGAAGAAACAATAAAGGAGCTGTCATCTGTCAAAAATGTGGGCACAAACCGGCAGTCGGACATTCCCCGAGGGGTTCTGGATTGGAGAGGTTTCATGCACCGGGCCTCTAGTGAGACAAATAATATTCTATTTTAAAATAATAATCTTTTTGCCCTTGTTATTTAGTCTAGCTTCATCAATTGTTCTTACTTCATACCAATGTCAAATACCTAGTCTTATTTGGCTTCCATTGAAGTAAAGAAGTAAAATCATGCTTCCTTTGGACCTGGCAGTTGGATGTGTCTTTCCTGAGAATGTTAGGATAATGTCCTTAACAAATATATGTATAGACAGGCACATAGACAGGCAAATAGTGATTAATATCATTACCTAGAAATATACCACAGTGAGTTGCACTCTATTTTACTTATTTATTTAATCCTATCTAATAAAGAGGGAATATGCTAATTGACCCTCACACCATCGCAAAGATGGCAGCACCCACTGCCAATAAGGAGGGAATATGCTAATTGACTGCCACGCCCTCAAAGATGGCAGCTCCCACAGGCACAAGATGGTGGCGCCCCCTCAGCCCCCCAGCCACCCAAGGCAGCCCAAGGTGCAGGTAACCAGGGCCAGCCGAGGCTTGTACTGGCGGCAGTGGCAACAGCAGAGGTGTGATGGGGCATCGCCTTCCCCTGATCACCAGGTCGCCTCCCTCCCCTGAGGGCTCCCAGACTGTGAGAGGGGACAGGCCGGGCTGAGGGATCCCCCCTCCAATGCATGAATTTTCATGCACTGGGCCTCTAGTTTATTTATAAAATTCTATATTATTACTTCTTTTACCTTTGTCTTTGAATTGCAGTGAGGATTAAACAATTCTGATGAATATGATAATGGTGAGAAAGGCAATCCTGAACAAATAATGGTAATTATAAGTTACTGATCATTTTTATGTTCATGTTTTTATTGTATCCTTGTATGTTTAGTAGCTTTGTATATGTCTGTGTTTAGTGTTGCAAATACCTGTTCAGCTCTCTGAGGAAGCAATTAGGTCCTTATTATTTGTATCCCCTATAAAGCATGTAAAAATAGGTTGAAAAAATAACTGAAAAGTGTTATTTAAAGGGAAGAGAAAAGTACTCAAATTTATTTTCTTTATTCCTTGAGAAAAATGTCACTGAGTTATATTTCTGTGCTTTTTCCTACTTGAATCAAATACTTTAAAGCTCACTAGATCTCTGCATGCTTTTCTCAGTATATATAAAGATACATCATGCTTCTTTATATGGACATTGAGATTTGTAGTGTTAAAGCACCGTTATCAAGAACTATGATGTAACTGAAAATCTTTAGTCTATTTGAAAACTAACAAGTTACCTACTACAGTTACATGAATGCTGGCAGAACACATAAAATTCCTGGGTCAGATACAAACTAACAATAGTCAGGTTCCCAACATTAAGAGGGCCAGGTAACACCTCCACAAGCAGAGGGCTATATTATAGGAGAGGAACCCTGAATTTAGGAAAACCAAATCTTTTATAATAGACTAGATGCCTGTTGCAGGAAGATTCCTGCAAGAATAGGGCTACCTGCGGCTGGAGCGAAGCAGAGAAGGGAGTGAAACCCTCTGAGGCAAGCTTCGCTCCCGCCTCCGCCGCCCAACTTGCTTCGCTTCCAGCCGGTTATATTCAAATTAACCGCCATGTTGGTTGGATTAATTTGCATATAGTAGCTCTGATTGGCTGGTGGACGTAGCGAAGGTATGGTCAATTATCATATTTGTCTTTTATTCGTTTGCATGCCTGCTATTTCTCTGGAGAGAGACACTACCTATATCTTCCAAGCCTGGAGAAATCTGCTCTTATCTCTAGAGGAAAACACTATTTTTGAATTCCAAGGTAGTTTGTTATATGAGCACTCTTGAAAAGATGGCTTGCCCCTCACCAGGGTCTCAGTGGTTAGGGCATGATCCCAAACACCAAGGTTGCGGGTTCGATCCCCATTCAGGGCACATATAAGAATCAACCAATGAATGCAACAAGTGAAAATAACTTGATGTTTCCCTCTCGTGTGTTCTCTCTCTTTTCCTCTCTCTCTCAAATCAATTTTTTAAAAAGAGCAATTAGTACCAGTGCTCTCAAGATGTAGAAAAACACAAAAGACTTATGGATAATTCTTTTCTAATAGTCTCTTTCTGCAATGGTAATATCTTGATTATAAGATTAAAAAGACAGCATGATATTTAGTCTAAATTAAAGCATCCCAACCCTGGCTGTGTAGCTCAGTTGGTTAGAGTATCTTCCCAGCATACCTGGGTTGTGAGTTCAATCCCCAGTCAGGGAATATAACGAATCAGTCAATAAATGCATAAGTAAGTGGAACAACAAATTGATGTTTCTCTCTCTGTCCTCTCTCCCTTCCTCTCTCTCTGAAACTCAATAAATAAAACTTTTTAATAGAAATAAATTTAAAAATCCCATATCAAAATGTGTTTTTTTTTCTTATTTGTTAACTGAGACTGTCTTCTTTTAATTTTATTTATTTATTTATTTATTTATTTATTTATTTATTTATTTATTTATTTTTGTTAATCCTCACCTGAGTTATTTTTTCATTGATTTTGAGAGAGAGGGGAAAAGAAGGAGAGAAGGGGAGAGAGAGAGAAATATCCATGTGAGAGAGGCACAGTGATCGGTTGCATTCTGCATGCACCTAGACTGGGTTGGGGATCTAACCTGCAAACCAGGTACATGCTTCTGACCAGGAATTGAACCCAAGACACTTTGATGCATGGGTCGGTGCTCTAACCATTGAGATTACTGGCCAGGGCTATCTTCTGTTCTTAATTCTGAAGAAATAATCTGTATTTTTGTTGATTCAAGAGATATGGATCCTTTAGTACTTGTTTTCTGCCATTTCAGACTTGTTTTGTTTTATTCTATTTTCAATTACCCTCCCTTCAGGTCATGAGGTAACAATGCTTCTGTGGTTTATATACTTCCTTATAGAAGTAGGAAAAGTATTCTGGCCCACCACTTAGATAATAACAAGGTAGGAAGTTGTAACAATAACATGGGGAATTAGCACAAGAGACAAATAAAGCAAGAAGGAAAAATGTAACCAAACTAGATAAAAGAAAAAAAAAACTGCTAAAAGTGAAATATTGCAAATTCTGTACTCTCTATAATTATTTAATTCTCATAATTTAAAGAAAGCCCTACAACATTAAATTTTTATCTATATAGATCTGTAAACATATCGGTACTATAATATTAGATTTAGACTAGCCTGGTACCAATTCTTTCTACCTTATATTATACTAGAGGCCCAGTGCACAAAATTTGTGCATGAGGGGTGTCCCTCAGCCCGGCCTGCACCCTCTTGCAGTCCAGGAGCCCTCTGGGGTGTCTGACTGATGGCTTAAGCCTGCTCTCCAGAGGGAGTGTGCCTAAGCTGGCAGTTGGACATCCTTAGCGCAGCCATGGAGGCGGGAGAGGCTCCTGCCACTGCTGCTGCCCTCGCCAGCTGTGAGCCCAGCTTCTGGCGCACTGACCACCAAAGGGCAGCTCCTGTGCTGAGTGTCTGCCCCCTGGTGGTTAATGTGCATCCTAGCGACTGGTCGTTTCTCTGGTTGATTTGCATATTAGCCTTTTATTATATAGGATATTGTTTATTTTTGAATTTTGTATCCTCTTATTAGGTATATATTTATGAGAGTAGGGAATGCATTTCTTTTCTACACTACTGTAACACCTGCCCTGAAAATGTGCCTGAAAGAATAGGCAATAATGGATATAAGTTTAATAAACAAATAAAGTATCATTATCATGTCTGTAGTTTCTGTTTAAATCAGTGATGGTGAACCTTTTGAGCTCGGTTTGTCAGCATTTTGAAAAACCCTAACTTAACTCTGGTGTCGTGTCACATATAGAAATTTTTTGATATTTGCAACCATAGTAAAACAAAGATTTATATTTTTGATATTTATTTTATATATTTAAATGCCATTTAACAAAGGAAAATCAACCAAAAAAATCAGTTCATGTGTCACCTCTGACACGCGTGTCATAGGTTTGCCATCACTGGTTTAAATAGTGTGATTTATTTAATTTCTTGTTGCATCCTATCTAATAAAGAGGGACTATGTTAATTGACTACCCCGCCTTCAAAGATGGCATCACCCACACCAAATAAGAAGGGAATATGCTAATTGACTGTCCCGCCATCAAAGATGGTGGTGCCCATAGCCAATAAGGAGGGAATATACTAATTGTTCACCACGCCCTCAAAGATGGCAGTGCCCACAGCTATAAGATGGAGGCACCCAGTCCCCTCAGCCCCACCAAGACAGCAGGTGTTGGGTAAGGCCAGGCCTGCCCCTAGGTAGGCCCGCCACTCCGCACACCTGCCTCCAGAGTCCCCCAATCTCCAGCTGCTCAGGGCCCCTGAGGCTCAGGTAACCAGGGCCAGCCGAGGCTTGCACTGCCGGCAGTGGCAGCAGCAAAGGTGTGATGGGTGTCACCTTCCCCTGATTGCTGGTTCTCCTCCCACCCCTGAGGACTCCTGGACCGTGAGAGGGGGCAGGCCGGGCTGAGGGACCCTCTCTGCAGTGCATGAAAATTCATGCACCGGTCAGCTAGTAATAAATAAAGATATAAAATACATGTTTAAGATTACCATAGTTTAAAGATATATAAAAAAAAAAATTCAAGCTAAATGACCAAAAGACTCATTGTTTCAGAAACGAGCAAAAGTACTTGACTTAACTTTAAGTCCATGCTTATAAAATGTGTCAACCTAGAAATATTATTAAGACAAAGCTTAAAAATACTTTGTAATCACCTCTTATTAAAGTCATTTTGTATGCAAAGGAGTTGGTGCTCTTTAGTGCTACTTAACAGTATGAGCTTTGGATCAATACAAACCTGGGTTCAAACCTAAGTTCTGCCAATATTTATGTGACTTTGGCAAAATGTTAAACCTTCAGAAGTTTTAATTCCCTTCTGTAAAAGATAAAGCTAATAACAATGTATACCTTTCTGAGTTTTACATGAGATTATACATGGAAAAATTTAGCATTTTGCCTATTTCATTATTATTATTATCAAACTTAATTTCTCAAAATTTTATTTCATGAGGAAAATTTTAAAAATAACACTTTTGTTATATTGTCTGCCATATTCTGAAAGTTATACCCAAAATTGGGGGCTTTGCCTGTGAAAACTTTCCTTGTTAATCTTATTTCTAAGATTAGTTTACTTATTAATTGAACAAAAATATTGTACACCAGCATGTGAAAAACTTAGCGTTTCAACAAAATACAATATACTGTATCAAAGAGATAGTATATAGTAGTAGCCTTAAAAAGGGAAGTTAGTGAATGACTGAGGTGGAAATATTCAATTGCTGTCAGATAGTGAACTTTTTTTGAATGTCATTAGTGCAAATACATATATACTGATGAGAACACTGACTGAATCGTATTAATTTAAAAAATTATAGAAGAAGAAATATACAAGAAAAGTTGTTGAGATTTGTAATATTAAAGCAGAGATATGATATTAAGAAAATAATCTCCTCTACTTCTTATAAAATTTTCTTATTTCATTCTTATAAATAGTATTCTATTTATATTTCAGAAGATAGAAAACATTTAGAGTTTTTATAAATTTTATAAATTTGGATCCACTCATTAAATCAATAACCAAAAAAGCAAATTATTACTGTCAGTAAATATTCAGATATATGTGTGCCTCAAGAATACCTTTTTAGAGAAAGCTGATATACACACACACATGTGCCATTTTTGACATGTTAATAGGTAATTCCATTAACTCTATATTTGAGTACTAGAGGCCTGGTGCACGGTGAGTCTGGCATCTGGCACCCGTAGGTCAGCTGAGAGGTGCTCCCACTGTGGGAGCTCATGCATTGAGCATCTGTCCCCAAACAGTTGAACAGTCAACTGGTCACTTTGGCTTTTATATGTATGGATTCCTATGTTTCCTAACACTTGTTACACATCATAGTTTTCAAAGAGGAAAGAAGTCAGTAATTTCTTCTTCAACATATTGAAAGGACTATTGACTATTGACTCCCTGGAAATATTAGCTGAATAACCTATTGATCAAGAAAACTGTGTCAGTAAGTAAAACACTGTATGAGCAATGCCCTAGTAGTGTCTTAGAGGTGAAGATCACCAGAGATATTTATAGACAGTTTGTATCTGAGTTCAAGTAGTACAAAGCATGTCAATTAAAACCAAAATTTGGTTGCTATCAAGCAAAGTGTATAACATAATATTTTAGGAACGGTGGATGCATGAGGAAAGAGTCATAATGTGAGTTGTTATAAGTAAACTATAGTTTATTAAGTTTTTGTAAATAAACAGTTTCAGCTGACAATATAGTTTGGAGGATCCCTCTCACACACACAAAAAAAATAGTAAAATTATTTTGCACACTATCTTTGGCAATAATTTCCTAGAACAACTCTATTCATATTGACCTAAATGGCCTCACTCCTGTTAATTAAAATATGTGGGTACATGTAGTTTCAGTTCTCTATGCTCATTCTTTTCAGGCTCCTAGAGCTTTTCAGTATTATATAATTTTATGGCTCTAATAGAAAGGATAACTTTATTTCAACTTAGAAGGGGAAATCTATAGTTCATATTAACCAAGGAGACCATTAATCCATAATTAAACTCAAATAAATTCAGCACTTTTAGGGAACTAAATAAAGAAAAGCTCTTACACACACACACACACACACACACACACACACACACACACACACACACACAAACACACCAGTACCTTTTGTGAAAAATCCCTGTAACCACAACTTTTAAATATCTCTGTGATAAGAACTAGTAGGACTTTTGAATAAAATAATGAAATAATTACATCCTTTAAAACATTTATCTATATTGTTTAAAGTATTACAATGACTCTTTTCCCCCCATTAACCCCCACCACCTCACTCCCACTTCCTCCCCAGGCCTTCACTGCACCATTTTCTGTCCACAGGTTATGCATATATGTTCTTCGGTTAATCTCTTCCCCTTTCCTCTGAAATTGAAACAACAGACTGGCAAATTTCAGAGGAAATAATTATATCTTAATGAACAATGATTTGGTAATAATCCTAATATTTTAAAAACTGAAAAAGATTTAAAAAATCAGAAATTAGAAACCATTGAGGAATATAGTATAAGGTTTGCTGCTGTTAGAATTTTTGAACTGCAAAGCAGAAAAGTTTTCTAGATTATACCATTTCAAAGTTTGGTAGTATAAATAATTGGACTCAAAGCTAATTTTTCCCCTTATTTTCTCTTTGTCCTTTTGCTACTATTTGTACATAGTAGTATATACAACCCATCCTATAATTCAAAAGAATTTCAAGGTGGCCCATTTGTGTACTTCAAGTTGTGGACAATTGAGAAATCACACAGAGCGAGTCGGTTATCATTGGCATACTTCATGGTCCCTAAGCTATTGCCGCGTTTCCTACTTTCCTAAGTGATCCAAATAGACCCTGCATTCTTTTTGTAGAGAAATCACATAATGGAAGTACCAGTATGCCAACACAATGCAAGGTGTATGATCTAAATGTTCTAAATGTATTCTGATTACCCACTTGTATTTAACAATAAGAAGAATTGGCTATGCTCAGTAAAGCTCACTAACGCTTTCCTTAAATCTAGTGATAAATGTTCACTGCTTTTCTCCACATTTCAAATGTAATGCCCTGTGCTAGTTTCACATTTGAAACTAGTTCCACATACAGAAATAGTTATTGTGTGCATCAGGCTCTGTAGACTACCACAGAAGTCTGAGACGTTAAAGTTTGTTTCTTTGGTCCCTCCCCTCCCCCTTTTGCTACCACAAGTGTAACCTAGCCCACAGTATGTTTTGAGAGACAGTTAAATTATTCAAACCAAAAGGACTATATTTTAAATAATTTGGAAATGGTATTATTACATACAGATGTGCACCATGGAAAGAAATGAAAGTTGTGACTTTACACATGTCAGGCTGGGCATAAGTAGTAGTCAGCATTAGGTGATTTAGACAGAGAGATAGTAGACTCTGGCCAGAGTTGCAAATCTGCTTCTACAGACATGTGATGGTTTCTCTGGAGGTAGCAACATTCTTCTGAGCTTAAATGTATTTGTGATCTCTAGTATATAGTAACATCTTAATTATAATTATTACTACATAAAAGTAGGATTAAAAAAAGAATTTTGTATTTGCCTGAAGTGGGAATACAGGACTGGACTTGGATCAATTTTGGCTGATTGCACAAAAGTGATTTTTAGTTATTTTTGGTAGTTCTCTCTATTCCTACTGGATATTTGTAAAAGTATATGTATCTCTAAAAAGATGAGCAATATACATTTGATTTTTCCAGATGGCTGAAACAAATTGGGGAAAGAAACACCTGCTGGGAAAATGGAAAAGCTAATTCAGTTCTTTCTGAACCTCTTGAACTTTGGGTAGAAAACTAGAGGACCAGGGCCAGCTTTCTCTCTACCTACTCAGAGTTAAAAGTGTGAGTACAAATTTGAATTACTCTTGTAATCAACTCATATGATTACTACCAACAGGAGAGATGATCAATACTAGCCAAGATGAGATTGTAGGCAGTGAATGACTTCTAACCTCAACTATTTTTTTTAAGTTTTTTGAGTAAAACATGGCTCTTGGGAGACTAAATTGAAAAATAAGAAAGCGAAAGAGAAGGTGAAGGTCACTGCCCTCAATTTATTTTATTAATTTGCTTACCCTACAAAAAAATAACTGGAAGTGACTGACAAATGTTATCTATGAACTCTTTAGATTTGGTTCTTGTTACGTTGTTTTGTTTTATAGTTTGACCCTTAATGTCATACATTCATGTGAAAACTTGTTGAATATCTGTATATTAAAAATCTGGGGTCATAGAACCTTAATTAAGGTGACCAGAATACCACTGTTGCTTGTTATTTTGTATTTATTTATGGTTTTTTTTTAAAGAAAATAAACATGTTGGGCTGTTAATAATTGTTAAAATTTAAACTACAAATACATTTTTTGCTTAGTAGAGAGATATAAAACTTTTCCTTTTTTATAAAGATCCAGATTATGGAAACCATTCATTTCAGAGACGAATTGTAGAACAACATGTTATAAAAGGATATCATGGTAAAAATCAACAAATAGTATTTAAATTTATTTAATAGGCCTAGTATTAAAAGATATGAAGTAGCTGTGATTATAGTAATGAATCTCAATGTTTATAAAGCAAAATATTTTGTCAGCAGGTACTTTAACAGCACTAGTAATTATTTAACCCAACAAAAATATTAAATCTTGATAAAAACACTCAAAATAAGTGGAATGACCTGTTGAGTCATGTGAAAACACAAAATGATAATAAAGATAGACATGCCCTAGCCAGGTTTCTCAGTGGTTAGATCATCAGCTGGTGGACTGAAGGGTCTCAGGTTCAATTTGGGGCACATGCCCTGGGTACAGGCCTCTGGATATGTGTGAGAGGCAACCAGTTGTTTATTTCTCTCACATTGATGTTTCTCTCTCTCCATCTCTCCCCGTCCCTTCCACTCTCTCTAAAAGTCAATGGAAAAAATACCCCCGGGTGAGGACTAATAACAAAAGAAAAACAAACACGAAACAACAACAACAACAAAACAACAACAACAAAAACACACAAACCTGATATGGCTAAAAAAAATTAAAAGATAGACACTGTTTAAAATGTCATTCATTTAAACATCTACTTCCCCCCTGTGTTTTATCCCAGCCTCTCTACTTACTATCAGAAGAAAAAAGATTACTCTTTTGTCATGCTCATTTATTGCCACCAGACTATGCTTTTAAAATGGTTAGAAATCTCAGCATAATCAAAGGTGAATCATAACTTCTTTTTTCTCATGCTTCATGGAGCCTGAAACTCTGCCCTTCTGTTGGTATTCATTCTGAGGCCTCAGATCCTGTTTTTCAGAAGGTGAATGAGAAGTCACTCTATAAAATTATATACTTCCCGTCCCAAATGACCCTTAAGGCATATTAAGATGTTTGTTCATCATTTTAAGAAGAACAACAATAAAGTAACAATATAACTCTCATTTTTAAGTAGTTATAAGGGAGACTATTCTATGCCAATACATATTTAATCTTCCTCCCAGACCCCTCTATCACAAATCCTTATATTCTTAAGTTTGCATGATATATTTTAAGAACTGTTCTGTTAGGTAGGAAGTTAGATATGACCAGCTCAGGTGAGGCCCGCCCTGGAGTCCTGAACAGCAGTGAGAGCAGCATTGCTTTCATACCGCCTCTCTATGGACACCCTAGCAGCTGGCTGACCACCAGTGGGCAGGTTTGGAACCAGCTGGAAACCTATCATTCCCTAGCATATCACTGATTCTGCAGTTTGAACCCATGACCTTTTTCTCCCTAAAGATAACATCCAGGCCTTAGTTGTATTTCAACTGCAGGCTCAGAAAAGCAGCAAACCAGACAGGTGACTCCTTGGCTGTATCAGGACCAGCTACATTGTTGAATGACCCCCTGCCCTAAAACCGACCTATCAGTGGAGACCACAGCCCTGAAAGAGCATGCCTGGAAAGCTGATGAATATCACACTAAAATCCTCCCTTGCGACTCCCCCTAAGATTTTCATCTGCAAGAGAGAGATAAATACTCTTGGACAAAGAACCCAGGGCATACTCTTCCTCCAAGGAGTATGCTCCTGCCATTCCCCCACAGGCAAGAATCCCCCAATCTCTTAGAGACCCCATGAAACTTACAACCAGGGGAGCAATGGACACTGAACCTGCCTCCAAGGACCCCTCTTCTCTGTTCTCTCTCTCTCTCTCTCTCTCTCTCTCTCTCTCTCTCTTCCTCTCTCCTGGTGTGCTCCTCATTTGAAGTATATATTCAATACACCCCACTTTGCTTTACTTTCATTTTCGTTGACCTTAAAACATTTTCTGCATTGACAAGAAGAACCAGGGTCCCAGTCGGTAACCCCAATTGGTAACAGTTTTATAAAGATTGTGAATGAAGCTCTAAAAATCAAATATATAACATGAATATATTAAAGTTAGAGACTCAGGGCTCAGAATTCAAGCACAGATCCAATCATCAGGGTTCTAAAGATTATGCTCTTTCTGATGATGGGACACTGAGATAACCTAGTTTTGAACTTGAGTTTGCTGATGACTAGAATGTAATACAATATAAGACTTGTGTTATTGTCACCCAGTGAGAAAAGACCTCAGTTCTTGTTCCCTTGAGGGGAAGATTTTAATCAAGAAATAAAGTGTAAAAAGCAAACAAGAATTATTGACCTCAGCAAAAACATACTTAGTGCAGTGAAATAAGGAAGGGCATCAGAGAAGCAACAGGAGGGCCTAAATGGAGCTGCATTGGCTTACTGGGAAGTCAGAGAAAAGGGAGAAATGGAGCCTTGAGACAAGTTCAGGGGGTTAACCTGGGACAAGTGGCCACTGGCCATTAGTCCCCTGATTACAAGTCTCATGGGGACCCTTAGAGGTTGGGGAATATGTGCCTGTCACTACTTGAGCCAATTAAACAGAGGTAACGTTGAATCATATATGAGCATTTACTCCAGTAATGCTGGCAATATAGATAGGAGAGCAGCAGGTCATCCACAAAAATCTTCTCTGCACCATCCCATAAGCCAGCTACTTACATTGGGTAAGGAAAAGATTACATGGGGAAGTAGGCAAAAAGAATAAGAGTGGTTATAATTATTACAGGCAATGCAGGCTGGGGCAGGGATTCATTGTTTGGGTAACAAAGTTGTTAACATTTCCATGATCATGAGAATGGATCAAATTCCAAGGTTGACTCCCAGGTCCTAATTAGGAACAACTCCCAACCAGGGTAGGAAGTGTTTTCATTTGGCAGCCATATCTGAGTCTCCAACAACCTGGCTCACTCTGTTCACTTTACCATGCTGGTTCCCTGAGACTCTGCTCCACCATATTGCAGCCCTACCCAAGCTATTTAAAGAAACTTTTCTATATGAATGGCCTGTCCTGTCTCAGGCTTCAGACTTTCCTAAAATCTCTTAAACAAGCAGCAACTGGCATCAGCATGCCCCATACCTACCTATAAGAGGCCCAAAACCCAGCACTACTAGTGGCCTCCCTTGCTTCACAGCTTGGCCTTGTTTGGGTACCATTAGAAGGCATCTGCAGATCACCCTGGGTGGTCCCAGGCAGTGGCTGATTTTGCATCTCACAGGAGGCCCCAGAGCCGGTGAACCTGGTGAACAGCTTCAGACCACACCAGATTACAACTATATACATCCATGAGTGACACATTCAAGGGGAAGATTCAGTGAGCACCAAAGCCCCACTGAAGCAAGTCCTGCTCCATAGCGATATCTCCTGCACATCAGCTCTTCCACTATAGTTGCAGCTGGTCCTCACAGCCAATTAACCTGGAAGTCAATTCATCCCAGCAATCAAGGCTCAACTACAACAAGACTGTGCACATAGCCCACAAGAGGGTGCACCTAGAGTGCCCAGCTCAAGTGACTGGGTAGGCTGAGCTACTGGGCCCTACGGGATACCTACTACACAAGGCCACTCTACCAATTCCAGGAGACATAGCAGCTCTACTTAATATATAGACAACACACCCACACACACACACACACACACACACACACACACACACACACACACATACACAGAAGCAGCCAAAATGTAGAGGCAAAGAAACATGTCACAAATGAAAGAACAGAAGAAATATCAAGAAAAATAACTAAATGAAAAGGAAAGAAATAAACTTCTAGATACAGAGTTCAAAAAAAAAATGATTATAAGTTTTCTCAAGGATCTTAATAGGAGCTCCAAGGGACTTAGTGAGAGTTTCAAGGATCTTAGTGAGAATTTCAAGCACATTAGTGAAAACACCAAAGACACATAAAAGGATCAGTCATAAATTAAGCATACGTTAACTGAAATAAAAAACAATTTATAGGGATTCAACAGTGGAGTAAATGATGCCAAGAATCAAATAAACAATTTGGAATATGAGGAAGCAAAAAACACCCAATCATAAGAGCAAGGAGAAAAAAGAATCCAAAAATATGAAGATAGTGTAAGGAGCTTCTGGGACAACTACAAGCACACCAACATTCACATTATGGGGTTACAGAAGGAGAAGAAAGAGAACAAGATATTGAAAACCTATTTGAAGAAATAATGACAGAAAACTTTCCCTACCTGGTGTAAGAAATATAGTTACAAGTTCATGAAGTGTAGAGAGCCCCAAATAAGAGGAACCCAAAGAGGCCCACACCAATACACATCATAATTACAATGCCAAAGGTTAAAGACAAAGAGAGACTCTTAAAAGCAGCAAGAGAAAAGTAATTAGTTATCTATAAGGGAATGTCCACATGACTATCAGCTGATTTCTCAACAGAAACGTTGCAGGCCAGAAGGGAATGGCAAGAAATATTCAAAGTGATGAGTAGCAAGTACCCACAATCAAGATTACTCTACCCAGCAAAGCTATCATTTAGAATTGAGGGTCAGATAAAGAGCTTCACAGATTAAAAAAAAAAAGTTAATGGAGTTCATCATCACAAAACCATGAAGTATTGAAGAATCATTTGAAAGAAGAATAAGAAGAAGAGAAGGAGAAGGAGAAGGAGAAGGAGAAGGAGAAGGAGAAGGAGAAGGAGAAGGAGAAGGAGAAGGAGAAGGAGAAGGAGAAGGAGAAAGAGAAGGAGAAGGAGAAGGAGAAAGAGAAGGAGGAGGAGGAGGAGGAGGAGGAGGAGGAGGAGGAGGAGGAGGAGGAGGAGGAGGAGAAGAAGAAGAAGAAGATTAAAAATCCATATATATAAAAGCTTAAACAACCGAACAACCGAATGACTGAATGACCGAACGACTGGTCAACAGATCACTATGACACACACTGACAACAAGGGGGCAGAACTCAACACAGGAGCTGCCACCTTGTGGTCAGTGCACTCCCACAGCCAACCTCCTGCAGCTAGCCAACCTCATGTGGTCCTTCACCCCGGCCGGCCAGCCCCAATTGGCTCCGATGGGGCCAGCCAGCCCACTTCCAGTGGGCACCTCCCCCAGGCTGGCCTACCTCCTGCAGCCCCTCCCCCCAGCTGGTCAATCTCCTGCAGCCCTCCCTCCCTCCACCAACCCACCAACTTCCCACAGCCCTTCCTCCAGTCAGCCAGCCTGGTCAGAACCTCCTATGGCCCCTCCCCACAGGCAACCTCCTGTGGCCCCAATCAGCCCCTATTGCCAGCCAGGCTGAGGGACCCCACCTGTGCACAAATTTGTGCATCAGGCCTCTAGCATGAACAATAAAATGACAATAAATACATATCTATCAACAATTAAGTCTATAAATGAATAAGGAACCTAATAAACAGAATAAACTAATAAATGAAATAGAACCAGATGCATGACAACATGAAACAGTGTGATAAATCTTACAGGGAAGGAGGCAAGGGAGGTGGGAAGAGATTAACCAAAGAACTATGCATTACCTATGGACACAGATAATAAGGTGGTAAAGACCTGGTTTGGGGTGGGAATCAGGTGAAGGGGAGCAATGGGGGTTAATTGGTGTGAACTGTGTAATACTCTCAACAATAAAGGTTTGAAAATTAAAGAACAAAAACAAAGTGATTTTTGTTAAAAATCAGAACTAAACGATCACATTTAACAGAGCATTATTTATACTTCTTATAACTATAGCCAGTCCCAGTATTCAATTTCTGACCCTAACATCAGTAAGGAGTAGTAATGGAGGAGATATAAGGGAAGAAAGAAGAGAAGAGAAGAGCATATCCAGACAAGGAAAGCAAAGCTGTAGTGGAGAAGCTATAGAAGGTGGAGGAATGGGGTATAAGCATTTATCAGCTTCAGTGGAACTCAGTATCTGACAAAGTTTGGCACAGGATTATCATTATGTCCTTACACATAGGCTAAAGATATATATTGGAAGGTGTAAAAATAGGCATCAGGGTTGAGTACCATATTTTTCTGTGTACAAGACACTATTTTTTTCTAACATCATTAGATTGAAAATCAAGGGGCATCTTATACACAGAAGTCAGCCGAGGAGTGAGCCGTGAGGGTGTGTAGCTGCCCATACCTTGTCAAACAGGCTTCCTCCAATCACAAGCCTTATTGTTACTGATGTTAGCTGATGCTGTAATTGAAGGTGGAGGTGAAGAGTGCACAGATGCAACAGGGACTAGAGCATTCTGAGCCCATAAAGGTGTCAAAAAATAAAAAAGATAAATTCTCATAAGCGCATAAGCGATTGTCTTACTCTGCAAAATTCAAACCGAATGTGAACAGCTATGCAAAAGAACATGGAAATAGAGCTGCAGAGAGACAGTTTGGACCTCCTCCCACTGAGTGTATGATTAGACAGTGAAGAAAACAGGAAGAACAACTTCTTAAGATGCCAAAAAAGAAGAAGGCCTTAAGAGGAAAACCAGCAAAATCTTTAAAATATTGATTTCCTAATTTTGGGTTGGAAAGGTAGGGAGGAGGCATCTTATACAGGAAAAAAATATGGTAATCCCTGAGATCTGCCTTAATTTATTTTTTTATTAAATAAATTTATTTGTTAAAATAATTTAACTCCAGCCCTAATCGGTTTGGCTCAGTGGATAGAGCGTCGGCCTACGGACTGAAGGGTCCCAAGCTCAATTCCGGTCAAGGGCTTGTACCTTGGTTGCAGGCACATCCCCAGGAGGGGGTGTGCAGGAGGCAGCTGATCGATGTTTCTAACTAAAAAAAAAAAAAAAAAAAAACAATTAAAAAATATATTAAAAAATAATTTAACTCCAAATACAACTATTGAATTTGCATTGATTTTATAACTACAATCCATGTTTTAACTGATGCCTTAATTTGTTTTAATTCTACAAGTGAGAAGGGCTTATGGACAAGCAATGGGCCTCTTTCTCCTGGTGCCTCACCAGGGGATAGACCTTGGCAGGAGTAGGTAGTGATGGTCTTGACCTTTCCATCTTCAATGATGGAGCATTTTTTCTGAGTATAGAGGCAAGAGCTGGATAGAGAGAAGGTTTAGGCACAGGAATGGGGGTGTAGCAGGGGTAATTCTGTGGCTCTTAGCACAGGGTTGTGCAATAGGGTCTTTGTTTAGCTGTAATACAGCCAGGGTAGTCAATGTATATTTCTAGAGGAGATTCTCCTGTTCCCATAGTAGGAAAAAAGTCTGGACATAAGGGTTTTCTGACCCTTTGCCCTGTTGCTTGCAGAAAAGATCCAACTGAAGCATGATCTTGTGATTAATGCTCCCATTTTGAGGCCATGACTCTCCATCTGGGAGCTTATATTGTGGTCAGACCCAATTACAATTAATCTTTTTTTTAGATCTGGGGGTTAATTGTGCCCAGTTAGCCAAAATACAGGCCAGGGAACTCCCATCCTGAATAGAAAGTTGATTCCCCATTTGAAGGTTAGGAATTATAGAGCCCAGTGTCCTGGGGTCAATTCTGGAGCCTGGAGTCCTAGTGCTTGAGGGCTAGCATCTGACCTCTCAGCCATCTAGTAGGGTTGAGATTATCTTTAGACTTCAGTTTCCCCAATACAGATTCTTTGATATGCTGATTTTTAACATTGCACAATGCACATTTAAGAAAAAGTCCTATTCTTTTAAATATCCATCATTAGATAAATGTCAAAGTATGTAAAAGATCTGTGTTAAACTGAGCAAGTTGTTGTCAAACTTCACTAGGTCTTCACTTAGGCAAAGAAACCAATTTGAATTTTTTACTTTGGTAGGCATTTACTTCTGACTCACCTTTGTATTTGTTCATTTGCCTTTCCAGGTAAATTAAATGTTACCATTTTTCCAGGGGGAGGAAACATTTGTATACTTTGTTTGCTATTGTCTTTAACAAATTCTTTTGTTTTCTTAACTTTATTCTTTTCACAAACATGTATGTATGTAGTTGTGCAATACCTTTATTCCAAAAAAAAAAAAATAAATAAAGGGGCCAGAGAATGCTTTAAAGATATTGTTCTCCTCATTAAAGGTAAATTTTATTTTTGTTAATTATAGCTAGAAAAATATGTTGTGACTTTTTCCTTCTGTGACGTGCCAACAGTTTATTGAAGTCTTCCATATTTCACACAAATGTGTTAAAACTGACAATTGCTAAGATAAAGTAAATATGTTGTAAATTATTTCTATATGTTACACCCCTACACACACAGGTACTTATAGACATGCACATACAGATACACACACTTTCTCACAGGGAAACATACTAACTGACACTTGGATATGAATTTGTTGCAGTGGTAGCCCTTGGACCCAGAGATTTCTGGGCTTTGTCATAGTCCCTAAATAAGCTTGACTTCAATAACTAGTATATCTTTTTATAAGTACTTTGAATGTTTAAAAATTACTTTGAAATATGTAGAATTACACAACATAAAACATTCTATGTTGTCTTAAAAATGCTAAGTTCATAATTGATATTTGAGATGCCAACACATACAAAACAATTGCTAGGGCATTAATTTTAATGCACAAGAGCAGTCTTGTTAGACCCTCAGTGTCTGGACAGTACCAGGTATAGCATGCATCTGCAAAACACTTATTTCTGTTACTAACTTCCAAATACTTTAAGAGATTTATCATATGCAACAAGGTCTTTAAGTAACTATATCATTTCCCCTTCCCCATTCCCTACGTATATGTCTTCAAGGGCACCAGTAAACTAGATTAGCACAATGGGCATTTCTAACTTTCTATATTCAGGTTCCCTTTCCAATGAATTCTTTCATGAACCAGACTACACAGTTTTCCATACATTCTCACCATAATTCATTACACTCCTGTGATTTCTTTATAACATTTTTTTTTCTTCATTTGCAGGGAAACTCTTCAAAAGCGGGCCATCAATCACTGAACGTGTGCATGAAGAAATGACCTTCATGTCTCTTTCTAGTTCTAAATAATTTCTCTCTCCTTGTACAAATTCTTCAAGGTAGTATGAATTTTTCAGCTTACTGTTCCAAGTTTTTTTGCTATGAAATTAATATTGGTGAGAGCAGGATACACACACACACACACACACATTTATATTTATGTTACATAGGAATAAATACTTATAAATGCTATATATTAAATCATTGTTATCCTGTTTTTTTCTTGATTATTTTAGATGAGCAGACAGAATGAAGAATACAGCATTTATTAATTTTTAAAAATTATGTGTGTATATTTCTTTTCTGAATGTTTTAGTTGTTATAAATACCTAATTATCTGGTTAGTGACTTTAATTACTTTATTTTTTAAATATGTTTTTATTGATTTTAGAGAGAGAAGAAGATAGAAGGAGAGAGAGAGAGAGAGACATCGATGTGGGAGAAACACTGATGGGCTGCCTCCTACACCTCTCCCACTTGGGATTGAACCCTTAACCTAGCCATGTGCCCAGACTGAGAATAGAACCAGCTACTTCTCCTGCATGGGACTATACTCAACCAACTGAACCACACTGGCCAGGGCTCTTTAATTACTTTAAATAGTCATGTTTCACAATACTATTGTATGGAATAACAGTATACCATCAAATAGTGTTGGACTCTTATTAATTTTAATTGTTCAATACTTGAGGAATATATGTCTAAGCATAGGCTTTACCTGAGGGTGGACTGGACTCATTGCAGTTACATACTGCTTGTGGATTAGTCAGGTTAGGCTAGATTATTGTGTGGTAAGCAACAACCCACAAATGTTACTGGTTAAATACAATAAAATTTTAGTCGGCCTTTATTCTATGAATCTAGCATGGGTTTGGTAAATAATTGTCGTCCACATGGTCACTTCCAGATGCTGCCTGAGGGAGACCTATTACCATGTAGCTGAATCGTCTGGAAGACCTGGCCATTTTATTATCACAGATGCTGAGGAACCTGCTTGAAAGTCTTAACTATCAATGAACTGCTCTGGCCCAGAAACTCTCAGCATCTCTGTACCATCACCATTACTCTTACAGTCTATTGGCCAGAGCTAGTCACATGGCCCCTCCTACTTGCAAGAAAGTAGAAAAGAACAGATCTGCTATGTATCTGGAAGGACAGGAGACCAAGATCTGTGGAGCACCTGAGGAGATTTGATTGAAATGTCAACATCATCTGTCACAAATATTCATGTATCATTTCTCCAGAAGCTTCAGTAAGATTTCCAAGTGTTTGACACATTATTTTATCATACAATTTTAATTTAAACATTGATGATGTTCCCCAGAGTTTCTTAATATTCAAATTCTTAAACATACTCTTATCATCTTTTATTGTTTGCCTGTTTACATTACTATATTGATATTTGTAACTATATTTTAATAATTAATTGATTTTAAAAAGTATATTTTATTGATTTCAGAGAGGAAGGGAGAGGGGGAGAGAGAGAGATAGAAACATTAATGATGAGAAAGAATCATTGATTACCTGCCTCCTGCACACCCCACACTGGGGGTCAAGCCCACAACTCAGGCATGTGCCCTTGACAGGAATCTAATCCAGGACCCTTCAGTCCACAGCCTTCACTCTACTGAGCCAAACCAGCGAGGGCAATAATTAATTGATTTTAATCTTTGTTTATGACATGTATGACCTGCTAAATTATATTTTATATCTCAGAATTTTACAGTGCACTCTTTTTTAGAGATTTTAATATGAGAAAATCAATAATTTCCAATGTCTTTTTGTTGCTATTGAGAAAAAATAGTAAGTTGCCAAAAAATTTCAGAATAATTTATATATTCTCTCACTTAACCTATATAATAAAGAGGTAATGTGGAAATTGACCATCACACCCTCACACAAGATGGCCACCACAAGATGGCAGTACGGAAGGGCAGTTGTGGGTGATCAGGCCAGCAGGGGAGGGCAGTTAGGGGCAACTAGGCCAGCAGGGGAGGGCGGTTGGGGGTGACTGGGCCAGCAGGGGAGGGCAGTTGGGGGCAATCGGGCCTGCAAGGGAGCAGTTAGGCATCAATCAGGCTGGCAGGGGAGCAGTTAGGGGTGATCAGGCTGGCAGGTAGGTGTGCAGTTGGGAGCCAACAGACCTGGATTGTGAGAGGAATGTCCAGCAGTCAGACATCCCCTGAGGGGTCCCAGATTGGAGAGGGTGCAGGCTGAGCTGACAGACAGCCCCCCCCCCCCAGTGCATGAATTTCATGCACCAGGCCTCTAATAAAGTATATTCATAGAACTTACCTTTAAAACAACAATAACAAACTCATGCGCTGCTTCATCTCCTTCATCTTTTTATTATAAAGGAATTTGTAAAGAATCCTTTGGCATTTAGATTTAATTATTATCTGTTGTATCAACACTTCTGCACGATACACCACAAACATCACGTGTTTATTTATATAAATAATCAACAACTTTATCAATTTTCTCAAATGCATTTCTGTGTGCCTAACTTGAATAATTAGGCTAAGACTTTTTGAGTTCCTATTATCCTCAAAGCAATATGATACCTGCTGCAAGTACTATGCCCAACTTGATGAATATAACATAGTTGAATAGAAAAAGCATTGCAGATGCATTTATTGTGCTGTTTTATAGTTCAAGAGAGTTTATTTTCAGAAATGTATAATAAAAAGGAATTATGTTCACAGATATGGGTAAATCTTTCTTATCTGTGCATAGATTTGAGGGTATGAATAATTCTAAAAATAAATTATTTAAAACCATTTACATTCACTTTGGAATATTTAATGCAATTTGAAGCAGTAGAATAAATAATCATCTGATATATGTTTTGCTTGAATTAAAGCTGGAATTTTCAGCCTTGTCTGGGAACACGTGTACTACAGACTAGAGCAAGGGTGTTCTTTGTGTACTGAAAACTGGGGAAATTAGCCTAGGATTAAAAATTCAACATATCTTCCAAATGAACAACTCCACATGAATAAGTAGAAATCTCTTTTCATTTATAGTCTAACTGAAGAAAATAAAAATTCTTAGCTCATCAGCTTTGGATGAACTGATAATAACCAATGTTAGAAGTACACTGACTAAATGCCAATTCATAGATTATAAATCTCCTGATTTGTCACTTGCCATTATGTGTGAGCTATTTATCAAAAATCTTATTTCCAGTCACAAAGCTCTTATATATAAGAAAGCTATAGCTTGCCCATTTCTGAATCTAATCCTACAAAGTAATATACTTTCCTAAGACTTAACTGTTTTACATATTTATGAATTTCTCCACAGTCCCCCTAAGGGATTCATTTCTCAATAGTGTCATAAGACACCAAAGTATAATGCTTGGCTTATTTTCCCATCAGGTATTGTTCTACAGCTGCATGGTGTTTTCTATTTGTTGTTGTCTAAAGCAAACTGAGGATGTAGCATTGACCGAGTCTGCTAATGTGCAAGGCGCATGCCTGCAAGCACTGGGACTCTGTAAGACTTATCGCTGTGCATTTCTGTGTCATATCAGCAAGCTCATCTGTAGAAATACATTCTGACTGAGTAACCCTGGGGTAGATAATGCGTAATTCTCATTGCAAAATCTTCCAGGAATGGAAAAATGATTCAGCTGGAAGGCATTCGCCCTGTCAGCACCTTATTATCCTAACGCAGTGTTTACTCTGTTACTGGTTTCAGTTGTCCTTACACAGTTTGATAATCATTTTTAAAGCTGGCCTGGTGTATAACTTAACATCGATTCACAGTTTGCTTATGATTGGTTTTAACCTGATACCTATGGATTTCCATCTTCCTGACTAGTTCCTCCAGTCTCTACTTTTAAGAAATATATTTAGAAAAGTTGTAATTGGAGAATAAATTATTAAACATTGAAAAACAATTTGCTAACAATGGTCTAAAACTATTTTAGTAGTAATCAATTGCCAACATCTTGAAATAAATGAGTCCATTGAGAAAAAGACACATTTAGATAGACATTACACACACATATATATATATATATATATCACAAACATACACATATATATTCATACATACCCATGCATGCACAGATACATAGAGAGATACTATCTATAGTGTATGTTTGAGTATTGATATATAAATATCTATAAGACATGATGGAATTATATTAAGAAATTTGATCTTGCTTGCAAATTAAATAATTCAATTTATTAGTTATTTAGCATTCTATACTACATACCTATTTATAAAATATTCTCTGAAAGCTAAAGTCATTAATTTCAATACAATGGAAAATACTTATTGCAAATATATTTTTAGCCATATTATTTTGAAATGACAGGCCGTTTTTTAAAAAAAAGTCACAAAAATGGTTGATGGTGCATAAAAACAGAAAATAAATCTGGATTTCAGTAGTTTAAAAATTAGGTTGGATGTAAATGTTTTTTCTATATATCTAAGGAATATGGTTTATATAAAACTAGTGGCCCAGTGCATGGATCCGTGCACATTGAAAGAAAAATAATTAGAAGAAATATTTTAATATCGTTATTTGTCCTTTCTCTGTAATGGAAGTATCAACCAAATTCACAATTGACAATGACAGATCAAAACACACGTGTGCGATTGGCGCCAGTGAAAGCTTTATATGTATTGCACATGCGCAAGTCAATGTAGCCTTTTATAGATATAAAACAAACTTGCTTAAGTAGACCTGCTTTCTGATGTGGCTAAATTTTTTCCAGCCCAGTGAAGTACCCCAACTTCTCTTTCAGGTAATTGTCAGCAACACAGCACTAAATATTGCGCCATGCCAGCACAGCCAAGGGTTCGGTGAGCCTGCGGAGGGGCAGTGAAGGATTAAAGAAAAGACAAACAGAATATAGCTGGGGCTCGGTGGATCTGCTGTGCATGGATGAGGCCGCAGAGAGGGATCCAGTCGGCAAGCTGAGGTTTTAGTTTATAGTCAAAGAAAAACAAGGTAGTGGTCAACATAGTTACAATGTTCTTGTGAGCTTCACTTGTTTTGGCAGCACTTGCTGCATCTCCCACAGACCATTAGTTACCTAGGAAGGATCTAGGGAGCAGCCATAAGATCAAGCTTAATTATGCTAAGAGGGCTCTTCCCTCCAAGCTTAGACTTGCTTGTGGCTCTGCCACAGGTCAATATGAGGCTTAATTCTAGAGCCACTCCCTACAAATATGAACACGAAGCAGATTATTATTGTAGATCATGTAGGGAGAACAAAGAGTAAAATATTTAACTGCAACAGTGTGTGACTATATTCTGTGCAGTGAGAAAACTTGAAGTCATTTTCAAGGTCCACCATTTCTTACTTCTTTTCAGTCAGGTCAAGATTCTAAACTTTCTAAATCTCCATTTTCCAGCTAATGAAAAGAAAATATGATTCCACTAATGGTCCTTTCTACCTACTCCAGGACTTCTGTGAGGATTAAATGAGATGAGGCATTGGAAAATGCTTCACAGACATTTGGTTACAGTGTAAGGTGTTTCCACTTGACTATAGAGCAAGTCGTGTTCCTGGGCTGAAGAAATTGTAAGGAGGCTAGTTATCACTGGGGAGTGGAAGATGGACATTGCTATGTGATGTCATTACCTAGATGGAGGAAAGGAGACTTACATGTAATATATATATATATATATATATATATAAACAAAACCATGAGCATTATGATAACATTTTCTTTTTCATGGCCATAGTAAGGATTAAACTTTTTAATAAAAATCAAAATATACAAATATATATGAGTTGAATCATTTGCTTATTTCTTTAATCAAACATTGAAAAATTTTTCTTTAGTTTTTATACCACATACTTCAACATTGTATTTTGAAAATTTAAATAGATAATATCAAAATTGTAAAGATATTGGTGTTAGTTTTCTCTTTAGTTTCTTTTCTGGTTGCATGTTTCATAAGCTGGCAGTCAGACATCCTCTCGCAGTCCAGGGCTCTCCCAGTCCCGGACCCTCACTCCTTACCACTCTCCTGCAGCAGAGGAGGGAGAGGCTCCTGCCACCATAGTTGCACTCGCCAGCCATGAACCCAGGTTCTGGGTGAGCAGCGCTCCCCCTGTGGAAGTGCACTGACCACCAAGGGCCAGCTCCTGTGTTGATCATCTGCCCCCTGGTGGTCAGTGCATGTCATAGTGACTGGTCTTTCTGCCATTTGGTCTATTTGCATATTAGGATTTTATTACATAGGAGGTTTGTATGTATATATGCATATATCATTATGTATATGCAATCACATATGTTATTTTAATATTATATATAACCATATACATGTATATATACACATATATATATCCTATCTAATAAAAGAGAAATGTGGTAATTGGCGTATGACCGCTACCCTTCCCATTGGCTAATCAGGGTGATATGCAAATTAACTGCCAGCCAAGATGGCGGCCGGCAGCCAGGCAGCTTTAAACTAACATGAGACTTGCTTGCTTCAGTGACAGAGGACTCCAATGTTCCCCGCCTGCTGCTGCCGGCCTCTGAGCTAGCAGTTTGAAACATAGTTACAAAAATAGAAGCTAAACAAAACCCCAGAAACCAGCTTTCAGCTAGCCGGGATCTCAGACCTGGAGTTGATACAGAGTTTCGATTGTAGAACCTAAACAAACCAGATACCTGCTTTCAGGAGCGGAGGCCTAAGAGCTGGAGCCTCAGATCTAAAGCTGGCTCAGAATAAAAAAAAAGAAAAAGAAAAAAAGGAGCAGTTAGGAGCTTCAGTCCCAGCCTGAAAACAGCCCTCAGCCCCTCAACCAGACTGGCCAGGCACCCCAGTGGGGACCCCCACCCTGAAGGGTGTGTGACCAGCTGCAAACAGCCATCATCCCCTCATCCAGGCTGGCCTGGCACCCCAGTGGGGACCCCCACCCTGATCCAGGACACCCTTCAGGGCAAACCAGCCAGCCCCACCCATGCACCAGGCCTCTATCCGATATAGTAAAAGGGTAATATGCCTCCTAGCACCAGGATCAGCGGAGCCGCGAGGTCTCCCAGCACCAGGATCAGCATGACAGGGGGCAGCACCCAAACCCCCTGATCGCCCTGTGGCTCTGTGTGTGACAGGGGGCAGAGCCACAACTTCTCTATCTGCCCTGCTCTGCTCCTGACAGGGGAAGGTGCCCCAACCCCCTGATCAGCCCTGCTCTGTGCCTGATAGGGGGGAGCTCCCCAACCTCCGATCGCCCTGCAGCTCTGTGTGTGACAGGGTGTGGCGCCCCAACCCCCCCACCCCACCATCCCTGCTCTGTGTGTGACAGGGTGGAGCCATAACCTCCCCATCGGCCCTGCCCTGAGTGTGAGAGTAGTGGCTCCCCAACCCCCTGATCGGCCCTGCTCTGTGGGTGATAGAGGGCGGTGCCCCAACCCCCTGATCCGCCCTGCTCTGTGCATGACAGGGGAGAGCTCCCCAACCCCCTGATCCGCCCTGCTCTGTGCATGACAGGGGGGAGCTCCCCAACCCCCTGATTGGCCCTGCTCTGGCGTGACAGGGGGTGGCGCCTCAACCTCCCCATCTACCCTGCCTTGAGTGTGACAGGGGGCGGTGCCCCAACCCTCCAATCGGCCCTACCCTGAGCGTGACTGAGGGTGGCATCGCCACCTCCCAATCAGCCCTGCTCTGTGCATGACAGGGGGCAGCGCCCCAACTCCCCAATTGGCGCTGCTCTGAGCCCAACCAGGGGCTGCACCTAGGAATTAGGCCTGCCCTCTGCCACCCAGGAGCAGGCCTAAGCCATCAGGTCGTTATCTCCCGAGGGGTCCCAGACTGCAAGAGGGCACAGGCCAGGCTGAGGGACCCCCCCCTTCCCCCCCCGAGTGCACAAATTTTTGTGCACCTGGCCTCTAGTATATATATATTCATGTGTGTATTTATTTAGTTTCTTAGGGATACAATAACAAATTAAAACTGTCTGAATGCTAGGATTCTGAAATCAAGATGCTGCCAAGGTTAATTCCCGTGGGTTCTGAGGGGTATCTGTTCAAAGCCTCTCTCCTAGTTTCTGATGGTTGCTGGAAATATTTGGTGTTCTCTGGCTTGTAGACACATCACTACAATTTCTACCTCAGTCTTTACATGGTGTTAGCTCCTATGTGTCTCTGTGTTTCTCCTCTACTTATAAGAACACAAGTCATGCCGAAACCGGTTTGGCTCAGTGGATAGAGCGTCAGCCTGCGGACTGAAAGGTCCCAGGTTTGATTCCGGTCAAGGGCATGTACCTGGGTTGCGGGCACATCCCCAGTAGGAGATGTGCAGGAGGCAGCTGATGGATGTTTCTCTCTCATCGATGTTTCTAGCTCTCTATCTCTCTCCCTTCCTCTCTGTAAAAAATCAATAAAATATATTAAAAAAAAAAAAAGAACACAAGTCATATATGATTTAGGTTCAACACTAATCTAGTACAACCTCATCTTACTTTAACTGATTGCATTTGCAATGGCCCTGCTTCTAAATAAGGTCACATTCACAGGCGTCAGGGTCAGGACTTCCACATACCTTTTTGGGAGATGCAATTCAGCATACTGCTCATATTTCACAATTCTCTTCATTAATAAAGTGTGTCATAGAACCATATATTTTTATTTGTCCATTTCAACTGAAATATACATCTTGTAACCAGTTATTATTTCATATTGTTGTATTTACACTACTTTAACTAATAAATAAATACTAATTCAATATAAAATTGAATACGTAAGTGTTTTAAAGAATTATATCAATTAAATTTGAATTTATTCAAAGACCAAACGATACAAAATATTAATTCATACTGTATGAAATAGACAATAGATTGTGTCTTCAGCATTTGAAATTATAAAGAATGACAATTAATTGTAAACATTAATTTTAACAATAGGTTCATTCCTTTCTATTAACATTTTTAATGTTGACATTAATTATTGCAGGTGTTCCTCTTTTTCCCCTTCTTGGCCCACCTCCACCCATCCCCGCCTCCTCCTCCCTTGGCCTTTACCAAACTATTTTCTGAGTCCATGGGTATGTATATATCCTGTTTAGAAAAACAAACAAACAAATAAACAAAATTATTCAGATATGAAAAAAAAAAAGAATGGGTGGATTCTCAGCATCCATGTAATTCTAATCTCTTACATTATAAGATTTTAAATTAAATGTTTAAAATTAAAATAAAAGATAGCATTATTATAAATATGCTGGACCTATAGGGAAAAAAAATGAAACCAACTGAAAAGTATGATCACCCAACTCAAAAATAGAATAACTTACTAAGTTTATAAAACAAGTTTAAAAAATAGCTACACAGATTCAGTCTCTCAAAATATCCCCAAATAATATTTCATTTGTCAATATTAGTAGAAAGGTGAATAGAACCACTGTGAAAACCCTCTCTTAAATGTTTGTTAATATCTTCATAAAAATTATTTTCATTATAATAATTTTTAAAATATAATACAGTTGAAAGAATTTTATAGTAGACACTAATATATCAACTATTTAGATTCTACAATAACATCTATAATAATCCTATCTAATAAAAGAGAAACATGGTAATTAGCTGTACATCCACTACCCTTCCCATTGGCTAATCAGGGTGATATGCAAATTAACTGCCAGCCAAGTGGGCGGTCAGCAGCCAGGCAGCTTGAAGTGAACATGAGGCTTGCTTGCTTCAGTGATGGAGGACTCCAACGTTCCCTGCCTGCCTTGCTGGCCTCTGAGCTTACAGTTTGAAATATTGTTACAAATATAAAAGCTAAACAAAACCCCAGAAACCTGCTTTCAGCCAGCCGGGATCTCAGAGCTGGAGTTGAAACAGTGTTTTGATTATAGAACCCAAACAAACCAGATACCTGCTTTCAGCAGCCGAGGCCCAAGAACTGGAGCCAAGCCTCAGAGCTAAAGCTGGCCAGAATAAAAAATAAAAAATAAATAAAAAAAGGAGTAGTTGGGAGCTTCAGTCTCCTGCCAGCCTGAAAACACCCCTAAGCCCCTCACCCAGATTGACCAGACACCCCAGTGGGACCCCCACCCTGAAGGGTATGTGATCAGCTGCAAACAGCCATCATCCCCTCACCCAGGCTGGCCAGGCACCCCAGTGGGGACCCCCACCCATGCACCAGGCCCCTATCCTTTATAGTAAAAGGGTAATATGCCTCCCAGCACCGGGATCAGCGTGACGGGGGCAGCGCCCAAACCCCCTGATCGACCTGTGGCTCTGTATGTGACAGGGGGCGGGGCCACAACCTCCCTATCCACCCTGCTCTGTGTGTGACAGGGGGTGCTGCCCCAACTCCCCTATCAGCCCTACTCTGTGAGTGACAGGAGGGAGCTCCTCAACCCCCTGATCGGCCCTGCTCTGTGCATGATAGGGGGCAGCACCCCAACCCTCTGATTGGCCCTGCTCTGTGCATGACAGGGGGTGGCACCACAACCACCCCATCGACCCTGCCTTGAGTGTGACAGGGGGCGGTGCCCCAACCCCTCAATCGGCCCTACCCTGAGCGTGACTGAGGGTGGCATCGCAACCTCCTGATCTGCCCTGCTCTGTGCATGACAGTGGGTGGTGCCCCAAATCCCCATCGGCCCTGCTCTGAGCTCGACCAGGGGCTGCACCTAGGGATTGGGCCTGCCCTCTGCCACCCGGGAGCAGGCCTAAGCCAGCAGGTTGTTATCTCCCGAGGGGTCCCAGACTGCGAGAGTGCACAGGCCGGGCTGAGGAACCCCCCCTCCGCCCTGAGTTCACAAATTTTTGTGCACCGGACCTCTAGGAAAAGTATAATATGCTAATTAGACCAGACAGACGAATGACCTTCCAGACCACCTTCCAGACAAAGTCACAGCTACAAGGACCGAGGCAAGCCACTGTGGCTGTGAGAGCTGAGCCCCTTGCATGAATTTTGGGCATCGGGCCTCTAGTTTTATTATTCTTGTTCAATCACATTTATATCCGTCTATCTATCCTTCTATATATACATCAACATATGTCTGCTTCTCTCTAATCAATTCTTTATGATACCAAGGGTCTTCTTTATGATAATCAGGGACTAATATTTATTACAGCTTAATTGCTCTTGTCAAAGTTAGAGAAAGCATCCTGGGTATTCTTTGTTTAAATATCATTTGGTTCTTTTTAAAAGTTGTTCCCCTCATTTATATTCAATTATAGTTCACATCTTATAAAATTGACCCACTTATAATGTTTAATTCAATGATTTTAGTATATCCACGGACTTGTGAAACCATCACTACAGTTGAAGTTTAAGCATGCCCCTTGACAGTCATTTTCTTTCCCCTGTCTCCCCGTGATCAAGTCTTGGATAGCAACTCATCTTCTTCCTGCATGTATATATTGCCTGTTCTTGACATTTCACATGAATAAATTTACATAACATGGAGTCTTCCATAACTGGCCCATATTACCATATTTTCTAGGTTTTTATCAGTATGGTATTCTTTTTTATTGCCAAGTGATATGCCATTGTCTTTATCCATCAACTAATGGACATTCAGATTATTTCCAATTCTTGGCTAGTTTGAATAAGATATCTATTGGCATATAAGTAAAAGTACTTTGTGGACATACATTTTCATTTTCCATGGGTATATGAACAGGACTGGAGTTAATGGGTCATATGATAACTTTATGTTTAACATATATGAACTGTCAAGACATTTACATAGTGCTGTACCATTTTACAGTCCAATTAGCAATGCATTAGTGTTCTAATTTTTGCACACCTTGCCAATACCTATTTCCTTTCTTTTTTTAAAAAATATATTTTATTGATTTTTCACAGAGAGGAAGGGAGAGGGATAGAGAGCCAGAAACATTGATGAGAGAGAAACATTGATCAGCTGCCTCCTGCACACCCCCTACTGGGGATGTGCCCACAACCAAGGTACTTGCCCTTAGCCAGAATCGAACCTGGGACCTTTCAGTCCTCAGGCCAACGCTCCACCCACTGAGCCAAACTGGCCAGGGCAATACCTATTTTTTTTATTAAAAATTATATCTATTCCTGTGGGTGTGAAGTGGTATCTCATGTGGTTTGGTTTGAAATTTCTTAAGAACCAATGACATTGGCCATCTTTTCAGATGTTATTGGTCCTTAAATATCTTTGGAGAAATAACTACTAAAATGTTTAAAATTTTCTGAAATTAGATAGTGCTGATGGTTGAACCACTCTGTGAATATACTGAAATATACTGAATTGTACACTTTAAAATAGTACATTTTAGAATATGTGAGCTATTTGAATAAAGCTGTTATTAAAAAATAAATTATTTAATAAAATAAAGTTATTTTAAAAATAATTTGATCCAAAATATTAAATAGCCTTTTATATCATTATATAATTAAGTTATAATAGTTCTTTATACATTATGGATAAAACTACTTCACTGTATATGGGATTTGCAAACATTTTCTCCCATTGTATAGATTTTTTTTTCATGTTTTGTGGGAAGAGCTCAGGAGATTTATCTCAGTGCAGTGGTGGATGCAATGGAGTGAGCGCACTCCGCCTATACAAGCTGCCTCGGCACACCGGGAAGTGGCAACGCCCGCCTGAGTAAGCCCCCTAGAGCCCCTACATAGTACCCTGATCTTTCCTACCATTGGTTGCCCTAAGGATGGTTTAAACTTCTGATTGGTCCAAAAAGTTATATATATATCCCTGTACTTAAACAATAAAGTTCAGATCTGCGTCTTGAACCTGATCTCCAGAGTCGGGCATGCTTCGTTAGGACTCCGTCGGCCTCACCCCCGCGGGACCCCCTGCCTCATTCTGGCACCATGAACAGGGACCCCGGCAAGTGTTGGGACGGGTGAGTGCCCCTCTGTAACAATGGAAAACCTTCCCCCCTCAGTCCGAGCCCCTCAGGCTCAGGCACTCCACGCGCTGTTACAGAGCAGGCGAGTAAAGGTAACGGAACAGGAGACATTCCCTCTCACTCCCGCTGCAGCCTCGGCTGCCGCCCCCGCGGCAGCCTCCGCTGCCACCCCCACCACAGCCTTGGCTGCTGCCCCCGCCACAGCCTCCTCAGGCGCAGCTACCAATGCCTGAGGCGCTTTCAGCCTAGGTAGAGGCTGGGAGGGTGTGTAGTAAGCCCTCTTCCCCCGCATATTCCTGGGCTGTTTTCAACAAGCCAAAAGTAGTTTCTCAAAGCTCAAGGAAGACTGAAACTGAGACAGAAAAAACCTCAAGCAAGATGAAAGCAGGAAAGTCTCACCAGGAGGCTGCCTGCCGGAGTCACTCCCTCGCTCCCCTTGCAGAACAAACAAAAAGTTTAACTGCCCAGCGGTCCCCAAGTAACCCTTTCATGGAAGACACAGATAATAATCCATGGACGGGGATATATCAATCCTTGTGTAGCCAGAGAAATAGAACAAAGAAGTCCTTAGGGCTAGAGACCCCTGGACTCTTTCCTGTTAATATTAACCCCACAGCTACAGCAGAGAGAAAAAAGGGGGGGGGGTCATTGCCATGGAGAGAGAGTTCTTTGTTGATTTTGCCTATCTAAGGTATGCGAAGACCCTAGCAGCTAGCAGGCAAACTTATCTCTGTCCAGTTTTCTTCTCTTTAACCCTTCCAATACTAAATTTGACTAATACAATATACTTAAGATTACACAAGAAAGAAAACACCTACTCTTATTAATCTAAAGAAATGCTGAATGTTTAACTTGCCAGCTAAGAGTTTAAAGTTCTAATTAAATTGGAAAAAATTATAATTGTGGTAACTAAATGCCTAAAGTATAAAAAGAAAATCTTGTCAGTTTTAATTTAATTGATATCTCTTAATAATTATAAAAAGTACTATAACCAAGGAATGACTTTGAGATATTTCGTGGGCCCTGAAATGTTTTCAAAAGTTTATTCTCTCTTCTTAAAAAATTTTTTAATAAAGCCAATTTAATGTGTTTAAAATCACATGGAAAGCTTTATCAAATAAAAATTAATAAATATATGTCTTAAGTTTTTGCCTCTAAAAAAGGGCAAAACAAATTATTTTATATAATATTTCTTAAAATACAGCAGTAGAATTTTAAAAGATATAATTTAAAACAACAAAAGCTCTCTGTTCATGCTGAGGTTGAAGCCTCATAGTGGCTAGTACCATAAATCACCCAGATAACAGAGACTTGGCTAACAGCAGCTTCCCTATATCTAAATCCAGCCTAACACCAGGAATGCTCAAAGCCTTCTCAAAAAATGCAAAATAATCCTTTCCATTAATATTAACAGTGTAAACTAAGATTGTTGTTAGAATATTAAATTTGACAGTAAAATAATAGTCAAGTTTTCAGATTAATTAAAATTGGCTCAAGAAGTATTAACCAAAATTTTCATTTCATGAAAAAATTGCTTACCATGCAATGAACCTAAAGCAGTCATATTTTTATACAAAAAGATAGTAAAAAAAAATACCATGTAAGGAAAGATATCCTGTAACTAATTTACATTTAGAAAAATTTTTCATTTATAATGCTAACAGCAAAACACCCATAAAAAACCTACGTGGTGTCAACATAAGCCAAAGGAAATTCATTTAAGCAAAAATAAATAGAACTCCAAGTAAAGTTTCCTTTATTAACCTTTGGTCGAGAATACGTTTATATATTTTCAGAAAACAACTCCAAAACCATATGGATTCCTGCAACAGAGAGGAATTATTAGGAATGCTCCAGCCATGAAGACAAGAGGAAAAACAATCCAAAGATACAGGCAGCTAACATGCACAAACTATCTCCTGGGGCCACGTATGCTCAGGCTCACACAGGTGAAAAGACTTGCCACGCAATAGCAACCCTCAAGGGAGCATTTTTAACATTAGGCTTCCATTAGAAAATTAAAACAAATAATGGTCCCTACTACACTAGCAAGGCTTTTCAGCAATTCCTCACAAAACATAACATCAAACACATTACTGGCATACCATACAACCCACAGGGACAAGCCATAGTAGAACGACAGAACAAAGAACTAAAAACCCAGATTCAAAAAGAAAAAGAAGGGGGAAATACAGGCACGCCCCAATAACTATTTCAACAGGCCTTATTAACTCTCAATTATTTTCATTTTGCCCCCGACGGTCTTCCTCCCATTTTCAAACATTGGGGAGGTCTCAGAGACATACCAACACCTCTCCCCTTGGTCAGGTGGAGAGATCCACTAACCGGGGCTTGGAAGGGCCCCAACCCACTCTTAACCCAAGGGAGAGGGTTTGCTTGCATTTTTCCAGAAGGTGAGAAAAATCCCGGGTGGATTCCTACCCGTAACATCAAACCCTGCACCACCAGCGATGAGCCGTAGACCACCATCACCATCACCCCTGGTAGAGGAAATGGAGGACCTGACCATAGAGGACAACCAGCCCCAGCGGCGGCGATGACCAAGACATCGATGAGCCCATAACATTACCTGGGGAGACATCAAGAATCTACAGGACCAAGCTGCACGCATGGCACTAGAAGGCAATCCGTCAGAAGGGACATTATTCCTTTTAATGTGTGCCATCATAACAGCAAACTCTCAGGCGCGAGCACAACATGTATGGGTGGCCATACCTCATCCAGGGTTGCTCATGCCTATCAGCGCCGACAGCCTACAATTCCCCGCTGTCCAAGTGTCTAACTGTTCTGTGGACTTACCCTGTGATGGAGCGGAACCGATCTCATTGCCATAGAACGGGACAGTATGGGCTGAAAGCAGTAGCCCTAACCTCCTTAAGTGAACTCTAGATAATTGGACTGCCCCAAGACAAGGGTGGCTATACCTAGCACCTCATGCAATAATACCAAGTGAAACCCATTGAGTTTAGTTTCTTAAGTAATTCCGTCAACCGTCTAACTTCCTGGTTAAACCCAGCCAACCTCCTCATTTGGGGAGTCATCATAGTAGGATTCGTCATAGGAATAGTATTATTTTGCTGTTTATACAACATGTTCAATAAGCTAAATGCCCAGCAAGCCATAATCATACACGTCCAGCAGGCGCTAATAAGAGAAGAAGGGGGAGATGTGGGAAGAGCTCAGGAGATTTATCTCAGTGCAGTGGTGGATGCAATGGAGTGAGCGCACTCCGCCTATACAAGCTGCCTCGGCACACCAGAAAGTGGCAACGCCCACCTGAGTAAGCCCCCTAGAGCCCCTACATAGTACCCTGATCTTTCCTACCATTGGTTGCCCTAAGGATGGTTTAAACTTCTGATTGGTCCAAAAAGTTATATATATATATATCCCTGTACTTAAACAATAAAGTTCAGATCTGCGTCTTGAACCTGATCTCCGGAGTCGGGCAGCTTCGTTAGGACTCCGTCGGCCTCACCCCCGCGGGACCCCCTGCCTCAATGTTTTGGTAGTATTTCATAGGACAAACATTCTCAGTTTGGGTATATTCCAATTCATCTCTTCTTTCTGTGTTACTAGTTCAATCATGTAGTTGTCATCACATTTTAGTTCTGGTTACCAGGTAGAATTTCCAGAAAGAAAAAAAAAGCAACACAGTAATTTCACATAAGTTTTTATTTATCTGTATAAGTATGTCCTAAATATTGCAAAGGTGCACCTTTACTAAATAAATGTTTATTTTGTATATGAAATTCTAATTTTCCTGGTGTCCTCTTTATTTGCACAATATAGCAACCTGCTAGCAGGATACATGAATGAAGTGACTAATAATTTGAAAGTAGAAAATAATGAGAATCAGAAAATCCAGGTTCTGGCTTAAGTTCTGCAAATGACAGAGTAAGTCGTTTAGCTTCATTTTGCTGCCTTTACATGTATGGCAAATGAAGAAGATAATGCTTGACCTCATTTTCTTCACAGGAACGTTGCTAAAATGAATGAGGCAATGAACACATAAACACTGGGCATATTGGAAGACAAATACCCTACAAAACTGTAGTGTCATTATTATTATTACTGTTATAGAGAGAATTTTTGAAAAGTCAGCTGGTTGAATGTATTATAGTAATCTTCTACAAAAGAGAAAATAAAAACATCATTACAATACGGATTTAATGGCTTTATCTTCTATTTTATTCAGCACAGCATAAGAACATACATGCATCAACTTTGGATTATTACAAAAGGGCATTGTTTTCTGTCTCATGTTACCTTTATGCCTTCTCAATTATAATCTAACAATACGTATATGGTTGCATTTACTCATTTCTTTTTTTTAAAATATATTTTATTGATTTTTCACAGAGAGGAAGAGAAAGAGATAGAGAGTTAGAAACATCGATGAGAGAGAAACATCAATCAGCTGCCTCCTGCACATCTCCCACTGGGGATGTGCCCGCAACCCAGGTACATGCCCTTGACCAGAATCGAACCCGGGACCTTTCAGTCCGCAGGCCGACGCTCTATCCACTGAGCCAAACCGGTTTTGGCTACTCATTTCTTTACATTTCTAACAATCACTGAGGCATAGTCAGAAGTGCCAGGTATTGTAGATTATATTTTGACTCTCTTTTGTGACTGTGTGTGTGTGTGTATATATATATATATATATATATATATATATATGCACATATACAGTGAAAATATAATTCTTTGTGCATGAATAATTCAAAATATCCTATACCTAATGCTATGAAATCGATGTGATCACACAGATATTTTTAAAAAGATATCAGTGTGTTAGTTTATGTAACTTAGATCCTGATTGCTTCTTATTATAATGAAAATACCTTCAATTTTTTAAACAGTAAATTTTGGAATCAGCATAGTTAGCTATCTATATAAGAATGGACAAGTCACCTTCCTAGAAATTCTTTATGTGAAATATTTTGTGATTGTGCAAATTAATTAATTGTAAAGTTTACATTATAATATATTTGGAATATGTAGAGTGTTTGAGCCAGAGAGGGGGATGAAAAAAAGAGACAAAATTCTAAGATAAAATTTAAAATAATGAGGAAAGGTATACACAAATACATATATATGTACACATATATATTTTAAAATAAAATATATATGAATAATTAGAATATTTTTTCAGATTGTGTATTTTGAACATTCTTATGTCTGCTTTCTTATACAGAGATATATTCAAAAGAAATAAAAAGCTGTTATTTTTAAAACCATCATCTTATTTTCCTTTGTATCCCCAAAGGATAATATATGAGTTTCCATGTTGGAGGACTAAGCTTGAGTAAAAACCTTTTGATCTTATCAGATATGAGTCATGGATATGTCTGTCTAGAGTAGGTCCTTAATTTCCATTTTCTAGATGTTAAAAAGAAAAAAAAGTACTCACTCAATTTGGGGATATTTTGAGTATAGCCCTAGCCAGACATGGGCTTCTAGACCAAATGATTTCTCAAGGACTCTTTGTTTTCTTGTCTTCTTCTTCTCTTTGTTTTTTAATATTAATTTATTAAATTGATTTCAGTGACATTGGTTAACATGAACATACAGGTCTCAGGGTGGGTTTCTATGTTACAAGATATGTGTATTTCATTGTGTGCCTATCAACCAAAGTCAAATCTTCTCCTGTCACTTTATATTAGAAACCCCTCTCCACACCTCTGGCAAGCACCACACTGATGTTTGTATTCACCAGTTTCACTTCTATATCTCACATATGAGTGAAATCACATAGTTCTTAGCTTTTTCTGACTGACTTATTTCACTTAGCATAATGTCTTCAAGGCAAGTGCTGGCGAAAATGTGAAGAAAAAGGAAGCCTCTTGCACTGCTGGTGTGAATGCAGACTGGTGTAGCCACTGTGGAAAACAGTATGGAGTTTGGTCAAAAAATTAAGAATGGAACTCCCATTTGACCCAGTGATCTCACTTCTAGGAATATATCCAAAGAAATCAGAAACACCAATCAGAAAGGACATATGCACCCCTATGTTCATAGCAGCACAATTCACCATAGCTAAGATTTGGAAACAGCCTAAGTGCCCATCAGCAGATGAGTGGATTAGAAAACTGTGGTACATCTACACAATGGAAAACTATGCTGCTGTAAAAAAGAAGGAATTCTTATCATTAGCAACAGCATTGAAGGACCTGTAGAGCATTATGCTGAGGGAAATAAGCCAGTCAGTGAAAGATAAGTATCACATGATCTCACACATTTGTTGTGAATATATTACTTTAAAAATCTATTATTGCCCTGGCAGGTTTTGCTCAGTGTTTAGAGTAACAGCCTATGGATCAAAGGGTTACAGGTTCTATTCCTGGTCAGGGGCATGTTCCTCCATTGTGGTTCTATCCCCAGCCCTAGTCAGAGTGCATGAGGGAGGCAACCAGTAGATGTGTCTTTATCACATCAATGTTCCTCTCTCTCTCTCTCCCCTCACCTCCCTGCCTTTCACTCTCCTAAAAATCAATGGAAGAAATATCCTCAAGTGAGGATTTTAAAGGAAAAAAAAAGAAAAGAAAAAATGGAAAATGTAGTATTATTTGTCCCTCAAATGTTTTTATAATTTCTACAAATATTAATCTTAGCATGTAATTCATAAAGTAAAGCACATGTCAGAATGGGTGATATTCATAATCAAGTCAATATGAGGATTTTACTCAGCATATATTTAATTAAAAATACTCTTTCTAATTGGTAATTTGTTTTGTAGTTAAAATCAGTTTCTTTCAATTTATTTTCTAACATTTTCCTTAAAAATGGAACTTAGATTAAATTCATTTTAATGGGAATTACTTGTCATTTTTCACATTTGCTATATATTTTAGAAAATGTGCAATTTAGTTGCTAATGAGTGTGGTAATTAATAAAGTCTAATGGCATTTTTGCTTTTATTGTGAGGTCTAAATATATTTTCTTTAAGCCCTTAAAAAAACCACTATTTTATTTTTGTTTTTATCCACAGAAGCATTTTATATTTTGAAACTGATGTGTCATAGTTGGCTGCCCTTGTCATATTACATCAATCATATTTCTTTCAGTAAGACATAATCTGATTTTAGTTGATGAACATAACTTGATTTGAGACACTAAAGTCCCATCTTATATAAAAGGTCAAAGAAAATAAAAGTAAAGGTAAAATGTTTAACATTAAAAACAAATTAAAATCTTTTATCATAGAGAATTAGAATATACAATAAATATATTTTATTTTTTTAGTCTTCACAGTTTTATTTGTATGTAAATGTAGAAGTTCAAGAGGCAAATTCTATATAATAAAAGGCTAATATGCAAACTGCCCCAACGGGCAGGAGTTAGACGTGCACTGACCACCAGGGGGGTGGCACAGAACACGGCATGTGTCAGTGACATGGTGCTGGCAGCAGGTGGCAGTGGAGGTGCTGCCAGCTTCATCAGGCCCCAAAGAGAGCAGGACCGTGGCAGGATGGTGGAGCAGGTGAGTGGGAAGCCAAGGCAGGTGCAAAAGGAGGCCAGTGCTGGTGGTGGCAGCAGGCAGCCGGAGGAAGGGAGGCCCCGGCTCACAGCAGGCAGCTGCTAGGGACCCTATCCATGCACGTATTTTGTGCACTGAGCCTCTAGTTTACTAGAAAACCATTGTATAGTAAATGCAATTATTACAGTAGTAATATGCATAAATGTTTTGAAAAATACAAAAACTATTTTTTAGTAAAGGCATTTTGTTTAATTGCTGATGATGGAGACATTTAAACAATGTCTCTGCCAATACTTGCTTCAATAAGTTGTACTTAATTTTGTAACTCTTTAAGTTTTCTGCAGACTCAATTCTCTTCAGCCATATCATCTCAGATAGATTATTCTAGAATCTTTGCTTCTTACCAACAAACCCTACCTTGTTTGCCACTGCAACTACCACTTCTTCTGCCCCTACCTTTGACACCTATATTTTATTGTAACTAAATAAAATATTCCTGTAACAAACACAAAGAAGTTTCATAGTACTCTTCAATTATTTATTAGGGCAACATATGTTACTATTGAATTAGAATTTAAAAAAGAAAGCAAAAATAAAACTAATTAATATTGTTGACTTGAAATATTCTATAACTATTTAACCTTTCTCTTCAATTAGCCTGCATGAAAGATAAAGTAGCATTGCTTTTTTTGGACTATCCTGCTTATAAATTTTGAATACTTTTATTTTTTCAAGTTTTAGTTTTGGACTAAAGTTAGAGATAACTGTATCTTAATCTCTTCCTCACTTTGGTCAATAAAAGTAACTTAGTAAAATGCTAGGAAATTTGCGGGAGGTGACTGGCTGATCAGGGGAAGGCACCACCCCCATCAACCCGCTGCTGCTGCCACTGCTGGCCGCTGCAGCCACCAAGGTGTTTTCATCATCAAGAACACCAGACCCTTCACCACGAAAAAATGACAACTTTCTTTAGGCATTTTCAAGATGTGTCTTTCATAGGATATGACCTTTCTTTCTTTCTTTGTTTTTTATCCTTACCTGAGGATATTTTTCCATTGATTTTTAGAGAGTGTGGAAGAGAGAGGGAAAGACAGAGAGAAACATCAATGTGAGAGGGACATTTCGATTGGTTGCCTCCTGCATGAGCCCTGACCTGGGCACCAGCCAGGGAGGAGACTGAAACCTAGATGCATGCCCTTGGTCAGAATCAAACCCGGACTCTGTGGTCAGCAGGCCAAGGCTCTATCCATTGAGCCAAACCGGCTAGGGCAGGATATGACATTTCTTTACCCTTCCAGCATTGGACCTTCATTTTTTCCTCCAGGAGTGAGGTGGAAAAACCCTAGATCACCTTCTTGGATTCTTATTACCCAAGTTACCATGAACACTGTGAGTGGCATACAGGGACCTTAGCCAATGAGCAGTCAGAAAAGGTATTTCCTCTTCAGCTCACGTGCAGAGGCGGGACTGCTGGTGTGCTGTCTTCCAGCAAGGGTGGGCCCCTGTGTGTTGTGTCTCTGCTCTGGACCCATCTGAGCACACAACCACCTCCTGAGCCAGTTCTGACTGTTACGGTGTCCTGGCTAATTTGTATATATATATATATATATATATATTAGACATTAGCATAAGCATAGTGAAGCAATTTTGAAATTAGTAGACTTTAATTTTTAGAGGAGTTGTAAGTTTGCCAAAATATTGATATTGAAGAGAGGAAAGAGTTCTCATATATTCCCTCTTCTCCATCCAGAATTTTCTCTATTGCTTTGATGTGTTACATTTGCTACAATTGATTAATCAATTTTGATACACTGTTATTACTAAGTCTATAGGTTACATTATGGCTCATATTTCATGCTGTACAATTATTTGTTTTAGCCAAATTCATAATGCCATATATCTATCATTAGAGCGCACCATGACAGCATCATATAGAATAGTTTCCCTATCCTAAAACTCCTGTGTTTCACTATTTATCTTTCCCTTTTGCCACCCAGCCCATGGAAACCACTGATATTTTACTTTCTCAATAGTTTTACGTTTGTCAGAATTCCACATAGTTAGGATTATGTAATATATAGGCTTTTAGACTGGCTTCTTGCACTTAGCAATACATGTTTAAGTACCTCTATGTACTTTGTAACTTGATATCTTTTTTTTTTTAATTTATTTATTTTTATTATTATTAGTTAAGGTATTACAAATGTGTCCTCATCCCCCCCATTAACCCCCAACCTCCCCCCCACACACAAACTCATGCTCCCATCCCCCCGTTGTCCATGTCCATTGGTTTGGCTTATATACATGTATACAAGTCCTTCGGTTGATCTCTTCCCCTTACCCCCGCCCTCCCCTACTTTCCTTCTGGGGATTGATAGCCTGCTTGCTGTTTCTCAGTCTTTGGGTCTGTCCCTTTTCATCAGTCTATGTTGTTCTCTATAATCCACAAATGAGTGAGATCATGTGGTATTTATCTTTCTCTGACTGGCTTATTTCACTTAGCATAATGCTCTCCAGTTCCATCCATGCTGTTGCAAAAGGCAAGAGTTCCTTTTTTTTTTTACCGCAGCATAGTATTCCATTGTGTATATGTACCACAGTTTTCTAATCCACTCATCTGCTGATGGGCACTTAGGCTGTTTCCAAATCTTAGCTATGGTGAATTGTGCTGCTATGAACATAGGGGTGCATATAACCTTTCTGATTGGCGTTTCTGGTTTCTTGGGATATATTCCTAGTAGTGGGATCACTGGGTCAAATGGCAGTTCCATTTTTAGTCTTCTGAGGTAGCTCCATACTGTTCTCCACAGTGGCTGCACCAGTCTGCATTCCCACCAGCAGTGCAGAAGGGTTCCTTTTTCTCCACATCCTCTCCAACACTTGTTGTTTGTTGATTTGTTGATGATAGCCATTCTGACAGGTGTGAGATGATAATGCATTGTCGTTTTGATTTGCATCTCTCGTATAATTAGTGACTTTGAGCAGGTTTTCATATGTCTTTCAGCCTTCTGTATGTCCTCTTTCAAAAAGTGTCTATCTAGGTCCGTTGCCCATTTTTTTATTGGATTGTTTATCTTCCTTTTAAGCTTCATGAGATCCCTGTAAATGTTGGAAATTAAACCCTTATCGGTGGTATCATTGGCAAATATGTTTTCCCATGTAGTGGGTCTTCTTGTTGTTTTGTTGATGGTTTCCTTTGCTGTGCAAAAGCTTTTTATTTTGATGTAGTCCCATTTGTTTATTTTCTCTTTAGTTTCCATTGCCCTAGAAGCATTATCAGAGAAGAAATTTCTTCGGCATATGTTTGCGATTTCGCTGCCTGTGGATTCCTCTAGTATTTTTATGGTTTCCCGTCTTACGTTTAAGTCTTTTATCCATTTTGAGTTTATTTTTGTGTATGGTGTGAGTTGGTGATCTAGTTTCATCCTTTTGCATGTATCTGTCCAATTTTCCCAACACCATTTATTGAAAAGACTGTCTTGACTCCATTGTATGCTCTTGCCTCCTTTGTCGAATATTAATTGGGCATAGTGGTTTGGGTCGATTTCTGGGGTCTCTATTCTATTCCACTGATCTATATGTCTGTTCTTGTGCCAGTACCAAGCTGTTTTAAGAACAGTGGCTTTGTAATACAGTTTGATATCTGGTATTGAGATCCCACCTACTTTGTTCTTTCTCAGGATTGCTGCAGCTATTCGGGGTCTTTTTTTATTCCAGATGAACTTTTGGAACGTTCGTTCTAGATCTGTGAAATATGCTGTTGGTAATTTAATGGGGATTGCATTGAATCTATAAATTGCTTTGGGTAGTATGGACATTTTGATGATGTTGATTCTACCAATCCATGTACACGGTATATTCTTCCATCTGTTTATGTCTTCCTCTATCTCTTTTTTCAGTGTCCTGTAGTTTTCAGCATATAAGTCTTTTACCTCCTTAGTTAAGTTTATTCCTAGGTATTTTAATTTTTTTGGTGCAATGGTAAATGGGATTGCTTCTGTAGTTTCACTTTCTGTAAGTTCACTATTGGTGTAAAGAAATGCCATGGATTTCTTAGCATTAATTTTGTATCCTGCTACATTGCCGAATTCATTTATTAAGTCTAATAATTTTTTGATGGAGTCTTTAGGGTTCTGTATGTACAGTATCATGTCATCTGCAAATAAGGACAGTTTTACTTCTTCTTTTCCAATCTGGATGCCTTTTATTTCTTCTTTGTGTCTGATCACAATAGCTAGTACTTCCAGTACTATGTTGAACAGGAGTGGTGAGAGGGGGCATCCCTGTCTTGTTCCTGTTTTTAGGGGGAATGGTTTTAGTTTTTGCCCATTGATTATGATGTTGGCTGTGGGTTTGTCATATATGGCTTTTATTATGTTGAGGTATGATCCCTCAATTCCTATCTTGCTGAGAGTTTTTATCAAGAAAGGGTGTTGGATTTTGTCAAATGCTTTTTCCGCATCAATTGATATGACTATGTGGTTTTTTTCTCTCAATTTGTTTATGTGATGTATCACATTTATTGATTTGCGGATATTGTACCATCCTTGCATCCCTGGGATAAATCCTACTTGGTCATGGTGTATGATCTTTTTGATGTACTGCTGGATCCGATTTGCTAGGATTTTGTTGAGGATTTTGGCATCTATGTTCATGAGGGATATTGGCCTATAATTCTCTTTCATTGTATTGTCTTTATCTGGTTTTGGGATTAGGGTGATGTTGGCTTCATAGAATGAGCTGGGAAGTGCTCCTTCCTCTTGGATCTTTTGACATAGTCTGAGGAGGATAGGTTTTAGGTCTTCCTTGAATGTTTGGTAAAACTCCCCTGTGAAGCCATCTGGCCCCGGGCTTTTGTTTGCTGGAAGCTTTTTGATTACTGCTTCGATTTCCTCCATAGTTATTGGCCTATTGAGATTTTTAGATTCTTCCTGGTTAAGTTTTGGAAGGTTGTATTTATCTAGGAATATGTCCATTTCCTCCAGGTTGTCTAGTGTGTTGGAGTAGAGTTGTTCATAGTATTTTCTAACAATCCTTTGTATTTCTATGGGTTCTGTTGTTATTTCTCCTCTTTCATTTCTGATTTTGTTTATTTGGGTCGTCTCTCTTTGTTTCTTGGTGAGCCTGGCTAGAGGTGTATCAATCACGTTTATCCTTTCAAAGAACCAGCTCTTGGTTTTGTTGATCTTTTGTATTGTTTTTTTGGTCTCTATGTCGTTTATCTCCGCTCTGATCTTTGTTATTTCCTTCCTTCTGCTTACAGTGGGCTTTTTTTGTTGCTCTCTTTCTAATTCTTCGATGTGTAGAGTTAGGTCATTTATTCTCATTGTTTCTTGTTTCTTGCAGTAGGCTTGTAGAGCTATGAACTTCCCTCTCAAGACTGCTTTTGCTGTGTCCCATAGGTTTTGGATTGTTGTGTTTTCATTGTCATTTGTTGCCATGATGTTTTTTATTTCTTCTTTGATCTCACTGGTGACCCAGTCGTTGTTTAATAGCATGCTATTTAGTCTCCATGTGTTTGATTTTTTTGGATTGTTTTTGTTGTAGTTGATTTCCAGTTTTATGCCTTTGTGGTCTGAGAAGATACTTGATATGATTTCAATTTTCTTGAATTTGAAGAGACTTTGTCTGTGACCCAATATATGGTCTATCTTTGAAGATGACAAATGTGCACCCGAGGAGAATGTATATTCTGTGACTTTGGGGTGAAATGTTCTGAAGATGTCAATTAATTCCATCTGATCTAGTGAGTCATTTAGGATTGATGTTTCTTTGCTGAGTTTCTGTTTAGAGGATTTGTCCAGTGGAGATAATGGGGTGTTAAGATCCCCTACTATGATTGTATTGCTGTCAATCTCTCCCTTGATCTTCTCCAGAAGATTTCTTACATATTTGGGTGCTCCTATATTGGGTGCATATATATTTACCAGAGTTATTTCTTCTTGTTGGACTGCTCCCTTTAGTATTATGAAGTGGCCTTCTTGATCTCTTTTTATGTCCTTCACTTTGAGATCTAATTTGTCAGATATAAGTATTGCTACCCTGGCTTTTTTTTCACTTCCATTGGCCTGAAAAACCTTTTTCCATCCCTTCACCATCAGTCTGTGTGCGTCTTTTTTGATGAGGTGGGTTTCCTGTAGACAACAGATATATGGGTCATGTTTTCTTATCCAGTCATTTACCCTATGCCTTTTGACTGGGGAATTTAATCCATTTACATTTAAAGTTATTATTGATAGAAACTTGTTAGTCGCCATTTTTGTTCTTTACCGCTGCGTTCCTTCTTTGTTTCCTGTTTTTTTCTATTTACAGCAGACCCTTTAGCATTTCTTGCATTGCTGGTTTGGTTGTAATAAACTCCCGTAGACCATTTTTGTCTGTGAAGCTCCTGATTTGACCCTCAATTTTGATTGATAGCCTCGCTGGGTATAGTATTCTTGGATTCAGACCCTTCCTTTGCATGACTTTGTATATTTCATTCCATTCCCTTCTTGCCTGATGTGTTTCTGTTGAGAAATCGGTCGCTAGTCTGATGGGGGATCCTTTGTAGGTAACTTTCTGTCTCTCTCTGGCTACTTTTAAGATTCTGGCTTTGTTGTTGGTGTTTGCCAATTTAATTATTATGTGCCTTGGTGTCGGTCTTTTCGGGTTCATTTTGTTTGGGACTCTGTGAGCTTCTTGGATTTGTGTGAGTTTTTTCCTCCCTATATCAGGGAAATTTTCTGTTACTATTTTTTCAAACAGGTTATCTATTCCTTGCTCAATTTCCTCTCCTTCTGGCACCCCTATTATTCGGATGTTGTTTCGTTTAGCATTGTCCCATAGTTCTCTTAGGCTTTCCTCCTGCTTTTTAATTTTTTTTTCTAGAAGCTGTTCTGTTTGGGTATTTTTTTCTACCTTGTCTTCTAGCTCACTGATGCGGTCCTCTGCTTCTTCTAGTCTACTGTTGATGCTTTCTATTGAGTTCTTTATGGCAGTGATGTCGTTTTTCATTTCTTCTTGGTTTCTCTTCATTTCCTCTTGGTTCTTCTTCATTTCCTCTTGGTTCCTACACATATTGTTGAATTGGTCTTCCATTCTTTTCATCCACCTTATGGCCATTACTCTGAATTCTTTCTCTGACAGGTTGCTTGCCTCCATTGCCTCCATTTCGTTTACTTCCTTTTCTGATGATGCCTGTTTTTCTTTCATATTTGGGTTGGTTCTTTGTTTCACCATGATTTCTCTTCTCAAGGTGTTTGGTTATGTAGTTCTCTCTCTGCTGCGCTGATTCAAAGGCACAAAATACAACACAACAAGGCACAACGTACAAGGCAACAAACTCAATGCATTCACGATATTAATAACCCCAAATAAAGGTGACCCCCCGAGCGAAGAGAATTAGGGGATAAAGAAGGAAAAAGAGAAAAAGATTAAAGAGAAAAATAAAAAACAAAAAGGAGTGCTGAAATGAGATTGGGAAAAGGGAGAGAAGAAAAAAACAAAAAGACAAAAAAAAAAGTAAGAGAATGAAATAGAGGTGGGGAAGAGGCTATTTGTATGGGGAGAGCGAGGGATTGGAAATTAGATATATAAGTAGGGTGAAATTTAGACAGTGGGTAGAAAGAAGGAATAGGTAAAATCCAAAGCAGGAATAGGGTAAGAGAAACAGGACAACAAAAGGGGAAAAGTGAGGAAGAGAGTTTTGGCTTAAGGGTAAATGTGAGCTAGAGAGAAATGATGCTAAAGGAATGATGAAAATAGTGTGTATAACACTAATCCCAAAATAAAATAAAGAAAAATAAAAAAATAATAATAAAAAATAAAATGACACTTGAAAAAATGGTAAAAGGATAGCAATAATACTGGTTAAAAAAATGTAGTAATTAAAAAGGTAAAATCAAGTGATGAAAAAAATAAAAATAAAATAAAAAAATAAAATAGGTTCTTAATGAAATGGTGAAAAAAGAATTAAAAAAATATATATATATATAAAAATATTCGGAAGTGAAGGTGCTTCAGATCTTCCACTCTTCTTTTTGGCACGCCTCAGTCCTGCCAGGCATTCAGGGGAGTGTTGAACTTCCCTGCGATACACTGTCCCTCCGTGCAGTAAACCACAGACCTGATTTTAAGGCGGCTTGTATTTGTTTACCAGACTGCCTTTATTTGTGATCGCAGAAGAGACAGTTCGTGGCTCTGCCTCTGGGTGGCAGTGTGTCTGGATTGACCTCAGAGGCTATAAGTCCTCTCTATCAGTAGGGTTTTTTTTTTTTTTTTTTTTTTTTTTTTTTTTTCCCTCTATGCTATTTGGCACTGATTCGGGAAAGACCACTGCCCAGAGCTGGTTCCTTGCCACTGCCCGCTGTTTCCCAGGCTCCCCAAAAAGAACTTTCCCCTACAGGCTCTGCGAATGACCCCAACTGGGGAATCCCATGCACTGGGTTTAATAATCAAATGCACGGATCTAAGGGGAACTGTAACAAGAGCCTGATAGTTGTGCGAATTCGCAAGCCTCCACCTTCCAGGTCTGCGCACAGTCTCCGCGCGCAGTCTCCGCGTGCCCACTCGCCCCTGGCACCAAGCAGCCAGCAGGTTGGCAAAGTCCAAGGCTGCTCCTTTACATCCAGTCCAGCTATGGGCTCATTTTTCGCCTTCCCTTCTGCCAGCAGCTCTGTGGGGCCCCTTCCCCACTCGCGGGTCACGCTGGTCCCAACGGCTGCGGACTCTGTGGGGCGCAGATTCCGCCCCGCGCGCGTGAGCTCGGTCCTCCCTCCAACCCGAACTGCAAACCGCACCTTTAGGGGATGTCCAACCTTTCCGTGAGAAGAAGCAGTGCTCCTCTGAGTTCAGGCAGTCACGCAGCTTGAATCCCTTGTTTCCAGGTTAGTAGCTGGTCTCTGGATGCCGGCAACAACCACCCAAGATGGCGCAGTCTCCGCTGCTTAGCTGGGGCACCAGGAGAGGCTTCAGCCGCAGTCTCCAACCGTCCTTTTTTTCCTGGGGGGTTCTCGGTCTTTCCTAGCTGCAGACAGTCTCTCAGCTGAAGATCCTCTGCCTATTCGGGCTGCATGTTACCCGTTTCAGCTGCTCACCCTTATCTGCTCCAGGACAAGGCACAGGACACGTCAGTTTATACCGCCGCCATTTTCCCTCTTGATATCTTTTTTAAGTAGGTGAATAATATTCCATTGTATAGACCTACTACATTTTTCTTATTAATTCACCTGTTAGCAAACTTCTTATTTTGGTTTTTGGTCATTATAAATAATACATTTTGTCTGATTTTTTTCTGAATGTTTTCAACTTACTTGAGTAAATGCGCAGGAGACTGGTTTCTTGGTTGTGTGGTAAAATTATGTTCAGCTCTATAAGAAATTGTTGAACTCTCTTCCAAATTAGTTGTACCTTTTCATTCCCAAAAGCAATACATGTGAGTTCTTATTGCTCCAAATCCTTGTCAGCATTAGGTTCTGTATGTGTTTTTGATTTTAGCCCTTTTAATAGTTTCCTAATGATATATCACTAAAGTTTTATTTCCCAATTCTCTATTGATATATGATAGTTAGCATCTTTTTGAATGCTTATTTCACATCTGCACATTTTCTTTGGTGAAGTGTCTGTTCAGATAACTCCCACTTTTTAATTGGGTTACTTACTTTGTTTGTTGTTTGTTGATCCTCACCTGAGGATATTTTTTCCACTCATTTTTAGAGAAAATAGAAGGGGAAAAAGAAGAGGAGAGGAGAGGAGAGGAGAGGAGAAGAGAGGAGAGGAGAGGAGAGAGAGAGAGAGAGAGAGAGAGAGAGAGAGAGAGAGAGAGAGAGAGAGAGAGAGAGAGAGAAGAGAGACACATAGATTGGATGCCTCCTGTAAACCCCCTGAAAGGGGCAGGGAATCAAACCTGCAGCCCAGGTATGTGCCCTTGACCAGGAATTGAACCTGCAACCCTTCAGTGTATGACTGAGTTCTAACTACTGAGACATGTCAGCTAGGGCTATTTTCTTTTTTTAATCTTCACCCAATAATAAGTTTTATTGATTCGTAGAGAGAGATAGGTCAGTGTAAGAGAGAACCATCCATTGGTTGCCTCCTATATGTGCCCAACTGGCCTTCTAACCCACAACACAAGTTTGTGCCTTGACTGGAATCAAACCTGCATCCTTTTGGAGTGCAGGATGTGGACACTCAAGCACCTGAGCCACCCGGCCAGGGCTGGATTCTTTATTTTTTTATTTTTGAGTTTTAACAATTCTTAGTTTAGTTTGGATGCAAGTACTTTATCAGATATGTGATTTGCAAATATTTTCTGCAAGTTTTGGCTTATATTTTAATTCTGTTAACAGTGTATTTCACAGAACAGAAGTTTTACATTTTAATGAACTCCAATTTAGCAAATTTTCCTTCCATGGATTGTGCTTTTGTGTTGTATCTAAAAGATTATTGCCAAAATAAGGTCACATAGCTTTTATCCATCATGTTCTCCATATGTTATCTTTTAGAAGTTTTATGGTTATTCACTTACATTTTAATTCTATGATCTATCTTGAGTTCATTGTCATGAAAGGTGTATGGTTTGTATCTACATTCATGTTTTTACATATGGATATTCAGTTGTTTCACCAATATTTTTGGAAAAGACAATCATTTTTCCATTGGATTTCCTTTGTTCTTATCATAGATCAGTTAAACATATTTGTGCAAGTCTGATTCTAGGCTCATTATTTCATTGCAGTGATTTTTTAATCTGTTATTTCACTAATATTATACTATCTACATGACTGAAGCTATGCAGTTTTCTGGATATTAATTGCATTTTGACTTTGTTCTTCTTCAGTATTGTCCTGGCTATTCTTTGCCTTCTGTTTGTCTATATAAACTTTAAAATGAGCTTGTCAATATCCACAAAATAACTTGCTGATAATTTTATTAGGATTGTATTAAATCTATAAATTAATTTAAGTTTAACTAACTTTTTAAACAATATTGAGTCTTCAAATCAAAGAACAAGGAATAACTCTCTATTTAGTTAGATTCTTTCATCAAAGTTTGCAGTTTCTCTCATATTTATTTTGTACGTATTTTGTTGGATTTTTATCCAAGCATTTCTTTTTGGGGCAGAGTCATATAAATGGTGCTGTGTTTTTTATTTAAAATACCACTGCTCATTGATAGAACATAAGACAGTGATTGAATTATGTTAACCTTGCACCTTCAACCTTGCTATGAGCACTATTATAATGTTCCACAAGTATTGTATCAATTCTTTTGGATAGTATACATTGATAATCATATTATCAGCAAACAAAAAAAGCTTTATTTCCTTCTTCCCTATATTTGCTTTTCTTTCTTGTATCATTGCATTTGTTTGATTTTCAGTACATTCTTGTAAATGTGTGGTAATAGAGGACCTCCTTTCTTTTTTCTGATTTTAGTGGGTAAACTTCTAGTAATTTTGCCATTAAGTATGATGTGAGTTGTAGGATTTTTGAGGTGTCCAAGTTGATGAGGTTAATCTCTATTCCTAGTTTTCTGATAGTTTTTATAATAAATGGGTGTTATATTTTGTCAAATGCTTTTTCTCCATCTATATTAGTAGTTCTCAAACTTCCTAATGCCGTGGCCCTTTAATACAGTTCCTCATGTTTTGGTGACCACCAACCATAAAATTATTTTCGTTGCTACTTCTTTTTTTTTTTTGATGGTGCATTTATTTTTTTTATTATTTATTGCTTAAAGTATTACAAAGGGTATTACATATGTGTCCATTTTATCCCCCCGCCCTAGACAATCCCCTAGCCTACCCTATCCCCCAGTGTCTTATGTCCATTGGTTATGCTTATATGCATGCATACAAGTCCTTTAGTTGATCTCTTACCCCCCTACCTCCTGCCCCCTAACCCTCCCCGGCCTTCCTGCTGCAGTTTGACAATCTGTTTGAGGCAGCTCTGCCTCTGTATCTATTATTGTTCAAAAGTTTATAATGGTCTCTATTATCCATGAATGAGTGAGATCATGTGGTATTTTTCCTTCATTGACTGGCTTATTTCACTTAGCATAATGCTCTCCAGTTCCATCCATGCCGTTGCAAATGGTAAGAGTTCCTTCTTTTTTACAGCAGCATAGTATTCCATCATGTAGATGTACCACAGTTTTCTAATCCATTCATCTACTGATGGGCACTTAGGCTGTTTCCAGATTCTAGCTATGGTGAATTGTGCTGCTATGAACATAGGGGTGCATATATCCTTTCTTTGTTGTTTCTGGTTTCTTGGGATATATTCCTAGAAGTGGGATCACAGGGTCAAATGGGAGTTCCATTTTCAGTTTTTTAAGGAAACTCCATACTGTCTTCCATAGTGGCTACACCAGTCTGCATTCCCACCAGCAGTGCACAAGTGTTCCTTTTTCTCCACATCCTCTCCAGCACTTGTCGTTTGTTGATTTGTTGATGATAGCCAGTCTGACAGGTGTGAGATGGTACCTCATTGTTGTTTTGATTTGCATCTCTTGGATGATTAGTGACTTTGAGCATGATTTCATATGTCTCTTGGCTTTCTGAATGTCCTCTTTTGAAAGGTGTCTATTTAGGTCCTTTGCCCATTTTTTGATTGGATTGTTTATCTTCCTTTTGTTAAGTTGTATGAGTTCCCTATGAATTTTGGAGATTAGGCCCTTATCAGATATGACATTGGCAAATATGTTTTCCCACACAGTGGGTTTTCTCGTTGTTTTGTTGATGGTTTCTTTTGCTGTGCAGAAGCTTTTTATTTTGATGTAGTCCCATTTGTTCATTTTCTCTTTCGTTTCAAGTGCCCTAGGAGCTGTATCAGTGAAGAAATTGCTTCGGCATATGTCTGAGATTTTGTTGCCTTTGGATTCTTCTAGAATTTTTATGGTTTCCTGTCGTACATTTAAGTCCTTTTTGAGTTTATTTTTGTGTATGGTGTAAATTGGTGGTCTAGTTTCATTTTCTTGCATATATCTGTCCAATTTTCCCAACACCATTTATTGAAGAGACTATCATGGCTCCATTGTATGTTCTTGCCTCCTTTGTCAAATATTAATTGAGCATATTGGTTCGGGCCAATTTCTGGGCTCTCTATTCCATTCCATTGATCTATATGCCTATTCTTGTGCCAGTACCAGGCAGTTTTGAGAACAGTGGCTTTGTAATACATCTTGATATCTGGTATTGAGATCCCACCTACTTTGTTCTTTCTCAGGATTGCTGCAGCTATTCGTGGTCTTTTTTTATTCCAGATGAATTTTTGGAGAGTTCGTTCTAGATCTCTGAAGTATGCCGTTGGTATTTTAATGGGAAGTGCATTGAATTTATAGATTGCTTTGGGTAGTATGGACATTTTAATGATGTTGATTCTACCAATCCATGAACACGGTATGTTCTTCCATCTGTTTATGTCTTCCTCTATATCTTTTTTCAACGTCCTGTAGTTTTCTGAGTAGAGGTCTTTTACCTCTTTAGTTAAGTTTATTCCTAGGTAGCTTAATTTTTTTGGTGCGATGGTAAACGGGATTGTTTTTATAATCTCTCTTTCTGAAAGTTCACTATTGGTGTATAGAAATGCCTCAGATTTCTTGGGGTTAATTTTGTATCCTGCTACATTGCCAAATTCATGTATTAAGTCTACTAGCTTTTTGATGGAGTCTCTAGGGTTTTGTATGTATAATATCATGTCGTCTGCAAATAAGGACAGTTTTACTTCCTCTTTTCCAATTTGGATGCCTTTTATTTCTTCTTCTTGCCGAATTGCAATGGCTAACACTTCCAGTACTATGTTGAACAGGAGTGGTGAGAGGGGGCATCCCTGTCTTGTTCCTGTTCTTAGGGGAAATAGTGTTAGTTTTTCTCCATTGAGTATGATGTTGGCTGTGGGCCTGTCATATATGGCTTTTATTATGTTGAGGTATGATCCTTCTACTCCCACCTTGCTGAGAGGTTTTATCAAAAATGGGGGTTGAATTTTGTCAAATGCTTTTTCTGCATCAATTGATATGACCATGTGGTTTTTTTCTTTCAATTTGTTTATGTGATGTATCACGTTTATTGATTTGCGGATATTGTACCATCCTTGCATCCCTGGGATAAATCCTACTTGGTCATGGTGTATGATCTTTCTGATGTACTGCTGGATCCGATTTGCTGAAATTTTGTTGAGGATTTTGGCATCTATGTTCATGAGGGATATTGGCCTGTAATTCTCTTTCATTGTGTTGTCTTTACCTGGTTTTGGTATTAGGGTGATGCTGGCTTCATAGAATGAGCTTGGAAGTGTTCCTTCCTCTTGAATTTTTTGTAGTAGTCTGAGGAGGATAGGTTTTAGTTCTTCCTTGAATGTTTGGTAAAACTCCCCTGTGAAGCCGTCTGGTCCTGGGCTTTTGTTTGCTGGAAGGTTTTTGATGACTGCTTCAATTATTCTATAGTTATTGGCCTGTTGAGATTTTTAGATTCTTCCTGATTGAGTTTTGGAATGTTGTGTTTTTCTAGGAATTTGTCCATTTCCTCCAGGTTGTCTAGTTTGTTGGAGTAGAGCTGTCCATAGTATTTTTTAACAATCATTTGTATTTCTGTGGGGTCTGTTGTTATTTCCCCTCTATCGTTTCTGATTTTGTTTATTTGGGTCCTCTCTCTTTGCTTCTTGGTAAGTCTGGCTAGAGGTTTGTCAATCTTGTTTATCCTTTTAAAGAACCAGCTCTTAGTTTCATTGATTTTCTGTATTGTTTTTTTGGTCTCTATGTCATTTATTTCTGCTCTAATCTTTATTATCTCCTTCCTTCTGCTCACTCTGGGTTTTCTTGTTGCTGTCTTTCTAATTCTTTGAGTTGTAGAGTTAGATGATTTACTATCATTTTTTCTTGTTTATTTGAGATAGGCCTGTAGAGCTATAAACTTCCCTCTCAGGACTGCTTTCATTGTGTCCCACAGGTTTTGGATTGTTGTGTTTTCATTGTCATTAGTTTCCAGGATGTTTTTAATTTCTTCTTTGATTTCATTGGTAACCCAATCAATATTTAATAGCATGCTATTCAGCTTCCAGGTGTTTGAGTATTTTGGGTTGTTTTTATTGTAGTTTATTTCTAATATTATGCCATGGTGGTCTGCAAAGACGCTTTTTATGATTTCAATCTTCTTGAATTTGGGGATACTTTGCTTGTGACCCAATATATGGTCTATTTTTGAATATGTGTTATGAGCACTTGAGTAGAATGTATATTCCGTGGCATTGGGGTGAAGTGTTCTGAAGATGTCTATTAAGTCCATCTGATCTAGTGAGTCATTTAGGATTGCTGTATCTTTGCTGATTTTTTGTCTAGAGGACTTATCCAGTGCTGTCAGTGGTGTATTAAAGTCCCCTACTATGATTGTATTGTTGTCGATCTCTCCTTTGATATCTTCCAGGAGTTTTTTTTATGAATTTGGGTGCTCCTGCATTGGGTGCATATATGTTTACCAGGGTTATATCTTCTTGTTGTATTGATCCCTTTAGTATTATGAAGTGGCCTTCCTTATCTCTTGTTATGGCCTTCACTTTGAGGTCTATTTTGTCAGATATAAGTATTGCTACCCCAGCTTTCTTTTCCTTTCCATTTGCCTGAAAGATATTTTTCCATCCTTTCACTTTCAGTCTGTGTGAGTCCCTTCTAATGAGGTGGGTTTCTTGTTGAAAGCAGATGTATGGGTCATGTTTTTTTATCCATTCAGCCACTCTATGTCTTTTGTTTGGAGCATTTAGTCCGTTTACGTTTAAAGTTATTATTGAATGGTACTTGTTTGTAGCCATTTCTTTTTTTGTGTGGCTGTTTTCTTTCTGAGCTTTTTATTTCTTATTTTTATACCAGTCCCTTTAGCATTCCTTGCATTGCTAGCTTAGTGGTGATAATCTCCCTTAGCCTTTTTTTGTCTGTGAAGCTTCTTGTTTCCCCTTCAAGTTTGAATGATAGCCTTGCTGGATAGAGTATTCTTGTATTCAGTCCTTTGCTTTGCATCACTTTGTAAATTTCCGTCCATTCTTTTCTGGCCTGATGTGTTTCTGTTGAGAAATCATTTGACAATCTAATGGGAGATCCCTTGTATGTAACTTTCCGTCTCTCTCTTGCAGCCTTTAAGATTCTCTCTTTGTCCTGAACATTTGCCATGGTAATTATGATGTGTCTTGGTGTGGGTCTTTTGGGGTTCACCTTGTTTGGGACTCTCTGAGCTTGTGTGAATTTTTTCTTCCCCACCTCAGGGAAGTTTTCTGATATTATTTCATCTAATATATTTTCTAATCCTTGTTCATCCTTCTGTTGTTCTGCTACCCCTATTATTCGTATGTTGTTTTGTTTCATGTTGTCCCAAAGCTCCCTTAGGCTCTCCTCCTGTCTTTTAATTTTTTTCTCCAATTGCAGTACATTTTGGGTGTGTTTTGCTTCCTTGTCTTTTAATTCACTAATTCGGTCCTCCGCTTCTCCTAGTCTACTGTTGATACTTTCAATGGAGTTTTTCATTGCAGCTATATCACTCTTCATTTCTTCTTGGGTCTTATTTAAGTTGTTGATTTTTTCATCTGTTTCTTCTAGCTTCTTCCATATGTTATCGATTTTTTCATCTGTTTCTTCTTGCTTCTTGGAGACGTTGTCAATTTTTTCCTCCATCCGGTTTATGCACTCTAGGACCCTTATTCTGAATTCTTTTTCTGTCATGTTGCATGCCTCTGTATTACTTAGCTGCTTTTCTGGAGAGTCCTCCTTCTCTTTCCTTTGAGGGTTTCTTTGTCTACCCATGATTGATCTCACTGACATATCTAGAAGTTGAGTCATTCAGTGGTTGCTCCCTTGGTGGCAGTGACTCCTTGGACTGTGGTTGCTCTTCAGGCGGTTGCGGTGGCAGCTGCTCTTCAGTTGGCAGCAGCTCCTCTGGTGCGTGCTGTTCACAGCTGTGGTGGCTCTTCTGGCTGGTGGGGCGAGGTTTCATGTACAGCTGCTGTTCCTCAGCAGAGGGTGTGGTGCTCAGGAGGTTGCTGTTGCTTGGATCTGCTGCGTTGATTTAAAGGCACAAAATACAATACAACAAGGCACCACTTACCAGGCACTATACACAAATATATTCATGATATTAATAACCCCAAATAAAGGTGACCACCTGAATTAAGAGAATTAGGGGATAAGGAATAAGGAAGAGAAAAAGATAAAAGAGAAAAAAGAAAAGAAAAGTAGGGACCAAAAAAAGGAGTGCAAAAATGAAATTGGGAAAAAGGAGGGGGGAATATAAAAGCGAGAAAAGAAAAGAAAAGAAGAAAAAAAAAAAGAGCGAAAAGAGAGACTGAAGTGGAAGAGGGGAAGAGACTTTTTATATGAGGAGAATACTCCTATAGAACAGCCATTAATCCCAAGAAATTCCAGCAACGGCTCCCTGGAGATGAATGCAAACTAGAAACAACCAATAATATAACAATGAAAATAGAATGGAGAACACTAATCCCAAAATAAAATAAAGAGAAAATAAAATGGCACTTTAAAAAATGGTAAAATGGTAGCAGTAATAATACTGGTTAAAAATAAGAAGGTAGTAATTAAAAGGTTAAAATCAGGTGATGGAAAAAGAAGAAAAAAAAAGAAAAGAAAAAAAAGAAGAAGAAAGAAAAAAGAAAAAAAATTGGTTTCTTAGTTAAAAGGTGAAAAAAGAAAAAAAAAATGCAGTAGTGAAGGTCCTTCGGTTCTTCTATTCTTCAGTGTGGCTCGCCTTAGACCTGCCAGGTATTCAGGAGAGTGCTGAGTTTCCCTGCGATACACTGTTCCTCTGTGTTGTAAACCACAGTCCTTATTTTAAAGCAAGCCGCATTTGTTTCCCAGACTGCCTTATTTTGTTTAGCAAAGAGTCAGTTTGTGGGTCAGCCTCTGGGTGGCAGTGTTCTGGGGTTGGCCTCTGAGGCTCTAGGGCCTCTCTGTCCAGTGGAAGTTCACTTCCCAGAGCTGGCTGCGTAATAGTTAGTTACCGGCGCTGTGTTGTTGCAGGGATTGAAAATCCTTCTGTAGGCCAGACCCTGTTAACTCCCAGGGACTGATCAGGTTATTTTAATCCTTGATCTCGTATAGGGTGGAATCTGGGTGTGGCTGTGCTCCTTGCCTGGGGGCTGGGAGCAGGGAGTCTCACTCTCCGGAGAGAATGGCTGCCCCAATCATGGGTTCAGGGGTGTCTCAGCACTCAATTCGCTGCCACCTCTCCCGGCCCCCCTTCTCTCCTCAGTCTCTCCCAAGATTCCACTCCTCCACACACTCTACCTCTCTTCAGCACAGGTGAGTGTCTGTATCCGAAATGTCCCATGAACAGGATTCAGTGAAAACAAACAAACAAACGCCGGCCACGGAAACGGGGAAGGCTTGGTTTCTGTAAGCTTCTTCTCTTACCGGGACTGCATGGTCTGGTCAGCTCTTCAGGCTGCCTCCTTTAGGCTCAGTCCTCCCTGATCACAGAACCCAGCTCTCAATTCCCCCGGCGGTGCCAGGAATCCCGCGGTTCTCCTTTCCCCTGTTAGGGGCTGTGCCTGTCCCAAGGGACGCGGCTGTCTGCCACTCGGTCTCCCTCCGACTCTCTGGGCTCAGAGGTCTGGCAAACTTTCCTGCCCAAATCCCTGGTTTTTTTTTACCTTTCCAGGGGAGTTCTGCTTTCCCGGCTGCAAACCGTCCCACCAGCTGAGCATTTTACCAATTCGGTGTGGGTGTTATTAGTTTCAGCTGCTCACTCCATTTGCTCTGGTACAGGACCTGGGACACGTCTGCCTATATCGCCGCCATCTTCCGTCTCATGTTGCTACTTCTTAACTGTAATTTTGCTACTGTTATGAATCGTAATGTAAATAATCTGATATGCAGGATGTATTTTCATTGTTACAAATTGAACATAATTAAAGCATAGTGATTAATCACAAAAACAATATGTAATTATATATGTGTTTTCCGATGGTCTTAGGCTACCCCTGTGAAAGAGTCATTCGACCCCCAAAGGGGTCGCGACCCACAGGTTGAGAACCACTGGTCTATATGATTATGTAATAGTTTCTTCTTTAGCCAAATGATGTGATAGATTATGTTAATCAATCTTTTGAATATGAACCTGCCTTGCATAACCAGAATAAATACCATTTGATGAGAGTATACAGTGTATTCCAAAAAATGTATACACAATTTAACAGCTAATGGCTCAATTTTGAAAATGAAAGTATTTTAATAAACACTGCCTTTATAATTATTCAAAGTGTGTGTATACATTTTGGGGACACCCTATATACTTTAAAAATAAATCGTTGAATTTGATTGGCTAATATTTTGTTGAGGATATTTGCAACTATGTCCATGAGAGATATTGTAGATTTGTTTTCTTTTTTTTCTTTTTCTCTTGTAATTTATTTGTCTGGCTATGGTATTAGGTCATTGATAGCCTCATGGAATAAATTAGGAAATGTTCCCTCTGCTTCTATTTCTCAAATCAGATTATAAAAAATTTAATATTGTTTGTCCCTTGACTTTATGATAAATTTCACCAGTAAATTTATCTAGGCCTCTTATTTTATTTTGGAAGGTTATTAATTGATTCCATTTATTTAGTAGACAATGGCCTATTCATATTATTCATTTTTTCTGAATTTTTGTCAATTGTTTCTTTTAAACTATTGTTATATTTTATCAATTATTAAATTTGAGGGTTAGTTGTTTATGTTATTTTTGCTATCCTTTAATATCCAACATACCACTAGTGATGGTCCCTCTTTTATTTCTGATATCAGTAACTTGTATCTTATCTCCTTTCTTTTTATTTAGGCTTGCTAGGTGGTTATTAATTTTATTGTTTTTATCAAAGAACCAGTTTTTTGTCTCACTGTTTTCTCTACTGTGTACCTGTTTTCAACTTTTTTTACTTCTTCTCTGGGTTCTTTCTTTTCTTATGCTTACTTTGGATTTAATTCTTCTTCTTCTTTTCTGGTTCCCAAAGTAAAAAAAAAAATGCTTATTAACATTACATTGTTCTTATTTTCTAATATATTTATTTCATGCTGTAATTCATTGCCAAGTATTATTTTCACTGCATCCCACAAATTTTCATTGGTTGTATTTCCTTTCCATTTCATTCAAAATATTTTTAAAAATTAGACATCTTCTTGACCCTTGTGTAATTTAGAAGTTATAGTTTTGTAGCCAAATATTTGGGGATTTTTAGCTATATTTCTGTTATTTTCTAGTTTCTGAGCACATTCATTGTATGCTATTTTTTAAAATTTGATTAGATGTGCTTTTATGAGCAGGAATGTGGTCTATACTGGTGAATGTTTGATGTTAACTTGAGGAAAATCTATATTCTGGCATTGTTGGGTAAATGCCATTATAGATGTGAATTATATCCAATTTATTGATGGTGATGCTCAGTTACACTGTATCTTTGTGGATTTTCTGCCTCCTGAATCTGTCAATTATTAATCAAAGGGTGCTGAAGTCTCCCACTGTAATAGCAGATTTGTCTATTTCTCCATCTAGTCCTATCAGTTTTTGCCTCCTGTGTTTTGCCATACTGTCATTAGAACATACATATTAAGGATTGCTATGTATTTTTGGATAATTGGCTTTTTTATCATTATGGTTCTTCTTTACACCAATAGTTTTCCTTTTCTTGAAGTCATTTATTTTTTTTCTAAAATTAATATTGACACACCAGCTCTCTTAATTAGTGAAAGCATTTTCCACTTCTTTACTTTAAATCTATATCTGCATTTATATTAAAAGTGGATTTCTGGTTGACAGCATATAATTTGGCTTGGTTTTCTTTTGGGGGGTGTGTGTATTTTTTTTGGGGGGGGTATGCATTTTCAAAGTTGCTATGTTTCATTTAGTATATTTGGACCATTCACATTTACAGTGATTATTAAGTATTTGGATGAATATCTATATTTATAACTAGAGGCCCAGTGCACAAAATTGGTGCAATGGGGGGGTGTCCTTCAGCCCAGCCTGCACCCTCTCCAATCTGAGACCCCTCAGGGAATCCGGCCTAAACGGGCAGTCCGACATCCCTCTCACAATCCAGGACTGCTGGCTCCCAACCACTCCCCTGCCAGCCTGATTGATGCCTAACTGTTCCCCTGCATCTCAGTCACCCGCAACTGCCCTCCCCTGCACACCTGGCCCCCCACCACAGCCCTCCCCTGCTGGCCAGTTGCCCTTAACCGCCCTACTCTGTAGGCCTGGTGCCCCCAGCTACCATCCCCTGCTGGCCTGGTCCTCCCCAACTGCCCTCCCCTGCTGGCCATCTTGTGGCCACATGGGGGCAGCCATCTTGTGTGTTTGAGTGATGGTCAATTTGCATACTGGTCATGAGTAATTAGCATATCTGGACTAATTAACATATTCACTTCTTATTATATAGGATTGTTTTGTATTCATTGTTATTTATTTATTTGTTTATTTATATATTCTATTTTCTTGCCTTATTTGGTTCTAATTGAGTATTTTATATTCTATTTTCTCTTTTATGTTAGCATATCAGTTATACTTTTTAAAATTTTTTAAATCTTCAGTCATTGTCCTAGAAATTACATTTAAAATTAATTCAAATCCTCTTTCAAATAACACTATACTAATTTGAAGGTAGTGCCAGTAACTTAGAGTACATGGTATTCCTCCCTCCAATCCCTTCTTTCATTGCTGCCATTCATTTTACTTTTTACTTATGCATGAGCTACATTTACTAAATGCATTGTGCTATTAGTATTTTGAAGAAACTCATGCTATGTGAATTAAGAAAAATAAAATACATTATTTTATTTTCATTCATTACTTCTCTAACACCCTCTTCCTCACTTTATATGCTTCCAAATTTTTGACCTGTATCATTTTTCTTTTCACTAAAGAACTTATTTAAATTTCTTGCAAGTAAATCTACTGGTAACAAATTACCTTAATTATTGGTTGTCGGAGATAGTCTTTAATTCTCCTTCACTTTTAAAATACAATTTCTCTGGATCCAGAATTTTAAGTTAATGTCTTTCTTTCTTTTCTTTTCTTTTCTTTTCTTTTCTTTTCTTTTCTTTTCTTTTCTTTTCTTTTCTTTCTTTCTTTCTTTCTTTTTTTTTTTTTTACACTTTATTCCATGTCACTCTCTCCTTGTTTGCATGGTTTCTGAAGAGAAATCTGATGTAACTTTTGTTTGTTTTTCTGTAGGTAGATTTCCAGCCCTTCTGGCTACTTTTATGGTTTTCTTTTTATCTCTTATTTTGTGCATTTAGAATATGATATGCCTGCTTTTGGAGGGAAAACACACAAAACTATGGTGGCCCCTTTAAGGCTGAATCCTGGTAGATGTTTTAACTTTCAAACTACACTGAGCCTCCCACTATTTCCACTTAACTGGTTTAAAAGTTCCTCCTGCTATTGGCTGCAGCTCCTGGCTTCTGCTCCGGCGCTGCCTTTAATCCTGAGCTGCTTCTACCCAAGGAAATCTGTGATTTTCTTTATCTTTCTTAACACTTTTCATGACAAAAATTTGCCCTGTAACCTCAATTCCATGATTAGTCTGGTAAGAATTGATGACCTTTAGTTTGTTTTGGTTTTTACTTGTGACTTGATTTCTTATAAGGAAGAGAGTGATGGTTTTCAAGTTCTATACAAGTTGGACTGGAGAAAATTAATTATGTTTTGATTGGCAGCTGCTATGAACACCAGTAAATATATTTTTAAATCTAATATGTTTAATAATTTGGGCTTATAGATCCATAAGACTTCTATTTTAAAGCAATTAATTAAATTGAAATTCTTTTATCAACAATTCTACTTTTCCATAGTAGAAAAGACATCTGTTTCTTCCAAAACTCTACCATAGAATTTAAAGGGTTGCCCAACAGTCTGTGGAATTTGATCTGCCTAATGAAGGCTGTGACGCCTCAGTCCAGGGAATGGAAAGGGAAGATGGAAAAGGTCTAGGGGAAGGAGAAGAAAAATGCCTATTTTCTTGAGGGAGCAGGAAGGCCATCTGTGTGCACTTCACCTTGTTTTGAAAAAGATTGTAAAGCCATATAGGCCCAAGCTCTTTACTCCAGAAGTAGTCAGTCATGTTGGAGTAGATGGATTCTAGTGCTCGGTAAAAGCTGACCTCCAGTAATGGTGATTCAATTGTTTCAGAGAAACCAGTATTCACACATGATATACAAAAATATCATGTGAGGTTTGGGGGGAAGGGGCAAAGATATAAAGTGAATAATATATTCATATGTTGACTTAACATATGAGTATATATACATACAAATATATGTATGCTTTTAAATAATTCTGTATTTTAGCTAATGTATACTCCTCTGGCTTCTTTATAAATTGATGAAGAGTCAAGAGAAACATTTACAGTGCCTCTACTCATTCTGGGTGCTATGTGCCTTAAATTGCCTTTATCTTTTTGCCCAATCTCTTTTTGAGTAGCTCCCAATTCAAGTTTAATTTCACATGTTCCTTGTAAAGTCTTCTACATCTATCAGGCTAGTGTGCCCATTATCCCAGTTTCCATGTCCAGTTTGTTTATCATTGTTGTTCCAGCAAATTATCAATAGTGATTTCCATTTTACTTACAGAAGAACCCCAGTTTGCACCATGGTTTATATGTGCTCCCTTTAATCTGTGCATCCACAGTTTACATAGCGTTTCTAATTTGTTATAATGCACCATAATTTTCAATTAACTTAGGTATACTCTTTACTATTTTGCAACACTACACTATATTCTATTTTTTATTTTATTTTTCTGTCTTTAACAACATTTTTTAAAAATCTTTATTGATGAAAGTATTACATATGTCCCCTTTTTCTCCCATTGACCCCATCTAGCATACGCTGCCCCCTGCCTCAGGCCTCCACCATCCTATTGTCTGTGTCCATGGGTTATGCATATATGCATACAAGCTCTTTGGTTGATCTCTTCCCTCCCACCCACCTCCACCTTCCCATACAGATTCCACAGTCTATTTTTTAACCCTCACAAAAAGAACATTGCCCATTACACAATAGATAATCACAAAAATTGTAGAAATGATTTAGTGGATAAATGGAATTTAATATATGTGAGGAATGTTGCAAGATTTCTATAAAACAGCCACAGATAGTTATATTTCTAGTTTTAAAGCAATTTTAATTATTACACTTACGGCCAATCTTCCATCAGGCTATTTACAATATTGCAGATGGAATTTACACAAATCCAGGTAAGGTCACTTCTGTAATACAGTGGCAATGATTTTACCAATAGTGTCTGAAACAAATTGAGGTCAGTGTACATTTTCTCATAGCCTTGCTCTTCGCTTTCTTCCATAAACTGCAGAAGGTTTCAATTTACTGAAGCACTGGGGTAGGTAAGATCCAATCAAAGTAAAAGCAAAATCAATAAATGCTAACCTGGAAAGGCTAAATAGCAGTGACATCAGTCACGGAGAAAAGTTGTTTGCAGGCTGGAAACACTATTGTTCTGTAATGGTGAGAGAATAAAACTGCAACTATGGACTCTTGTGTTATTTACAAAAATATATTTACCATGCAGACAACGAGATGACAAAGCGAATTGCATTATGTTTATTGATAGACTAGAGCTTAAGGACAAAAAAAGAAAAGATGTGATCTTCTCACATAATATAAAAATATTTTGGCATTTAAACACATTTTAAAAATAATATATTCTCAAAACATAAGTTAGACAATGTTTAAAGTTTGTGGTAATGTTTATATATATGGGTATTTGCTTTTAAAAGTTATGCTTTTAAGCCCTAGCTCAGGGGTCCCCAAACTAAGGCCCGCGGGCCACATGCAAATACAAATATTGTATTTGTTCCTGTTTTGTTTTTTTTACTTCAAATTAAGATATGTGCAGTGTGCATAGGAATTTGTTCATAGTTTTTTTTTAAACTATAGTCCGAGGGACAGTGAACTGGCCCCCTGTTTAAAAAGTTTGAGGACCCCTGCCCTAGCTGGTTTGGCTCAGTGGACAGGGCATCAGCCTTTGGACTGAAGGGTCCTGGGTTCAATTCTGTCAAGGTCACATGCCCTGGTTGCGGGCTCAATCCCCAGTGGGGAGCATGCAGGAGGCAGCCAATCAATGATTCTCTCTCAACATTGATGTTTCTATCTCTCTCTCCCTCCCTTACTCTCTGAAATCAATAAAAATATATTTAAAAATTTATACTTTTAAGACAATTGTACAAAGCTATACATAAATTTTATATCTAGAGAAAACTATATTAAATGTAAAGGAAGACTAGAACTATGGTTCAAAAATACATCGAAAGTGGTTAAAAGCATGTTTTTGAGTCTTCATTTTGTCACTTACTGCTGCATGAACTTGATCAAGTTATTTATCTTCATCAATCCTATTTTTATATTTGTAACACAATATCACTTACCTAATATGATACATAATATGATATCTTAGTATAAGACACATTAGGTCAGTGATGGCAAACCTTTTGAGCTCGGCATGTCAGCATTTTGAAAAACCCTAACTTAACTCTGGTGCCATGTCACATATAGAAATTTTTTGATATTTGCAACCATAGTAAAACAAAGACTTATATTTTTGATATTTATTTTATATATTTAAATGCCATTTAGCAAAGAAAAATCAACCAAAAGAATGAGTTCGCATGTCAACTCTGACATGGGTGTCATAGGTTCGCCATCACTGCATTAGGTGATCATAAAATAATCTCTATATATAAAAGTCCAGCGACCAGAATGGCAGGATGACCAGTGGCTATGATGAGCACTGCAGCAGCCAACCAGCCTGATTGTGCCAATGGGCCCCCAACACCCAGAATGGAGGTGGGGCCTGTCTGCCAACTGCCTGCAGCCCCGATCCCTCGCCGCCGGCCCGGCCTGATGGGCCCCTATCTGGGCGGGCCGGCAGGACCCCACCTGTGCACAAATTCAGGCACTGGGCCTCTAGTTATTGAATAATTGAATAAATGACAGCATATCATAGTAAACAATGAACACATTGAATCTGTACAGTTATAATGACATACTTGAAAAGGACTCTGATTTTCCATCAATAATTTTGTGAAGATTAAATGAGTTCAATTATTTGAGTGCCAGCTATAGCTTGTGACACAGTTTGTTTTCAGTTTATTTTTTACAATTTTAATATTGTCATCCATTTTCTCTTCACTCGTTCATGAATCAACCATACACTTAAAATTCCTAGGGAGATTATCATCTTGTATCAATTTTTTAAATCTTTGGAAATACAATTGAGATAAAAATTATATACAACTTGTATGATCATATAGAAAGCTATAATTCTGAGCTCTTGATAATATTTTTAAAATGATTTTTGCACTACTCTATCATGCAGATTGTTGTTCCACATCCAGTACAAGGAGGATTATACTCACATTTACCTTCAGACCATTGTTTCAGTCCTTGTTATCTAAATACACAATCTTTATATTAACCCTCTTGTTTAGCAAATATATTTCTCTAGCTAGGATGAATGTTGAGTTTATCATTTTACATTCAGCATACTCATTTTGAGCGGTGTCTGCTTTTCCCAGAGATGTTATAATTCATCCAGGAAAAAGATGGGCTTTAGAACAGAGTACTGGAACTAGGATGAGGCTTTCATATATTTGCTTAGGGGCAGACAAGTTTAAGGACATCACATTCATCTACTACACGAATCAGTTTGGGGCCCATATGGATATCATCCTCTTTCATTTTTACCCTTTTGTTATCACCTAACGCCTCATAAAAATTTGATTTAATGCCTAGTCTGATCTCATTTCTTCCAGGTGGGATGCATGATAGGGTCAAGCAGATAAGCGCATTAAGGAGAAAGACGAGCTCCTTGAGAGCCACATATTACCATGCTAACTGAGGGGAGATCCCAAGGTTAAGATAAACAGTTGAAACAGTCGGGAAACAAGAATGTGACTTAATGAAGTTTAGCTGCATTTTTCATCCAAATATCCTTTCTTTGACAACTTGGGTGATATGTATTATTCAGCCTTAAAAAAGAAGAAAATCTTTCCGTTAATGACAATATGGATAAACCTGGAGGACATCATTATGCTTAGCCAAATTGTTGCCAGTGGAAATAAGATTCTTTTGTGGAATCACAGGAGATGCACTTTGGGGACACTGCACTTTGGGGACCCAGCATAAGATGACTTGAGGCATAGCCTCAAGACCTACTGGAATGCAAAAAAAGGACTGCCCCTAGGTGCCTGATGTCTCATCCACCACCAGACTGCCCAGCTCCTTCTGGCTGTGGAAAAAGTCCAACCTCTGGTGCTGAAGGCCCTCAGTTGTCCTCACCAATCTCAGGAGAAGGCCCAGGGCCTGGAGATGTTGTGCCATTACCCCAGCATCAGCTTCCAAAGCATCGGATTTGAAGCTTCTGTAACCTAGTTTAGTTCTTGAAGACTCTAATGTAGTTCAGTCTCTGCTCCCATCCGGCAGGAAGTGGGCGCTGAGCTTCCGCATGCAGGCCTGTGCTTCTGATATGGAGAGAGAACTTGCACAAGTGCACAAAGGAACCCTGAGTCTGTGTTAAGCTTAGATTATCTCTCCTGGGGTTTTGGAAGGGGTTAGCTTTCTTTCAAATAAACCAATCTCTTTCCTGGCTCTCCTCCCCCTGCAGCTGGCCTCAGCAGAGGAATTTCCCCTTTTACTGGTTCTCCCTCCCCCTGGATAGTCTATGGGAAGGGGCTGGTTGTCCCCAGGGGAAATTGGAAAGCCACTCCTTCCTCCCCACTGGGGACCAGGGGGGATGTTAATCCCTTTGGTGGAGCAATGAGCCTATCCCCTGGAGAGCTTGTGAAGCTGCCCCTTCCTCATTTATCAGAGTTAATGTCTGATTCCATTTGCTCCCTTCCTTCCTTCCTAACTAAATAACTATGCTAACAAAATAGGCCTGATGTGGAAAGACAGATATTACATGATCTCACTTCTATGGTGAATCTAAAATAGTCAACAGAGAGTAGAATGGTGTTTGCTGGGGGCTGGCAGTGGGGAAAATGGGAGATGCAAGTCAAAGGGTACAAACTTTCAACCATAACTTTGGAAGGCCTAATGGATAGCAGTGAGATTATAATTAATGGTATGGCACTGTATATATGAAATTTGCTAAGAGAGTTGATCACAAGTGTTCTCACCACACACAGGTAACTATGTGAGGTGATGGATATGTTAACTAGCTTGATTCATCAATGAATATTATTTAACAATATGTACATATATGAAAACATCACATTGTACATCTTACTTTCCAAAACTTTTATTTGTCAGTTGTTCCTCAATAAAGTTGGGAAAAATGAACTTTTTTTTTTCAAATGCTGAAGAAATAATTTGAGAAAAACATTGATCATTTTTTTCTCTCTACAATTTAAAAAACAAAATAGTTCTGGCCAGTTGTCTCAGTTGGTTAGAGCATTGTCCTGTGCACCAAAGGGTGGTGGGTTCAATTCCCTGTCAAGACACATACCAGGTTGCAGGTTTGATCCCCAGGGCAGGGTTCACATAGGAGGCAATCAATCGATGTTTCCCTCACAGATTGATGTTTCTCTCTCTCTCTCCCTCTCTTCTTCCCTCTCTAAAATCAATGGAAAAGTCAGAGAATAAATATCACATGATCTCACTCATTTATGGATTATAATGAACAACATAAACTGATGAACAAAAACAGATCCAGAGACAAAGAAGCATCAATCAGACTGTCAAACCTCAGAGGGAAGGTAGGGGAGGGTGGCAGTAAAGAGGAGAGATTAATCAGAGGACTTGTATGCATGCATATAAGCATAACCAATGGACACAGACAACAGAGGGGTGAGGGCATGAGTTGGGGGGGGGTCGGGGGGTAAAGGGGGAATGAGGACACATATGTAATACCTTAATCAATAAAGAAATTAAAAATAAATAAATAAAAGATCAAGAGAGTTATATAAAAAAATAAATCAAATCAAATCAATGCAAAACATATCCTCAGATGAGGATTTTAAAAATAAAGATGAAATTTATTTTTTTATTATTACATTGATTATGATATATTAATCCACTCAGATTTTCAATCTATAAAATATATTAATGGTATGATCAATAAATTGTGGTTTCTAAAATTAACTTATAGGGAGAATAAAGACAATCTCTACTGCTTGATACACATAGTCATTACTCAATATTTGATGCCAGAAAGCCCTCTATCCCTGGTTTAGGGAGGGCAATTCATAGCAGTCAGATATCTGTGGCTGTAGTTAGCACTACAAAAGCAAACTGAGCTAGAAACAGAGGAGTTAATCAAAATGCAATTTATCAACTTGGAAGTCTAGATGTTATGGAAATGGCAGGATAGCAGCAAATATCAAAGCAAAAATATGAAGCTGCAATCCAAGAAAAAGGTCAGAGCATGAAAATGCTCCAACAGTTCAGGCGCCTGGTCTGCCTTAAATCAGCTCTATCCCCCTGTTTTAAATGACGGAACATGTGATGAAAACAAGTCAGTGACTGAATGAAGGAAAAATAAAAAAAAGTGCAGGAGGAGGGATTCTGTAGCTCATCTTAGGCTGCAGACCATTGAGTAGTATTTGGTTCTTGCTTCTCAGTTGCCTAATTAGACTTGAAGTACTTTTCTGTAGGTTTAGTTTTCCTCTTGAAAAACTGGTGCCCAGAATATCAATCTCAGTTTCCTTTAGTGCATATCACACATCTATTAACCTCCCCCATGACTCAGGTGGTGCTGTTGTTCTGGAAATTTCTGCTTACAAGGGAAGTTAGGTTTTACGGAAGCCTTTAAAGGGATGTTAAACTGCCATAAAGTTGACTGCTTTACTTTGATATAATTTTAAACTTACTACTAAATGCAGTCTTTAAGGATCTTCTGTGGTACTGATCTCTGTGAAAATAATGCCTCATTGTGCAAATCCACAAGGTCATAGGAGAATATAATTCTCAAACTCTTTTGAATGCAATTAACTTCTTTTCTGGTTCAAACTCCATGAGTTAAAGCAATAATTTTACCCATGAAAGCCAGAACTTTATCCCCATCTGTTTGAGTGACCCAGGCACATTACAGTTATATAGATCACTGGTTATTATGGTGTATATGTCATGTAAAGGAGACCTTCAGCTTCACTGTAATAAGTCAAGGTTCACTTGGTTTTCAAGTGTCCTGTCAATTTTGGGGAAATATTGATAACTTTGCACAGCAGAATGCAGAAGGTTTATTTTGTAGATTAATAACAGGCAATTGGTGGAGTGCTCTTTTTATATTCCGTGGAAGTGCAGAAGTAAGATACTGTGTTGACATAAAATCCCATGTAATAGAAACTTTACAAAGAGTACAAATATTATCCTACATGTAAAGTCATAGGGTTAAATCAGACATTCTACTCCCTAATAAATACATAATAAAGTTGTCCTGTTAAATAAATTTCACAAGATGCTTCTGAGACCTGAAATACATTCATTATACCTTAAGAAAATATAATTTATTTTTCTCAGAGAAATTTTTGGAAATCAAGAAAGACTACATACATGGCGGGGCAAAAGTAGTTTTAAAGTTGTGAGTATGCAAAACACAGATTTATTCTTATTTTATTATTTATTAATTATCATATTATTTTCCATATAAAAAATTGTAAACCTGCTTTTACCCCACCCTGTATAGTATTAATATTTTAAACCTCTCAGAAACCACAGAGGTAATATTAGTTTTTTCAAAATAATTCAGAGCTATAAGTGCATATTTATAAGGCATTTATGTTTCTTTAAACATAAAGTACTTTACATTTAACTAAATTATTTTGCATCTTTACCCTATAAAATTATATACCATTTTATTTAGAATGTAACATTTTAAATTTGTCAGCAATAGTTGATTAGCATTATTAGAAGTAAAACTGAATTTTTGAAGTAAAATTACATTTTATATAATAGTATAGAAAGTAATTTTGAAAGAATCATAGTAGAAAATTTAGAATAAGAGTAATTTTGTTGTTCTATTTAATTTTTCTTTTCAAAAAAAATCATGCAAAAATATTTTTACAATATTGCTGTACAATGGTAGCGAAAAGGGCTGACCTATCATTATAGAACTGTGTCAATTTGGAGAACAAAGCACAGAACACCTAATTATTTAATCGAGATTGTAATAAATAGTACATAGATTTTCCTTTGTAGATAACATTATATCCTGTAGTCCTTATTTTATTGCAGCCACTGCTGCAGTGTCTAGTTCTACACAGACTTAAAACAGTAGCTTTGTGTTTGTGTCACCTGATTGTTTTGCAGCCATAACTTGCTTGTCTTCCTGTATTCTAAGGTAAGCAAACCCACCCGCCATTCTCATATGCAGAACTCAAAAGTGAAGGGAACATAAGGCACAGTGAACAACATCAGGGGTACTCTTGACCAATGGGAGATGTAAGCTGACAAAATAAATATATTCCTTTACTCCATCTCCCACCCTGCTCTCTCAGATAACACTTGCAAATTGACTGCTTACACATAAATCTTTATTCGTGTTCTGAAGATGAAGATAATAAGCAGTATAAATACTTTTAATTAGCAGACTCTAAGGATAGAGTTGTGGAGCTAAATTACTCACCAAACAGTAATAATAATTCTTGGCAGAAGTGATGATTCCTGGCATGCATTAATATGGCATAATTAGCCATTTTTTCACTTGTGGTTCATTGGGGTAGGTACAGGTGAAATGTGAAGAGTTGCCTTTAGCAATGTCTGTGGTACTTCATCAATGTGGATGAGAGACTAAGTATAAATATTTAGGGATAGTTTGACTTTTGCTAATTGTATCAAAAGCCATTTAAAAAAAATAACTACTTGATGCCCTAATATTATTAAATGCATCATTATTCTGAAATGGCCAGATAAAATACTGTACTGATATAATAGCACAGTAAACCTGCCTTGTGAAAAACATTTAAAGAAAACATTTAAAGAAAAATTTTTAGAGAAAATGAAAATATTATAAGTCAGCAGCTTGGTTCTACATAAGGAAAAGAAGAATAAAAAAGGAGGATTAAGTGAAGGTAAAATAATTTTTTTTTTTTAGTGTACCTAATAAGTAACAATTTGTTCATGATAATAATGAATTTGGTTACATATACTAATATATGATTGTGCATGCTTATAAATAAGTGAAATGAATGACAGCAATGACACAAGCAACAGAAAAGAGGAATTAGGATTATTTGGTTATTACAAGGCACTCACACCACCCTGGAAGTGCTATAATGTTATTTGAAAGCGGACTTGAATTAGTTGTAAACATATATTGTAAACTCTAGAGCAATCACTAAAAAATATAAAAAGGTATAACTGATGTGCTAAGATAAGAGAAAATAAAATTATACAAAATGTTCAATTAGTACCACAGAAGAAAGGAAGCAAATAGAAAACAGTAACAAATATAGTAGATAGTAATCCAACTATATCAATAACCACTTTGAATATCAATGGCATAAAAGTACTAACCAAAAGACAGAGATTGCCATAGTGGATCCAAAAAATAAAATCAAACAATATATTTTATTATATATTGTCTATAAGAAACCCACTTTAAAAGATAGACCTATATAGATTAAATATAAAGGGATGCATAAAATATAACATACTAACACTAATCTAAAGAAATCAGTAAAAGCTGTATTCAGACAAAGCCAACTTCAAAGCAATGAAAGTTTTCAGGGGGAAACAAGGGCATTGTATCATGATAAAGTGGTCAGTTCTCCAACATGGCCTAGCAATTCTTAACACACATGTGCCTGACACCATAGCATTCAACTATGAGGCAAAATCTTATAGAACTGCAGGAGGAATAGATGAACCCGGTGTCATAGATGGAGACTTCAGCATTCCTTTCTCAGGAATGGGCAAATTCAGCAGACAGAAAATAGGAAAGTACATGGTTGAACTTACCGATGTCATCAATTCACTGGATGTAATTGATATCTATTGACTAATCCATCTAACAACAGGAGAATATACATTCTTCTCAAGCTTACATGATATTGTGACCAATATAGACCACATACCTTAACAAATTTTAAAGAATAGAAATCTTAAAATGTTGGCTCCCAAACCTCAATGGAATTGAACTAGGATTCAATACAGAAAGATAACTGGAAAATTCCAAAATATGTGGAGATTAAACAATGCACTTCTAAATAGTACATGGTAAAAGAAGAAATCTTCTTAATTAAAAAAAAATATATATATATATATATAATATATAATATATATATATATATATATATATTTCAAACAAATTGAAAATAAAAACACAAATATCAAAATGTGTTGAATTCAGCAAACCAATGCTTAAAGGAAAGTTTATAGCAATACACACACACACACACACACACACACACACACACACATACACACACAAAAGGCTAATATGCTAAGTGTCCTACCATCTGACTGGTTGCTATGATCCATACTGACCACAAGGGTGCAGATGCCAATGCAGGAGCTGCTGTGACACGCACAGCCATTTACAGGAAAACAGCACCGTGGACCTGACGCCCACAAAGCAACACTCATCTTCCTCAAGTGGGACACAGGCCCCACCACTGCCCCGGAGGAGCAATAGCCTGCCAAATCACAGCCGATGCTGCAGAGACCCCATGGTGCAAAATGTAGCCCACAGTCAAGCCCAGCCCAGAAAGTGTGGCTGTGGGCACCGGGTAATGATGTCACATAGCAAAACCTGGCTTCCTCTCCCTAGCCACAACTAGCCTACTTGCAGTTTCTTCAGCCCAGGAACACGACTTGTTTTATAGCCAGATGGAAACATTTACACTTTAATCAAATGTCTGTGAAGCATTTTCCTGTGCCTCATCTCATTTGATCCTCACAAAAGTCCTGGAGTAAGTAGATAGGAGACTCAGTGGAATCCTATTTTCTTTGCATTAGCCTGAAAATTGAAATTTAGAAAGCTTAGAAACTTCACCCAACTGAAAAGAAATAAGAAATGGTGGAACTTGAAAATGACTTCAGGTTTTCTCAGTACGCAGTGAATATAGTCAAACACTGCTGCAGTTAAATATTTTACCCTTTGTTCTCCCTGTGTAATCTACAATAATAATCTGCTTCATGTTGATATTTACTGCTGTGTTGCTGACAATTATCTGAAAGAGAAATTGAGGGGAAGGACTGAGATCTCAGTGCACCTCATAGTGACTGGTCAAGCAGTCATTCTGGTCATTTTGCTGTTAGGGTCAATTTGCATATTACCCTTTTATTATATAAGATAAAGATCTAAAATCAATAATCTGTGTTTCCTACTTAGGAAACTAAAATTTAAATCAAAGAGAAATAAAAACCAAAGTAAGCAAAATAAAAAGGAGAAAGCAAATAATGAGAATCAGAGTAGAAATTAAAGTAATTGAAAACAGAAAATTAGTAGAAAAAATCAATGAAACCAAAAGCTGGTTCTTTATAAATGTCAATAAAATTGACAAGTCTCTAGCCAGGCTAACTAAGGGGGGGGGGAGAAAAAGAGGGGACAAAAATTACTAATATTAGAAATGAAAGAGGGCCATCACTATAGATACAATGTATATTAAAAATAATAAAAAATAAATACTATGAATAACTTGACTACCCAAATTTTAATAACCTAGAAAATAGACCAGTTTCTTGAAAGACACAACCTGCCAAAACTCTCAAACACAAATAATATACACTTTTTTATAGGCCTATATTTATTAAATAAAGCAAATTAATAATTAATGTTCCAAAACAAAATACCATGCCCAGATGGGTTCACTGGTGAATTATAAAAACAAAACAAAACATTAAAGCAAGAAACTGTACCCATTCTCTACAATTTCTTTCAGAGTATAAAAGCAGAAGAAATAGATTCTAATTCACTCCATGAGACCAGCATTACACTAATACCAACACCAGACAAATACATTAGAAGATAGGACAACTTCAGACCAATATCTCTCATGAAAAAAATATGTAAAATCCACAAAAAATGCTAAAAATTAAATTCATATAGTATAAGCAAAATTATATACCAACACATATAATTTATCTTAAATATATAAGAATAGTTCAATACACAAAAAGTAATTAATGTAATCTATTATTTCAACAGGATAAAAACTCATATTATCATATGAATAGATTTAGAAAAAGAATGACAGAATGCAAAACTTACCTATGATTTAAAAAAATCTCAGCAAAATATGAATGGATGGATATAATATCTCAATTTGATTAAAAATATCTACAAAAAAAACGTACAACACACAACATACTCATGGTGAAAACTTAGAAGCCTTCCCACTAAGATCAGGCATAAGGCAAAGATGGCCTTTCTCATCACTCCTTTTCAAGATTATATTACAAGTCCTTGCAACTAAAAGAAATAAAAAGTGTGCAGATTGGAATGGAAGAAATGAAACTGTTTCTTCACAGATGACATAATTGTCTATGTAAAAAAATAAAAACTTTTGTAACTAATAAGTGATTATTTCAAGTTTACATGTGGCAAGGTTAATATAAAAAAGTTAATCACTTTTCTATATTCCAGCAATAAACAATGGAACTTGAAATTAAAAATACAATAGTGATTAGCAACCCAAAATGTGAAACACTTAGGTACAAATCTGACAAAATTTGTACAAGATCTGTGAGGAAAATTACAAAATTCTGATGAATAAAATCAAAGCACTAAATCAATGAAGAGATAATACATGTTCATGGATGGGAAGACTCACTATTAGTAAGATGTCAGTTATTTACAACTTGCTCTAAGACTCAATAAAATAACAATTAAAAAACAAGCAAGTTATTTTGTGAGTATTCACAAATTGATACTAAAGTTTACTTGCAGAGGCAACTGACCCTGGGTAGCCAACATTCTGTTGAAAAACAGAAACAAAGTTGGAGGAATTCCAGGTGATTGAAAACACTATGTATGACATTATAATAATGGATGCATGTCATTATACATTTGTCCAAACTCATAGTATTGTATTTTTAATTTTCACAATAAAAAAATGTTTCCTCTCCTGCGATATAAGTATCTACATCCTATCTTTGTGTTGGCCTCTTTTCCTTCAAAGTCTAAAATATTTATAACAATATATTTTAATGTATACAAAATATATTTAGTATAGTAAATTTGCTAGTGAATATGTTACTAAACTAGTAAATATAATAGGAAAGTATTTTCAAACTATCTAAAATATCTGCCTATTCAGAAAAACATTTATTATTCACTTAGTTTGAATACTATTGAATAAATCCAGCTAAGACCAAGTTGTTTCACACATGAGTGTTTACAGTGGAATTGAGAAGAAATGACAAAATTCTAAATGTACTTTTATAGTAATGAAACTAGAATTTGCTGATGGATTGGACATGGAATTGAAACAGACAGGGGACAAGAATTGTATGAAGATTCTGGCTTGAGCCAATGGAGAAAGGAGTTTCCATCTCAAAATGTGGAAAGCTGTCGTGGAGGAGGTTTAAAAACTAAAATCACTAAATCATGTTTTAAATGTTAGAGTTAAGTGATCTGTTAAATATGCAAATGAAAATTATGAAGAGACAGTTTGACACATACATACAGGTCTGGTGCTGACAGCGGACCTTGAAAGATGAGAAAATAAAATCACTGAACATAAATGCCTCTTTGAAGAACCACAGCCTTGAAAATAAAAAGGGAAGTGAGGGATTAAATTTATAGGAACAAATTTTATTTTTATTATACTTTATTTTAAACAGATTTTTAACAGATTTAGGGAGGGTCAAGTTAGAGAAAAGACTAAGATAGATATCAGAGAGATAATAATATGCTTAATAAGAATGACTCAAGGCCAGTGATATAAGCACAACTTAAGTTTAACCTCCCACTGCCTCCTTGAAATGTTCAGTGAGGTAATTTCTTTCTGCCCTTCAATAAAAGTTAGACAAGTTTTATTGCTTCCAATCATTCTTAAGAGATGAGATGTTTTTACATTTCAAACACAGTTTAAACTTAGTATCTAAAATTTAAATCACAGGAAGTTGTAAAGTTAATTTAATACTAAGTATTTCCCCCTTCCTCACCTGGAGTCCTTTGAAGTTTAGCCCAGGAAGGAAGGTCAAATCAGGGCTAGAATTCTTGTGTGAAGTTTACGCAATAGCACCTCTCTCTCTCTGGGCCTGGTTCTACTTATAGATAAGGGTTTCTCTTGTGTAATTATCATCTCAAGATGTTGGTGGTGCCTCTCTTTAGAAGACCACTTGCCATTCACCCCCTGGCTTTCTGTCTCTTCAGATATTTCATATTTACAGTTCTATTGTTTTTCCATGTTGTCTTTTCGTGCTAGGCATAAATTGCCCTCAGATAGGGATATTTACTATGAGTTCAAGAGTTGGTTTATAAAAAAAAATGACTGAAAATTTTCAAGGGAAATACTCTTATACCCCAGACATAGTGGAGACATTCCGTTGCTATGCTACCCAAATATTTATTCTACCTGTGTTATTCCTGTCCTTGAGACTTCCTGGGGTGGATCAAATCTCAGTCTTTGAGTTAAATCCAGTTACTTGGGTCTGCTAAGTTCTAACAGCCACATTTCAAACTATCTGCTTCTTCTCATTAAAGTTTTTTTTTGTTTTTGTTTTTTTGGGGTTTTTTTTGTTTGTTTTTTTTCTGTTTCCCTTGGTAGAATAGCATCGATAAATCTCTTCACAGTTCTCCTCTGGAAGCTCCTCCCGCCCACCTCCCCCTGCCCCCGCCATACTTCTTGATTTGGGAAAAGGGTTCAATACTTGTTCACTTGTTCTACAGATTTCTACCTTCAGGTCGGTTAGCTACATCAAAATGTCATATCTATTAAATTCAGATCATTCAAATTAAACCTTCCCATTTAACATTCTGCTACATGTAAATTTACTGAGAAGATGGGTAAGACTAGAAGTGTAATGAAAAATAATCCAGTACAAATTGATATGGCAGTCAGCCAGATGGTTTCAATCAGAAATAATTCAGAATATCTCCAAAGCACGACCTGAGTTTTGTTGCAAATATGTTCTCAGTGGAATTTATAAAACCTATTCTCAATTGAATGTTTTAGGGAATATTCCATTTCACATCACATGATTTATTGGATATGAATTTGTTATTTGCAATTCAATTCGGTTTGCAAATCACAGTGAGTAACCCCAGGACACAGTAGATCTTTTATTAACCAGACATAGGTCAGGACTCCATTTTTATTTTATTTTTTAACCTGGGTCCCCTGTGCTTTCTTTTATTTTAAATTAGACAATAAATGAAACAGTGTTCAGGAGGACATTCTATTATTATTTTTTTGAATGTGAGAAAAATAAGTTAGCAAAAACAGGAATGTATCAGATTTTTATAAAGCCACCAGTCTGTTAGCTAAACCACTTTGAAATAATATAAAATAAATTTCATTTTATATTTAAATAGTTTATATTCAAAATGGATTAAATTTGTATAGCACATAAAATTGTTGGGGTATGTTGAAAGAGGAATTGTATCAAATGTTACAAGAATAAAAGAGAAAAAAATATTCTACATATTTTTTTGTACAACACTGATTTTTGTTAAGTTTGTAGGTTTTGTGTAAAGCAGATTAAAGCTTTCCCAAAAGAAAAGCTGCCTAAATACCACCATCTTGAAGTCAGAATGAAAAGTAGTTGTATGCTTCAAAGCATAAACAGTAAATTGTTGCACATGAAAAAGGTAGTCATGTGGCAGGATAATAAGAAGCTAGGAAAATTCCTGGGCAAGTGGGATGGGGAAACTGAGACAAGAAAATTAAAACAGGCCAAACAACTTGGACATCATACAGCCAACTTGTGAATCACAAGAACTTATCTTCCCTAAACAAGCTCACTTGAGAGCAAATGGATTAAACCTCTTTCCTCCAACCAGAGAATGCATAGCTTAAATCACTCTGGCCTGAGAAAATAGAGAACAAAGACCAAATTAATGCCATTTGTGCCAGCTAAACCCAAGGGCAGATGACATTTGAGAATAAATAACAAAAACCCACCATTTAAGCCAGACAGACCTAAGATAAAAGTATAATAGTAAAGTGACCTAAGAATAATCCAAAACTCACCCATACACTCATTTTGATGCATCTGCATATTAAAAATGCAACTGGAAAGCTGTTGAATATATTCTACTGAAACCCTCCCCTAAGATTCTTGCCCTCAGGGGGGAAAAAAGGATAAAAACCCCTCAGGAAAAATACTCAACGGGCTGACTCTAGAGCAGCAGTTCTCAACCTGTGGGTCGAGACCCCTTTTGGGGTCGAACAACCCTATCACAGGGGTTGCCTAAGACCATCAGAAAACACATATATAATTACATATTGTTTTTGTGATTAATCACTATGCTTTATGTTCAATTTGTAACAATGAAAATACATCCTGCATATCAGATATTTACATTACGATTCATAACAATAGCAAAATTACAGTTATGAAGTAGCAACGAAAATAATTTTATGGTTGAGGGTCACCACAACATGAGGAACTGTATTAAAGGGTCGTGGCATTAGGAAGGTTGAGAACCACTGCTCTAGAGCAGATCCATGCCCCTTCCCAGGCATGAACTTTTTATTTCTTCTTAAACTCTAAGGGACCCCAGGAGATTTGCAACTAGGGGAGCAGTGGGCAGCTGGTCCTGGGTTTACCCCCAATCCTATCTCCAAGGCCCCCTTTTTCTCTGACTTCTCAGTGAACCAAAGCAACCCCATCTTAGCTCACTTGTGATCATGTGACCTACACTTCCCAGTGAGCTAACAGTGTTCACTCCTTTTCTATAACATTGCTAGAGAGCCAAAGCAGAGCACCAGGTAGGCTCTCCCCTGTTGTTTCTTCTACCCTAACCCTCTCTTTGTCCCACTGTCCCCAGCATTAAAAACATACTCTCGCCGAAACCGGTTTGGCTCAGTGGATAGAGTGTCGGCCTGCGGACTGAAAGGTCCCAGGTTCGATTCCGGTCAAGGGCATGTACCTGGGTTTCGGGCACATCCCCAGTGGGAGATGTGCAGGAGGCAGCTGATCGATGTTTCTCTCTCATTGATGTTTCTAGGTCTCTATCTCTCTCCCTTCCTCTCTGTGAAAAATCAATAAAATATATTTAAAAAAAAAACAAAAAACAAAAAACATACTCTCAAACCCACCTGGATTCATGTTGTGAAATCTTTCCTATAGGAAGTCAAGGACCCACACACTGTAGGCCAGCCTGAGGCAGGCTTGCTCTGGGCCAGTCCCTGTCCAGTAACAATAAGAAATGAAGTTGAAACAGTAATTAGGTACTGGATAATGAAGGATCTTACGTGACATCCTAAGGAGCCTTTTATAGCAAAGGCAACAGGGGATGATTAAACAATTTTTATCAGGGCAAAAACTCATGTTGGTGATATATATCTAAAGGATTTATGGTGAATGAAGAGCCAGAAATAAGAATCCAACTAGGGAGGGAATAAAGAAGAGATACTAATACATGCAGATTGGCTGGAACTGGAAAATAACAAGATATAAAATTTAAGAAAGAGCCCACAATTAAAAATAAGATTCAAATTTTTACAACATTTGTATATTTTGGTATCAACCAAAAGTGAAAAGAGAAAAATGGCAGTTTGAGAAAGATGGGGAGGCAATAATTATTTTGAAGAAATAACACAGTTTTGTAATATTTATTTTGAGATATCCAATGAATATTCAGTACAAGATACAAGGTAGAGGGGTATATGTCAAAGTTTGAAGATCAGGCAGAGAGCTTTGGGCAAGATAAAGGGATTTGGTATTCATCAAGCTAGGTATGTGTTGAAATTTTGAGAAAGATGAGATTACCCATATATAACCAGCTTTGTATTATTGTTTCCTATAGAAGTCATTTATTTTTGCAAGCCATAGAAGATGAAAAAATAGTTGTTTGATTTTTATTTGTATACTTTACTAGATTTTTCTTTCAAATTGGAATATTTTATTGAATTTTTCTTTATTACATTTGTATAATCAATACATACTTCCTGAATTAAGCCAATCAGCCTTCTAAATATATTTTCTGATTTCAATTATAAATAATTTCCTAGTATTATCTTCTTTTAAATATTTGGATCCTTTTCATTTCCATCTCTCTGTAGTATAGATATACCTTACAGGTATCATGAATTCAGTTCAAGACCACTGCAATAAAGTGAAAATTGTGAGAAAGCAAGTCACATGAATGTTGGGGGTTTCCCAGTACATAAAAGAGTTATGTTCATATCATACAGTAGTCTAATAAGTGAGCAATAGCATTATGTCAAAAAACCTGTTCAACCCATAATTTTAAAAAATATTTTGTTGCTAAAAAAGGATAAAATCTAAGCCTTCAGTGAGTGCTAATTTTTTTTGCTGGTTGGGGGTATTGCCTCAGTGATGATGGCTGCTGATGGATCAGGGTGATGGTTGCTGAAGGTTGAGTGACTGGAAATTTCTTAAAAATAAGACAACAAAAAAGTTTTCTGCATCGATTGATTCTTCCATTCATGAATGACTTCTCCACAGTAGGCAGTACTGTTTGATAGCGTTTTACCCACAGTAAAGTTTTAAAACTGGAGTCAATCCTGTCAAAACCAAGTATTGCTCTATCGACTAAGTTTGTGTAATATTCTAAATCCTTTTGGGTAATTTCAACAACCTTCAAAGCATCTTTACCAGAAGCAGATTCCATTTTAAGAAATGGCTTTCTTTGCTCATTTGTGAGAAGCAAATTCTCATTTATTAAAGTTTATAATGACATTGCAGCAATGTAGTAATATCTCCAGGCTCTCTATCTAATTTTAGTTCTCTGGCTATTTCCACCACAGCTTCAGTTACTTCATTCACTGGTCTTTGAATCCTTCAAAGTCATCCATGACGTTTGGAATCAACTTCTTCCACACTCCTGTTAATATTGATGTTTTGACCTTTTCCCATGAATTATGAATGTTCTTAATGGCATCTAATAGTGAATCCTTTCCAGAAGGTTTTCTATTTACTTTGCCAAGATGCATCATAGAAATCACTATCTATGTATCTTAGGAATCATTATCTCTGGAAGCTATATAGTCTTACAAAATATATTTCTTAAATAATAAGACTTGACAATTAAAATTACTCTTTAATCCCTGGGCTGAAGATTGGATGTTGTGTTAGCAGGCATGAAAACAACATTGATTTTATTGTACATCTCTATGCTAGGCCTCTTGGGTAACAAGGTGCATTGTCAATAAGCAATAATATTTTGAAAGGAACCTTTATTTTTTTCTAAGCAGTAGGTCTCAACAGTGGGATTAAAATATTCATGTTGTGAACAGATGTGCTGTCATCCAGGCTTTGTTGTTTCATTTACAAAGCACAGGCAGAGTCAATTTTACATAGAGCTCTATGGATTTTTGGAAGAGTTAAATGAGAATTGACTTCAACTTAAAGTCACCAGCTGCATTAGACCCTAACAAGAGAGTCAGCCTACCCTTTGAAGCTTTGAAGCCAGGCATTAACTTCTCTATAGCTATGAAAGTCCTACATGGTATTTTATTTCAACATAAGATGGTCTTATCTATATTGAAAATATGCTGTTTAGTGTAGCCACTGTAAAGAGTGCCTGGGAAGGCACATTGAGCATTTCTTTAATTATTTTCAGCTGATTCCAGTGGCATTGGCAGAGCCAGGTCCTGGAAACACACTGTGCCAGAGGCAGGTACATTGTCAGCCTGACCCTTAGCTCAGGTGCCAGGGGGTGGGTTTCATTATCTAAGTTCAGCCAGGCTCAAGGAATGGACACAATTATCGAGGCTTAGCCAGGAGTGACGATTACAAAGAAGCTACAAGAATGAAAAATTATAGCTTGATCTTTAACCATGATTTCTCATAATTTCCTTTGTTTTAAACTCTAATAAAACCTCCTGGAATCATGCAGTATATAATAAACACACTGCACCTGCTCTGGCTCACTGTGTCTCCATCAGAGGGCCAGCTGTCCCACCCGGTCCCAGCTTTCTGTACTGTCTCTATGTCTGTCTCTTTCATTTTCTCAATCCCCCGTCGCCCCTACTCAGGACTTCTGTCTGCTCTCTAGCCATGCTGGACGTGGTCCAAGAGAGAAATACTTGAAAAGCCACCTTTTTAATTCTCTTAGCCCAGTCCTCTATATAATTTGATGCAGCTTCTACATCAGCACTTGCTGCTTCACTTTGTACTTTTAGGCTATGGAGACAGCTTCTTTCTTCTTCTTTCTTTTTTTCCCGTTATTGATTAAGGTACTACATATGTGCCCTTAACTTCCCTTTGCCCCCCCCCCCCAAACCCCTGCTTGTGCCCTCACCTGCCTGGTGTCTGTGTCCATTGGTTAGGCTTATATACATGCTTACAAGTCCTTTGGTTGATCTCTCTCCCTTCCCCCCACCCTTCCTTGCCTTCCTTCTGAGGTTTGAGGGTCTAATTGATGCTTCTCTGTCTCTGGATCTGTTTTTGTTCATCAGTTTATGTTGTTCATTATATTCCAAAACTGAGTGAGATCATGTGATATTTATCTTTCTCCAACTGACTTATTTCACTTAGCATCATGCTCTCCAGTTCCATTCATGCTGTTGCAAATGGGAGGAGTGCCTTCCTTTTTATAGCAGCGTAGTATTCCATTGTGGAGATGTACCATAGTTTTCTAATCCATTCATCAGCTGATGGGCACTTAGACTGTTTCCAAATCTTAGCTATTGTAAATTGTGCTGCTATGGATATAGGGGTGAATATATTCTTTCTGATTGGTGTTTATAGTTTCTTGGGATATATTCGTAGAAGTGGGATCACTGGGTCAAATGGGAGTTCCATTTTTAGTTTTTTTATGAAACTCCATACTATTCTCCACAGTGGCTGCACCAGTCTGCATTCCCACCAGCAGTGCATGAGAGTTCCTTTTTCTTAGCATCCTCGCCAGCACTTGCCCTTGTTAATTTGTTGATGATAGCCATTCTGACAGGTGTGAGATGGTACCGCATTGTCATTTTGATTTGCATCTCTCGGATGATTAGTGACTTTGAGCATGTTTTCATATGTGTCTTGGCCCTCTATATGTCCTCTTTCCAAAAAGTATCAATCTAGGTCCATTGTCCATTTTTTGATTGGATTATTTATCTTCCTTTTGTTAAGTTGTATGAGTTCCTCGTAAATGTTGGAGTTAAATGCTTATCGGAGATAACATTGGCAAATATGTTCTCCCATGCAGGGGGTGTTCTTGTTTTATTAATGGTTTATTCTGCTGTGAAGAAGCTTTTTATTTTGATGTAGTCCCACTTGTTTATTTTCTCTTTAGTTTCCATTACCCTAGGAGCTGTATCGGTGAAGATATTGCTTTGGCATATGTCTTAGGTTTTGCTGCCTGTGGATTCCTCTAAGATTTTTATGGGCTCCCATGTTACATTTAAGTCCTTTACCATTTTGAGTTTACAATATTTTTGTGTATGGTATAAGTTGGTGGTCTATTTTTATTTTATTTTTTTGCATGTATCTTTCTTTAAACCTCATCATCCAACCTCTGCTAGTTTTAAAGTTTTCCCCTGAAGATTCCTCACCTTTTAGCCTTCATATTGAAGAGAGTTACAGCCTTGCTCTGGGTTAGGCTTTGACTTAAGGAAATGTTGTGGCTGGTAGGATTGGTCAGAGCAGTAAAGCTTTCTCCATATCAGCAGTATGTCTATTTCACTTTCTCATTATTCATATATTTTCTGGAGCATCACATTTCATTTCCCCCAAGAATTTTACCCTCGAATTCACAAACTTGGATGGTAACTATCTGGCAAGAGGCCTAGCATTTGCCCTGTCTCAGTTTCTGAAATGCCTTCCTCAATAAACTTCAATCATTTTTAGCTTTTGATTCATTATGAAAGATTTGTGATTCTTTTTGTTACTTGAACACTTAGAGGCCATTGTACAGTTACAATTTGTCCTAATTTGTGTCTCAGGGAATAGGGAGTCTTGATGATAGACATAGAGATGTGGGAATGGCCAGTTGATAGAGTAATCTGAACACAAACAATATTTATCAATTAAGTTTGCTGTCTTATATGGGATTGATTGGTGGCTAGATACTTGCATGCAAGAGATTTCCTGGGCAGTATACTTAGAAAATACTCTAAGGAAGTGAGAGTAACAGGACAGGGGAAAGTTGAATAGGGATCCAGCTGCAACAGAATCTTCAGCCCATTTTGTAGGGCTATCTAGATCTAGAATGACCCTTCAGAGTGGTCCTGAATGGGGGCAAAGGACTAAATCCTTGAACAATCATATGAATTGGCCTTTAGATGCAGAATACTTCTGACAAGGGGACATCATTTTGGGTGAAACAACATTCATCACTCAAGGGCAATTTTTAAGAAGGAACTCAATTTTAAGCCTTCAGCAGCCATAACTTCTTACAACTAAGAGAATGAGTGCCTGTACTGAAGTGAATTCTGGACCAAACCATAGTATTTACCACAAAGGCAAGTTAATTAATAAGTACTATGCCTTGGTTGATAATCTGATTTTGGGATCTATTCAATCAACATTGAAGAAGATAGCACATTATGCTATTAAGATCATAGGTTCCAGAGGAACAAAATAATCATTTGCCCTTGCGCAAGCAACTTAATTTCTTCAAAAACTTTCTCTATAAAACAATGTCAATTAGAGTACAATTGTCACTCAGTGTCTGCCGGTGGATTTGTTTTAGAACCAAACCATCCCCCACTCCCAGGAATGCCAAAATCCTTGGATGCTCAAGTCCTTATTGATGAAGGGAAGAAGAAGGAAGACAAGAAAGAAGAGAAAAGTGGAGGGTGAGGATATTAGTGGATTAAACTATAGAGGAGGAATGGTTGTCTGTTTTCTAAATATTAAGTCACAGGTTTTTTTCTAATCTATTATTATTTAAACATTCTAATATTTATCTCTGAAGAAGTTGAGAAAGTCCACCTTATATTGCACCTGAAATATTTTCTCTGCTAAATTTTAATTTTTTCATTCCATGTTCTTTAGATTGTGAAAGACAGGGGAAGAAAGGAAAAGAGGGAGAGGAAGAGAGTGATCAGTTTCTCTATTTTTAGCACTGATTGCCCACTATCAAGCAGTATTGATATAGATACAGAATGACCAGGCAATTTCTGCAATCATTGGTGAATGGCAGTAAGTCTTCGGGTCCTGCAGTGAAGAACTCTATCACTGCCATCTTCTTCAGCTGAGTGTCCTATTTGGCAAATGTTCTGCGTGACTGCTACTGAGTCTCCATCTGTCATAGCTCAATGCAACATCTAGGACAGGCACTTCAAAAGGGCAATTGCTCCATGGCATACTGGGCTTAAAAATAAAGGAAAAGGAGTTAACATTGTTGGTGTTTACATTAAATAAAAACAGAGGCTCATTTACTGAGTATGACTTACGAGCCAAGTACTCAACATATGCTTTCCTTTTAATTAATGCAACATTCGTATTAATTGGTTGAGGAAACCAAGCTCATAAATTAATGAATCTTAACAGAATTCAAATCCAAATCTATTGTATTTAAAAACTTCACTATTTGTCTTGGCTGTAATTTTCTGATACTTAGGATTTAATGTAATTTTTAAGATATATAAGAAAACACTTAATTTAAAAATATTGATTCCTGGGCGGGGCGGGGGCGGGGAGGTGAAGGGACAAATGTAATACTTTAAACAATAAAGAGCCCTAGATAGTTTGGCTCAGTGGATAGAGCATCAGCCTGCAGACTGAAGTGTCCCAAGTTCGATTCCAGTCAAGGACACATGTCTGGGTTGTGGGCTCGATTCCCAGTAGGGGGTGTGCAGGAGGTAGCCAAACAATGATTCTCTCTCATCATTGATGTTTCTATCGCTCTTTCCCTCTCCCTTCCTCTCTGAAATCAATATATATATATATATATATATATATATATATATATATATATTCAATAAAGATAAATTTAAAAAATAAAATAATTCATTCTAAAAATATATATATCTATTCCACCTTCTATGTGTCTACTTTGAAACCATGTCTTGATAATGTTAGCTCCTGAACCCCTTTTAGACTGTTTTACTCAGTGCTTAAATGATCTGATCTTATTTTAAAAAATTTGATTGCCTCTACTGTTTTTTTTCCCCTGCTTTCATTTTTTATTGTAATTCTTATCTCATTTAGGGACGACCATAAAATTACTTCACACATCTCGAAAGCCTTTGGGGTAGAATTCAGTTTTATCCTTCTAACTTTTCTCTCTCTTCATTATAAATCAGCATCCTACTCCTGTACCAATCACATGGACATATACTTGAATTATTACCAATGACCACATGTCTTTCTCCTTCATGTTGTACGTAGTTCATGGAGTGCTGTTTTTCTCTCATTTAATTCTTCCTCTTCTTTTACCCCAAAATGTATTTTTTCTATCTACCTAATGGTTTATTACTTATCATTCAGTAATCATGAAGAATATTTTGTCATTTTATCCTCTTTTAATCCTGACAACAATATTGTTTTGTATTTTTTGCAGGTGTTTTTTATTATCTCAAATATATCCTTACAAAGAATGTTTGCTTCATGTTTCTCTTCCATTAGACTGATATCCTTGAGACCAAGTACTATGTGTCATAATTATTGTTGCTATCCTGTAGCCTCACTATACACAGATTACACAAATATTTCTCAGTTATAATCATATAAACAAAGGGAATAATTTATTGCCAATATTTTAAACACTACTTTGAAAAGCTGTGTATTATGCTCACTCATAAATTAGGAAACAAGTCTTATTAACAAGTTTTATATTTCTGTTTAAAGCAATAAAATTTTTAAAGAAATAAAACAGAAAGTGAGATTTTTGTGTTGTAAATTTGTAATGTCTCATATGGGATTCGTTTTGGAAATATATAACTGCTTTTCAAAAAATTATGAGCTGATATTTAGCATAACATTATGAACTCTTTCATGAATACCTACAATTTTCAAAACACTTTTCAAGACTTTAATGATTTTAAACAGAAAACCTGACTTTATAATCTTTTCTAAAAAGTTGTTTTTTCCTGTCATTGTACTTGCTTCCTGAAATCCCAAAGTGACTGTCTCATTATTGTTACATACATTATTTCATCAGTGAAGTGTTTGCAAATGAAATGCAGAACTGATAAATGACACAATGTGCAGGATTTGTTGAACATAAATAGTAAAACATAAAACTTGTGAAAATGGTTTTGTAGGGAAAATTGAGTCCATATTCCACTTTACCCGAAGCTTTATTTAGCAACACTTCCTTTTATTACCATGCAATTCACCAAGCATGAGTAATTTCCACATCAATTCTTTTATCCAGTGGCAACATAAACACTCACACTTTGTGAAATAAAGGGCTTGGAGTGTTATAGTTGCTCTGTTTAAGCAGCGATCTTTAAGGTTGTGTCAGCACTTCCATTACATACCCAGTTTCTTGAAGTTTATAACTTGCAGTAAAAACTAACCCTTGGGTTGAATCTTTACTTAAAGAGGTATTTTTCAGTGCAACTTATGGAGATATAGCTGCAAGACACCCCATTTCCGTTAATAGAAGCCAGGTCATGAATCCCTTCTTGGCACATTGAACAGATTCATCCTGTAACTCCCCTACTGGGATAAAATTATTTTTTATCAGACTGGGGAAAAATATTTTGGTTTGATTTCAGTAAAGTGATAAAGTGCAATACTTCCTAGCTCATGCAGGTATGAATTTTCAATAGCTTTTCTATACTTATGGCATAATGTCCCCTCCTCCAAAGTGACCTTGGTACAGTATAAGGTAGTTAGTTCTATTCAAGTATAATTTAAAATAAACTCATATTTTCTTCCTCTCAAATATATTGAATTGTTTTTTCTTGAGCATGTCACTTAAAGCTAAAAGAAGAAAAGTTTAAATGTTTCATAAAATAAAGTAAAATCAGTAATGGATTATGAGTACATCACAGTTTTACCTGCAGTATACACATGAGTTCAATTTGTCATTGGCAGGTAATTATCTTTAATAAATACATATAATAGATAGTATGAAACCCTGATATTTTAGGAAAACTTTGGAAGATATATCACAAAACAAATTACTAAAAAAATTAGACATTTTTGTTATCATTTATATAAGCAAAATTTACCAAGTCAAAATTTCTAAAATAGAATTGAGTTTTTTAATATTTTTAACACATATACTTAGATGTCTTTATTCAGTTCATAAACCTCACAAATTCAATGAGATTTGAATAGCACATGTTTGAAAAAAATAAAAGGGAGGTGTTAAAATCAATTAAATCAATGATCCTTGAGTTAAAGACAGGCTATAAGAATAAATTGTAATGGGCCAAATCTCCATCAATTGTAACATCTACCATAAACATTCATAAAACATAGTACTACTGTCAAATAATTCATAATAAAATAATAATAGAGTAAATAAAAAAGCAGAATAAGAATGAAATTGAAGCATATGTTCAAATATATTTGACAAAAATACATAAGTATATTTATTTCCAATATTTTGTATTCAATTAATCTACCTAAAGAAATTAAATGGTCTCTATCTAGTTGTATTTTTAGTTATCTCTATCAAAAGTCTATCATATGACCCTGTTATAATTTAAGCATTACAAATGCAAGGTATCTTTGGGAGTTTTGCTTTGCAATCTGTAACCATTTTGTTACAGTGTACAAACACACACATGTTTTTAGTTGTGTGTGTTGCCAACATTCACTGATGCCAATATACAACTCTGAAGAAAACTGTTATACCAAATCTCTGTTTCTTTTTGAAAAAGCTGTAATACCAAATTATGTTGACTTTAAAAGTATTAAAGTGACTTAAGCATAACCAGATTTATTAACCCACCTCTTGATATCTCTGCCCCCACACCTCTGTCTCTATTGTGTACTCTAGATCTTTGTATCATTGGAAGAATTCTCATTCTTCCTCTTCCTGCTTGCTCTGTGCTTTTCTTTTCACACTTCACACTTCATCATAAAGGAACCCTATAAGTAACCTGTCTTCCTTAACAAAAGTTTGGAATCAACTTAGAATAAGAAAGAGTAAAATAAATGAAGATGTTCATTACTTGATAAATATTAGAAAACGAAACATTTGTAGGCAAGTGAATTAAAAATATTGAACCTCTGAATTAGACAGAAAATGAATTTACACTGGTAGTTCTGAAAAACTTAAGCCTTAAGTAGTACATGGCATAGCCAAATGCAATCAAGAACATGTGCACTTTTTTTTTTTACTTTTTATTAAAGAATACTTTTTTATATTTTATTGATTTTTTTACAGAGAGGAAGGGAGAGGGATAGAGAGTTAGAAACATTGATGAGAGAGAAACATCGATCAGCTGCCCCTTGCACACTCCCTACTGGGGATGTGCCTGCAACCAAGGTACATGCCCTTGACCAGACTCGAATCTGGGACCCTTGAGTCTGCAGGCTGATGCTCTATCCACTGAGCCAAACCAGTTAGGGAAAGAATACTTTTTATTAAATAGGAAAATTACTGAAAATTATATAAAAGAAAACCTGAAGATATCTCCCAATAAAATATCATTCACATTTTCTTGTGAATTAGCACCCCCCCCCCATTCATCATGTTACTTTTTAAGGATCCATACAACCTGAAATTTCACTTGAAGTAAAACATAAGCCATGTTACCAAATCTTAATTAAGTAGTATTTTAATTAATCATGATCTCACTCATTTGTAGAATATAATGAACAACATAAACTGATGAACAAAAACAGATCCAGAGACAGAGAAGCATCGATCAGACCGTCAAACCTCAGAGGGAAGGTAGAGGAGGGTGGAGGTAAAGGGGAGAGATCAATCAAAGGACTTGTATGCATGCATATAAGCCTAGCCAATGGACACTGACACCGGGGGGGGGAGGTGACAGCATGAGTGGGGGAGTGGGGGGGCAATGGGGGGATGAGGACACATATGTAATACCTTAATCAATTAAAAAGAAAGAAAGAAAAAGAATCAATAAATGGCATAATTTAAAAGTTTTTTTAATGTTTGATTAAAAAACTATTTAAATTATCTAGTCCCAGTACCAGTGATAAAACACTGAAATGGCTACTCTTATACTTTACTAATGAGGAATAATTTGATAATGTATATCTTGTATCTGAATGTAAACATTATTGAACCCAGTAATTTTATTTGTAGAAATCTATTCTGAAGAAGAAATCAGAAAAGGACCAAAGCTTTGACCATAAAGATGTCTGTTGTAGCATTTTTATACTAGTAAAATGCTGGAAATGTTAATATCCAATAATAGTTAACTGATTAAGTAAAATACTATTTAATTAAGGACACATGCTTTTTTTTTAGGATTGTCAGCTCCCAAGAAAAAGGGAGAGGAAAAGTAAAGGGCATAGCAAGCATTTCCTTTTCACCTGAATGCCCCATAGTTTCTTCCTTGGGTCAGAGTATGTGAGCAAGCAGCCAGTGACCAGGTGGAGTATTATACCATTACTTTTCACTCTGCATTGAAGAAAACATCCTATCTAATAAAGAGGGAATATGCTAATTGACCTGCCCTGCTGTCGAAAAGATGGCGGCACCCACAGCCAATAGAAGGAATATGCTAATTGACTGCCACTCCCTCAAAGATGACAGCACCCAGTTTCCTCAGCCCCTCGCGCGCCTGCCTCCAGAGTCCCTAAGTCCGGGCCGAAGCTTGCGCTACCAGCAATGGCAGCAGCAGAGGTGTGATGGGGAGTCACCTCTCCCTGATCGCCGGGTCGCCTCCTGCCCCTGAGGGCTCCTGGACTGTGAGAGGGGGCAGGCTGGGCTGAGGGACCCTCCCCTCCGGCGCATGAATTTTCATGCACCAGGCCTCTAGTTAGAATATAACAAAAGAAACTGCTAATATCCATGGCCTATGAATAAAATTCCTCCAATGCAAAATGCTTCAACTGTCTGGTTTCTTTTCCCATAATAACAATGGCCTGAAAGAAAACACAAAACTTTTCATTCATTTCTACTTGTTCTGTCTATAAAATGAAACAGCTGCACATAACACTGGCTGACAATCCTAGATAATTCACTGCTTCCTAGTCAATTCACTCTCCTACTTTCCAAGGTAATAGTTTCTCCTTTCTCCCAAACGTCAACTCACCTCCCACTCTAAGATGATTAACTCAAATTTCTCACCCAGAACATATACATCATCAGAAGCAAATATCTCTCTACCACTATATTCCAATGAATTCTGTCTTGCCAGTTGCAATGATGTGTTCATTATCTTCATTTTATTTAACTTCTTGCAAGCATTTGATGTGGTTTATTATCTCTATCTCCTTTAAATACATCCTTCATGTCACTTCAGGTAGACTACACACTCATGGTTTCCTTCACCTCTCCGGTTTCTCCTTCTCAAGTTTTACCACTGACTTGCCTTCCCTGGCTTACTCTGATCTTAAACTCCTGTCAGTGTTCTCTAACATTTTAGGTAATCTTATCCCCTCTCGGATTTTTAAATATCTCTGATTTACTGAACTATCACATTTTAATTGTTTAACTCCTTCTCCCAAAGTGTCAGAATATTATTTGCAAATGTCTATTTGATATCCATTTGGCTTGATGTCTAAACAGCATATCAAATGTAATATGCATGAAACCAAATTGTTCAGACCTCAACTCAACCGAACACCATTTTTTTATTTAAATTTTTCATTGCTAACATTATTACAGATGTTCCCCATTTCCCCACCCCTTTGCCTACCTCCACCTAGCCCTCAGCTCCCCCTCCCATGACCTTCACCACACTATTGTCTGTGTCCATCAGCTATGCATATATGATCTTTGGCTAATCCTATCACCTTCTTTATCCAGTCCTTCCCACCGCTCCCCTCCTGTCTGACATTTGTCAGTCTGTTCCATGTGTCCATGCTTCTGGTTCTATTTTTTTCATCAGTTTATTTTGTTCATTGGATTTCACATGTTAGTGAGATCATATGGTATTTGTCTTTCTCTGACTGCCTTAGATAGCTTGGCATAATACTCTCTAGATCTATCTATGCTGTTGGAAAGAGTTTCTTATTTTTTATAGCTGCATAGTATTCTGTTGTTTAAATATCCCACACCATTTTTTATCCACTCATCTGCTGATGGGCACTTGGGCTGTTCCCAGATCTTGGCTATTGTAAATAATGCTGCTATGAATGTAAGTGTTTATTTGTTCTTTCTGATTGGTGTTTCTGGATTCTTAGGATATATTCCCAGAAGTGGGACCACTGGATTAAAAGGCGGTTCCATTTTTAATTTTTTGAGGAGTCTCTAGTTTTCCAAAGTGGCTGCACTGGTCTGTATTCCCACAAGCAGTGTACTAGGGTTCCCTTGGCTTCACATTCTCACCAGTAATTGTTTATTTGTTGATTTACTGATAGCAGCCTTTCTGACAGGTATTGTGGTTTTAATTTACGTATCTCTGATGATTAGTGACCTTGAGCATTATGTCTATTGGCCACCTGTATGTGCTCTTTGGAACAGTGTCTGTTCAGGTCCTTTTCCATTTCCCCCAGGCTTCCTCATTATGGTGAAGATAACAGCATTTTCTTAGGCGTCAACTTGGGTTCCCTCATTTCTTATTTCTCACATCCAAACCATTAGCAAATTTTACTGGGTCTATCCTTTACATGTCTTACAGAATCAGAGCAGTTCTCACAGCACCACTCCTGCTTAGACCCCTGCAGTGTCATTTCATCAAAGACATGGGATTAGTTTTCTATTGCTACATAACAAATTAATATGTATTTAGTAGTTTACTACCACATCGATTCACAGACTTTGTGACTCGGGAGTCTAGACAATTTAGCACCATTCTCCACTGACTTTCTTTTTTTGTAAGCTGAATCAAGGGGTCACCAAGAAGAGTGTTCTCCTTCAAGGCTAAAGGTACCTTTTGAAACTCATGTGACTATTGGCAAATTCATTTTCTCATAACTGTAGAACTCATAGTTGCTTGTTTCTTTAATGCCAGCAGGAAAGGGTTCTTTTGCTTCAAGTTGCATTCCTCTAGACCAGGAGTGGGCAAACTTTTTGACTCGAGGGCCACAATGGGTTCTTAAACTGGACTCAGAAGAAGGAGCTGCGGCCGTGGTTCCCGACGTTGCCATGTTAACACTGCTGCTGGTGAAGGAGCGGAGGGGAGATCAAGAGAACCCTCTGCTCTTTCGGCTTCGCAGGCCCGATAGAACAGCCAAGCGGGCCAGATAGAACAGGCAAGTGGGCCGGATAGAACAGCCAAGCGGGCCGGATAGAACAGCCAAGCGGGCCGGATAGAACAGCCAAGCGGGCCGTAGTTTGCTCAGGGCTGCTCTAGACCACCTTGTAAAAGGCGTGGCGGATAAAGTGAAGTCTACCAAAGATAATCTTTCTTTTGATGAATTTTAAGAAAACCGATGAGGAGCTTTAATTATACCTGCAAAAAATTCCTTCACTTTTTCCATAAAATGTAACATAATTATGGGGATGTGATTCATTGTATTTAGAGATCCCGCCTGCACATAAGAGGAGGGATTATATAGGATACGTGCACCAAATGGAAATCTTGGAGGCCATCATAAAAATCTGTCTATCATAGCTGTGAAATCCTAATATGGCCCTCAAATAACTCTTTACACTCATTTCTTATCACTATTTCCTCACCACATTTTAATCTATTATTCTTCCTGTCCCTCTAACAGGTCAAATTTCAATTTGGCTTTAGTACCACTGGAATTTACTATCTAACTCGTTCTTCCCAGCCCTGACTGGTTTGGCTAAGTGGTTAGAGCACTCACCCTCAGAATGAAGGACTATGGGTTTGATTCCCGCTTAAGGGCACATGCCTCAGTTGCAGGCTCCATCCCTGGTCCTAGTCAGAGCATGTGCAGGAGACAACCAGGCCCCATGTGTCTCTCTCATAGTGATGGCTTTCTTTCTTTCTTTCTTTCTTTCTTTCTTTCTTTCTTTCTTTCTTTCTTTCTTTCTTTCTTTCTTTCTTTCTTTCTTTCTTTTTCTTTCTCTCTCTCTCTCTCTCTCTCTCTTTCTCTACCTCTGTCTTTCTTCTCTCCTCCCTCCTTTTCACTCTCTCTCTAAGAATCAATGGAAAAAAAATATCCTTGGGTGAGAATTTAAAAAATGTTCTTCCTATAGCATTAATATTTTTAATTTTTCTTTTACCGTTGTTTTTTCATATATCAAAGTTCAAGGAGGTCATTAATGACTACCTAATTTAAAAAACCTATCCATTCCTTTATTATTTTATATGTATCATTTCCTGAAATTATATGATATTGTATTATGCTGTATTATATAATATTAGATCACATTGCGTTATGTTATTCATTAACTAACATATTGTCTGTCTTCTGCTCAGCAATTCAATCCCATTACCAAAAGGTCTTTTTCTATATTGTTGGTTACTATATGAATATCCTTAAAGCATAGTCAGTATTGATATAGATATGCTAAACAAAGAAAGGAGGAAGGGAAGAATAAAAAGGAAGAATTATTTTTAAAGGAATATTTAATCCTCTAATTCCATTCTTTTGATGGCGATCCATTTTTCACAGGATACATTACAGTAACTCTTGAAGTAATAATGAATACATGCCTTGTTCTTGTCTAATTCCAAAGGTTTCTCTTACAATTCTGTGACCCATACTTTGAACTGGAGCAATATGGAATCTCTTGTATATAAATCACATGCTCTGTTGTAAAATATAACTTCTTTTGCTAATTCATTTACCCTGTCCATCTCAAATGTACTAATAATTTAATGCTACATGAGGTTTCTTTTCTACTTGGGGCTGAAACAGGAGTTCTTCTTATTTACTTTCTAATAAATTCAACAGAGTTTGGTCATTAAACCTATTATTTATAAATTAAATATATCTCTGCTCTTCTAAAAGCAGAAATTTGAGTATTATTCATTGATCTTTTCATCAATTAACTTTAATAATTTTTAAGTTAAATATAATTTATATAAGCAAAATTTACCTTTTTTAGAGCACAGTGCTATAAGTTTTCATAAACATATACAGTCGTGTGATTATCACCAAAAGTAATATAGTTTAAATTGTATCAGAAATCCCCCATGTCCTTTTGTTGTTACTTTCTCTCCCAAATCTAGCTGCTGAAAACTATTGATCTGTTTTCTGTTTCTCTAGTTTAACCTTCCCAAGAATATCCTATCCAAAATTATGTAGCCTTTCAGTCTGATTTTCTTTCATTTATAATAACATAGTTGTAACTTATCCTCATTGTGGCAACTGTTAGTAGCTTTTTACTTTTTTATTTCTGAGTCATATACCATTGCACGGATTTAACATTGTATGTGCATCCTTTTCTTTGTTAAGAGTTTTCTTCAGTTTTTAGAAAGTAAACATACAGTCTCCATAAGCATTTATTTATAGGTTTTTGTATAAATACATATTTTTCATTTCACTTAGACAAATACTTGGGTGTTGGTTCTCTGGCTTATATGGTCAGTGTGTGCTTATCTTCATTATATTGACAAACTTTTTTCCAAATTGGCTATCCAATTTTGTGTTACCACTAGCACTGTATGAGATTTCCTGTTGTATTGTCTCCTTGTCAGCATTTGGTATTGTCAGAATTTTTAGCCATTCTATCTCTGTAATAGTACATCATTGCAATACTAATTTGCATTTTCCTAAAAAGTAATAATTATTTTATTTATATATTTAGTCTCCATCTATATTTGGTTAGGTAATAAATACTTTGTGCTTTTATTAAAATCACTGTTTATTTTATTAAGAAGTTTTGAGAATACTTTATATTTTCTTAAAACAAGCCCTTTATCAAATGCAATTTGCAAATATTTTCTCTTAGTCCTTGGATTGTATTTTAATCCTCTTAACATAACTTTTAAAAGAGCACAAGATGTTAATTTTGATAAAGACCAATATAGAAAAAGTTGTGTTTTGATTATAACATATAAGAAATATTTTTATAGTCTAGGGCTGTAAAAATTTTATGATATGATTTTTCTAAATGTTTGTAGTTTTAGTTTTGGGACTTGGGTTTCTGATTCAATTCAAGTTAATTGACATATGCTATATGAAATATTAATCAAAGTTAATTTTTTCATATGCAAAAATCAGTGATAACTGCAACATCAGTTAAAAAGGCTATCTGTTCTCTGTTCTCTATTGAACGACCTTTTTATTCCAGTATTAATTGACCATATTGAATGGGGCTACTTTCAGACTTCCTATTTCTGTTCCATTGACCTACATATCTATCCTTTATTTAAAAACACACAGATGAACAAAATAGATCCAGATATATAGAAGCATGGAACAGACTGTCGAATCTCAGAGGGAAAGTGGGGGTGGGTGAGTGGGTGGGAAGAGACCAACCAAAGAACTTGTATGCATATACTTATTGTCAGCAGAGCCCATGGACACAGACAATAGGGTGGTGAAGGCCTGGGGTGGGGGCAAGGTATAAGGGGTCAATGGGGGCAAAGGGGACATCAGTAATACTTTCAACAATAAATATTTAAAAAAATAAATAAACAAAAAAATATTGAAAGTCTTGTTTTGAGCAATATTATATTTAGCCTGGAAAGCATGAAGTTTGAGTTTTCCAAACTTGTTCTTAGTCTTTTTGACTATCCTCATTCTGCTTCCTTCTCATATGAATTTTAGGGTCAGCTTATCAATTTATACAAAAAATGACACTGGGATTTTTTTTTTCAGGTTTGACCCACTCTTTAATTATATATATATTTTCTTTATTGATTAAGGTGTTACATATGTGTCCTTATCCCCCCATTGCTCCCCCCTACTCTCCCACTCATGCCCTCACCCTCCTGGTGTCTGTGTTCATTGGTTAGGCTTATATGCATACATACAAGTCCTTTGGCTGATCTCTCTCCCTTACCCCCGCCCGCTCCTACCTTCCCTCTGGGATTTTGATTACAATTGTTTTGAAACTATAAATCAGTTTGTAGAGAATTGACATGTTAACAATACAACATATTCCAATTCATGAATATATGCTATCTCCCTATTTATTTAGGTCATTTGTGACTTTTCTAATCAGTGTTTTAGATTTCAGAATGCTGTCTATCTTTCATGTCTTATACATAAATATTTTAAGTTTTGGGTACTATCATTAATCTAATTAGATAAGGAGTCCGTTAAATTGAAGTGGCTTTTATGCCTTAGTAGTCTCTATCAGCAAGCCAAAACTTAAGCCTGAAATGACTCCCAGTTAAGAAATTGAAATGAAAGGATAACCAATAACAAACAGCCATCTAGGTTTTCCCAATAAGACAGCTGCTTAAGCCATAGACAATGAAATAATTTTCTTGCTTTGCTTCTGCCTCTTCTATGTAAAAGTCTTAACCCTAGCTTTTGTTAATGGAGCTCTCTTAACAATACTGTTTGACTCTGCCAGATTCCAAATGAGTTTTGCCCAAATAAACTCTTAAAATATGTACTATGCCTGTTTATGTTTTAACACTATTATAAAATGAAGTATTTGAAAATTCTATTTTCAAAATTTTATTGCTATTATAGATCATTATGATTGTTTTTTTATACACTGGCATTATATCTTACAACTTTACTAAACGGATCTCTTAGTGCTATAAGCTTTTTGTATTATCTTTGTGTGTTTATATGCAGAGATTCAAGAAAGCTGAGAAAATAGGCAATTTCATTTCTATCATTCCTATTTTTTTGCCTTTTATTTTTTATTTCTTGCCTTTTCGACCTAGCTATTATCTTCATAGGGTATAAAATGTGAGTGTTGAGAATAAATATTATTGCCTTGTTCCTGATTGTAGTGGAATGCATTTAATATTTCACCATTAAGTATAATGGCACAATGAGGATGTGTAATTCTATTGATAGTTTTTATTATAAAAGATAACTTTTAGTTAATTTTTTGCTCTATATAATATAGTTTTTCTCCTTTATTCTATAAATATTAATCTTCTAAAATTTAATCAAATTTCCATTCCAATATTAATCCACTGGGATATTATTTATTATTTTTTAATATTAAAAGTAAATATCCATGTATTTGCTTGGCTAGATTTTTTTATTTTTAGATTTTTTTCATTAATTTATTCCTTTTTTAATTTCATACAGTTAACTACTTGCTAGTGTTGTGTTCTTAAGCTTTCTTTTCTTGGCTCTGGCATCATTGTAATTTGTGCCTCATAAAATGAATTAGTAAGAATTTCCTCCTCTTCCATATTCTCAATGACATTCTGTTGAATTAATATTACATCTTCCTTAAATGATAGGAATAATTCAACAATTAAGCCATCTGATTCTGGAGGGGGGTGTGTGTGTGTGTGTGTGTGTGTGTGTGTGTGTGTGTGTAAAAGTCATTAGTTGCAAATTCAGTATCTTAAAAGATATAAGATGTTCAGGTTATTTAATTCTTTAGAAGTAAGCTTTAATTTGTGTCTTTAAAGGAATTTGTTCATTTTATGCAAGCTTTTGCATTTAGTAATGTAGAGTAGTGTTGTTTGAAGTTTTCCACTAATATTCTTTTAATACCTGTAGATTCTATATAAGTAGCATCATTCTTATTTTGTTGTAAGTAGGGCAGGGAGAGAGCAGAGCAAGGACCCTCAGGTACCTTTGAGGAGCATGGGGGAGATGGTTTTGGAATGTGGGAAACATTCTAATTAGGTAATGTTAACATAACTCAGTCCAAATGAAAAGGAGGGAAGGAGTAAATTGGGCAAATTGCAATGAGGCTTCAAACTTAAAAACACCTATTGGGGACAGATACTCTCAACTAGGCAATTATTAGGTGAAAGATCAAAACAAGCAGAGCAGGGTACAGATACAAAGGGAGACACTGAGGCAACAAATAACAGCTTTACATTACAGCAGAACAGAGAGCCATGGCGATAGTCACAGCTGCATAGAATAAAAAACATCATTTCTAAGTTATTGATCTATGAGGAGTAGCAAACTCTGAGAAGTAATTCAACTATAATTAAATATAAATTTTACTGAAAATATTTATTGCATAAGACAGTATACTGGAAGGTTACTGAAAACAAAAAAACAAAAAACACACAAACATAAACTGGGGTTCAAATTCCATAACACTGCATTTTATCAGTGAATATAGAAATTACCGTGGTTTACCATTCTAAGACTTGTAATTCATATAATGCATTTCATACTATCATTATCCTCCCTGATAAACATGGTAAGTTAAAAAAAAAACAAACAAACACAAAACTATAGACAAAGGCAAAATTAGAAAAAAAATAAGGGAAATATAAATGGACCACCAAATCCAACATACTGGTTTTAATGTCTCTTTTTATATTTACCAAAGGCACAACTATCTACTAATTTACTCTCAATCTTGATTCTTGCAGATTACTGATGCCTTAACATAATATGATTGACCAGGCAATCATATTTTTTTAAAAAAAAATTTCCTCTAAGCTTTATTTTGGTAAAAAATACCTTATTTTGTTTTTAATGGACTTTTTCTACCTCAAAAGAGTTAAAATCAGATGGCTGATCATTTGATCACTCTCTCCACAGATGTAGTCTCTTATGAAACTTGGTATTTCCTCTTTAATTATTACTTATCTTTCCAGCTTTTTGGCTTCAATTTAAGCACCCTTAATTTCCTCAGCTTTCTGGTCTTTCTACTGTACATGCCTTGTTAAAACCTTTCACATAGTGTATCTCACCATCTGTGTTCGCTGCTCTTGCTGCAAGCTCTTGGGACATGTTGGAGAAAATTACATAGCTGATCTGATTAGTGCCAAAGCATATTCATTGATTCACATTCAAAACTTGTGGGAACTTTAGCACTACTCACCAATTATATCACTTATCCCAACCCCATCTTCTTTAAATGTGCTGCTTGCTGTGAAATGCTTTATCCTCATTCTGTCTAACCTAACTGCCCACATTTCAATAGTTTGCTTCATAATGAACATAGAAATGAAAGCACTTAAAAGTAAGTTTTCTTAACACCCCCATTATGTCTTGAGTCACCTTCCTGAATGTTTAATTCCCAGTTGTCTCCCAATTCCTATCTTTCATATGGTTTTCAATTTATTTGATTCATCCCTAAATCCTTCCTTTCCCTCGTATGTTTACTTTACAGTATTTTTTCCCCCTTCATCATCTAACATCTTAAAAGGATAATCTGTGCTCACTGCAAATATGTTCTTTCTTCAGTCAATGAAATACAGATTAAATTTTTTTTTTGAAAGTCTTCTCAGGTTATTAACAACCTACTCTATTCACTATTAATTTAATAGTCTTGAACCAGAGGTATGTATATTTTGCAATACTTTATTATTCTTATAATTAAAATCAAACATTTTATATCCCACTCCAATTTTTTTCCCACATTAATTATAATATTATATCCAAAAAACAACTCAAATTTGGTGTCTTTCATTTTCTTTATCTTACAAAGGAGAAAATGAGGATCAAACCCTGTGCAGCTGTCCCTACTGAGTTTCTTACTCTGCCCTCCACTGTCTCTATCTTCTGGTCATTTCTGTTTGAGAGATGCTGCATTCATTGACTTTTTATACCTTAGCTAGGAATGTGCCCATTGGGCAACTCAAAATTTTTGCTCCTCTGCACATGTCTATGAATGACCAGGAAACACAACTATTAATTTGAGATAACAAATTTCAGCCACTAGACAAATACAAATGTGACTAATGAGGATCAATTGTATATTTTATCAGATATATATATACTAGAGGCCTGGTGCATGAAATTTAGGCTGTGGATCAGGCTTAACCTGGCAATCAGACATCCCTCTCACAATCCAGGATGCTGCATGCACCAGTGACCATACTTTTCATACAGGTGAAAGGCATCTTGCTGTTGTAGGGGCAGCTACATTTTTGCCCTGATTATAAAAAGTAGTACATAACATGATCCTTCTGAAGCAATAGTACCATTTTCCCATCTTATGGGTGGAAAAACTGAAGCAGAGAGAAGTTAAGTAATTGACTTTGTCACACAGTTATAAGTGTCAGAATCAGGGCTGAGCACAAAATGTGCAAGCCAGAGTCCATGCATGTCATTGCTCTATCATCCTGTTTTTTCAGTGTTAGAGTAGCCTTGCCAGGTTTTAATTTTTAAATCTAAGAGACTGTTCCCAATATATAGGGAAGGGGGCCTATGCCTGGCCAGTGATCAGGGATGATCTGTGGGGTGATCGGCGAGTGGGGCATTAGGGGCCCCCACTGGCACCCACCTTGGCTGTCGGCCTAGCAGACACTCAATGCAGGTGGTCAGTGTGCGTCATAGTGACTGGTTGTTCTGCCAGTCATTCACCATTCAGTCGATTTGCATATTAGGGTTTTATTATTTTGGATATATATGTATATCTGCTCTTATATGTATATATTTGTTTAAAATTCCTCATTTGGGTGGATGTAGAAATATATGCATTTGGAAAACATATTCCAAATCAAGAATTAACAACACAGTGTTTTTGGTTTTTTTTTCAGTGCTTTATCTAATTACCCTCTCCTTATGAATACCTTTTTCTTCCAGTTCTCTATTTCTTGCTTCTAATCTCGCAGAGTTGCCACTTACCAGTGGTGAGGTAACCAAATATAGAAAGAGAGGTTTAAAAATAATCATGGTTGGGCAGACTTTAGTGAGAATAGGAGCCAATCACCCTCTTCTTTTGTGCTACGGCAGACTCTGCAAAACTGTTAAGCTTGCTGCTGGTCTAACACAAGGGTGTTATTCTTACACTGGTGGCCCAGTGCACGGATTTATGCACATTGAAAGGAAATTAATTAGAAGGTGGCCGTCCAGGCGGGACTGGGCGAGAAGGGCTGGACACACCCTGGAGCCAACCTCCCACTGTCCCTCCCTGGCCAGCACACCAGGGGCAGCTCCATGGATAAAAGGCCTCTGCAGTCACTGCTGCTCAGCAGTAAACCAGATTTGGGGTTCACAGTGCTCCAGCAACAACATAACCCATGGCCAAAGGTGGAATTGCACAGCCCAGAGAGGAATCAGGCTCCCCCCTCTCTGGTTCTGGGATGCGCCACCTGAGAACCACCACTGCCAAGTCACAGCAGCTCAGCAGCTCCTGCATTGAGCATCTGCCCCCAGGTGGTCAGTGTGCATTATACCTACTGGACGGTCAGAGAGTCACTTAGCTTTTTATATAGAGAGATGGCTATAAATCAACATGTGCCTTTGGAGGCACTGGACTTGCTTCTCCTGTGAGCTCTGTGTGCTCCCCTGTGTTCTTCTTTTATATGTGCTCATGAAGGAAAACAGCTTTTTCCTACCTCTTCTGGAATCAGATTCACTCCTTTAAGGTGTTCTTCTTTTCATTTTTTTAAATCTCCACCAAGGATATTGATATGTCTTTTATTGATTTTTTGAGTGAGAGAAAGAGAGAGAGAAGGTTTCCATTCATATGCGCTCGACTGGGGATCAAACAAAAAACCCAAGTATGTGCCGTGACCAGGAATCAAACCTGCAACCTTTTGGTGTACTGGAGGATGCTCCAACCAACTGAGCCGCCTGGCCAGGGCTTCATTAAGGTCTTCTTCTGGGAGGTTAGAAGAATGGTCCATTTACTTTCAGGAGAGGGATTTTATAAGGGCTGGCAAACTAACCATGGATAATTCTGCCATTTATATAATTTCTTCAGAGGCCACAGAAAACATGGATTTTTGCTGTACCAAGCTTGTCTGTACATAAAACTCAGTGCAGTATTTTACCTCTCTAATTCACTTGTCTTTTCACTCTATCATCCTTTCACAAAGCAGAAAAAAAGGGAGGTGGGGGTCATCTCTGTAGTCTGTGCCTCTCATCAAATTCCTCACAAAGTATAGGCACCATATTTATGTTTCAAATCTCCCTGTACACTAGCACCCATCTAATTTATTTCATCTTTTCTACTTATTTTTGGCCACTGTCCTAATTCAGACTCTCAACTTTTCACGTTATCTATTGAAATAATTTTCTAACTGGAGTCTCTGTCTCTGGTTTCTTTACTTCAAATAGTTCTCAGAGTTGTGTTTTAAAATAAACATTTAAAGTTGTAATGTAGTAATGTGATGCTTTAAACGTTTTATTATTATAATGACAATAAATCTCACACATTTGAGTACTTACAAAATGACAGCTATGTTTTGTCACTGATGAATTGCCTATGAACCTCAATTTTATGTGATATGTAAAATTTCTAGAATAGCAATAAACACACTTCAAGATGTTTCCCGTCTAAATAATCTACTTTACAATGTTTGAATCTCCTATAAAATTAACTTTAGCTACCTATGTTATTCTGAGAGCAATATCATGTGTGTTTTTTTGTTTTTTTTGTATCACTCATTTTTCTGTCTATAATATTCTTTCTCACTTATGCTTGGAAAAAGTGATTAATCACCCCCCCTCCCCCAGGTGTATTGGCAATGCCTCCTTCTCTGTGAAACTTTTTCCCAGTGCACTAGGCACCTTTAGTTGCTCTGTTCTCTCCTGATACAAACAGGACTTTGTACATAAAGAAGATATGTATTCTTGACTTACAGGTTAATGGAATAGACTCAGTTTTATCCTTATGGATCTACCTGACTCACTTTCAATTTTGGTAACTACACAATAGCTGAAATGTGAGTGTGACAGAGCACTTTAAGCAAAATTGACAAGAGCATATCCTAGAACCAATTCAAGGACTTCTGAGAGATATGATTAAGAGAGAGGCTTTATAGAGATTTTGTGTGTGTGTGTGTGTGTGTGTGTGTGTGTGAATAAATACATGCCAGGAGTCTGAACTCTTACCTTCAAAGTGGGTCAGGGATGAGCTGTGCTAGTAGATATTAACTCCTTCACATCAAGTATAGGAATTGTCAGTACCATCCTTGGAGGCTTGATATATATCCATTTTAGGAGTACCATGGCCTGGTGCCTGACACATGCAAAATAAATCTAAACTAATTGTGGTGGGGAAAAGGTTATAAGATAGAATAGAGGAGCTGCGCTTGGAAATAGCTGTACAAGCAATGATATTGAGTCAATGAATTAGTGAATGAGTTCTGTCTAGTGGAAGGGAGCTGCACAGCTGAAAGCTGCCAATGGAGGTTCATTTCGGATCTGATCTAAAGGGGTGCTTTGGGGGGAGATGAAACCTTGTGGAGGAAAAAGAAACTGCAGTTGAGTTATCATATTCACCTGAGCCAAAGAGGAATTATTTTTAAAAAATTATTGTTAGAGTTGGGATGTGTTCAGAACCCAGTATTTCTGAATGCTTTTTCAGCTGTTTCTGCTGCTGTGTTTTCATGAAGGAGATAGGCAGGAAAGATGGAAGGATGTCTAAGAGAATTTAAATTAACATATACAATTCTCAGGATTATCCACTCAGCTTTTCAGCAGATTTAGTGAGCTTTAAAAATAATAATTATATCAAAATTTAAACCAGCAGTTCTCAACCTGTGGGTCATGACCCCTTTGGGGGTCAAAGGGCCCTTTCACTGGGCTCGCCTAAGACCATCGGAAAACACATATATAATTACATATTGTTTTTGTGATTAATCACTATGCTTTAATTATGTTCAATTTGTAACAATGAAAATACATCCTGCATATCAGATATTTACATTACGATTCATAACAGTAGCAAAATTACAGTTATGAAGTAGCAACAAAAATAATTTTATGGTTGGGGGTCACCACAACATGAGGAACTGTATTAAAGGATCGCGGCATTAGGAAGGTTGAGAACCACTGAGTTAAACGCTGGATAGTTTTATGAACAATTAATTTGTGTTTAATTCTGAATACTGATATGTACATAAACCTATGTAACAATTACCATAATCAAGATAGAGACTATTTATATCACCCAAGAAAGATCATGTGTCCCATCCCAGTCAATCTAAGCAAAAACTAATAAAAATGTCTATCATGATAGATTTGATTTGTCTGTTTCTGGGTTCTCATATTTTTCTTATTCCATTTTCCTCCAATCTATTTATATTTACACTTACTTTTCTATTTTCTTTGTGATTGCATTTGTTAAAATTAACATGTACTCAGGTTAAGAATGATTGAAATTTTCTCCTTTTCAAATAGTGAAAAAACATAAGATCATTTAACTCAGCACGCTATATTTTCAATGTAAGTTACATTAGGCCAAGTATTTTTTTTCTTAATCATTTATTGTTGAACCCCAAAGTTAGATATAAAAATGATAATTATTATAGCATGTTTATAAAATTATATATGTTTTCATTATAATTATTGTATACTTAAACTGTATCTCATTAGTAACAGAATTCTTATTTTATTTTCTATTCATTCATTATTGCATTGTGAACCTTAATTTTAAGATTAGTTTCCTCCTGCTTAAATCACATCTTTTAGAATTTCTTATTGAGATAGTCTTTTGATGAAAACACTATTTTCTGAAAATGTTTTCATTTTATCATTATTTTAAAAAATAGTGTAGCCTGACATATGACTCTTGATTGATATTTATTTTCATTGTAATTTTAGACACTATTCTACTGTCTTATAACTTCCATTGTTGGTGTTAGTCCACCTCAATACAGTTGTTCCTTTTTAGGGAATTTATGCTTTGCTCTCTGAGTGGTTCTGTATTTCACTTGAAGTGCAAATATCTTCAAATATTTCTGCCTCAGTATCATTGTCTTCATGAATATGAAGATTAATCTCTTTTATAAATTTGAAAGAATTCTTAGTGATTCCTAGAAATCCAGTGCAAAGTATTTTAGATCTCCTTACCTGCTCTTTGTAGCTCTTACAAAAGCCTCCCCATGATTGGTCTCTATTGTATTTTTACAAAATGTGTGAGACGTGACTAATAGTTCTGTGGGAAACTGATGTAGGGTTGAGCCTGGGACTGACCTGCTGGCAAAGTCACAAACAAGTCCTAGCTTAGAGGGCTCAGTCCTCTTAGCATAATTAGGCTGGACCTTATAATACTCCCCAGATCTTACCTGGGAAGCTAATGGGCTGAGGGAAGTGCAGGGAGTGTAAACATGATCAAAACAGGTGAAACTCACAAGAACTATAACTATGATAACCACTGCATTGTTCACCTCAGACTATAAAAGGTCGGTGACTGAGCACGCGTGGAAGTCCTTCCTCTTGAGTTGGACTTACCCGCCTAGTTCCCCAATAGTTCCAAATTATCTCTTTTCTATTTCATTTGTGTGCAGCTCCTCTTCCAGATATTGAACCCTGAAGCACGTGGGACGTGGAGGGAAACATTTACGACATAGTTCATTATTTCTTAATTCATATATATCTAAAATAATGTTTTGCCCATCATTTGAGCTGTAAATTTCAAAATTATAATTCTGGGAGATTATTTTTTGAGATCTGCTTGCTAAATTTTATAGTGACTCTCATTTATTTTCCACCCCCTTTTTATTTCTTTAAAATATTGAAACGCTTTAAAAATTTATTTATTTATTTATTTATTTATTTATTTATTTATTTATTTATTTATTTATTTATATTGATTTTAAAGAGGAAGGGAGAGGGAGAGATAGCAACATCAATGATTAGAGAGAATCCTTGATTGGCTGCCTCCTGCGTGCCCCCTACTGGTGATGAAGCTTGCACATGCTAGGGCAACCCAGGCATGAGCCCTGACCTGAATAGAACCATGACCTCCTGGTTAATAAGTTGATGCTCAACCACTGAGCCGTGTTGGCTGGGCTCTTTAAAATATTTAAACATATTAAGCATATTTATCTTTTATTATTTTTAGTCATTCTAATATTAAAAATACATGGAATCTGGTTGTATTCTTTCTTGTCTTCCTTCCCTGTAAATACTTTCTTTTTTTCATTCTTATAAATTCTTATTCTAATTTTTATCTTTGGATGTATTTTACTTGACCCATTATCTGTATTTAAGGTGCATACCACTGGAGAAGATTCTCATTAGTTGCAACAATATAACTAAAATAAAATTATTTTATTTTTACTGAAAATAAAAATTCATTTTGTGGTTATGTAGAATACATTGGCAGTATGAATTTAGGATTCAAAGAGGTTGTGGCAATTATTTTCATAATTTTTGGTTTTGTTTTTCCAATGACTGAGCAACAAGATTAAAATTTACAAGTATTTTGCCGAAACCGGTTTGGCTCAGTGGATAGAGCGTCGGCCTGCGGACCGAAGGGTCCCGGGTTCGATTCCGGTCAAGGGCATGTACCTGGGTTGAGGGCACATCCCCAGTGGGAGATGTGCAGGAGGCAGCTGATCGATGTTTCTCTCTCATTGATGTTTCTAACTATCTATCTCTCTCCCTTCCTCTCTGTAAAAAATCAATAAAATATATTTAAAAACAAACAAACAAAAAAAAAATTTATAAGTATTTTAATATCAAGATCATTTTCATATGATGGTCCATTTAGTCTCAGCTTTATATTGGAGATTGCTTTAGATTACCCAACTTGGATGAACACTTGGTTTTATTTTTTTCCTTTGAACTTTGTTCATAGATAAAGAATCTCAGTATCACCTGGACTGGTGTATGCCCCCAGGGACAACAGTGGTTTAAATCTTTGTTTGACTTTAACTCTTGAGAGGAAACTCTTTTGAAACACTTTCATATTACTTTTGGCCTGGTTTCTGATCTTCTCAGTGTTTCCCTAAGAACAGTTTTGTAATACATTTTTATCACCACTTTTAATTATTGATGAAGGGCGTACTCAGGGGCCTGAAAGAGGTGGGTGCAGCAGCAATGTCTTGCATGCACAGCAGCAACCTGCAAAGAAAATCCATGTTTTTAAACACTCCAACTCTTCAGTTTTCATAAAAACTCAGGGAAAGTACAAATTTCCTTGGACTAGATCCTATGGGGCTTCATTTAAATTAGAAAAAAAATCAAACTCTGATCTTAAAAACTAATTCACAGGTTATCTTGTAGTTACTTCTATTCATATATAGAAATACTAAAAACTAATTTAAGATTAAGATACTATGTGGATACTTCAAATTTCTTATATTCCCATTAGGAAGATATAGGATAATTACTTATTACTTTATCATATGTATAATTATATTTCACTTGTTATGTCTTGGCATCATATTATACCAATTATCATATTACAGTTATCTATAATAATAAAAGTGTAATATGCAAATAGACCGGACAGCCTAACAGTGGAATGACCATCCAGACTACCAGGCTATGACACCCACTGGCGCCAGGGCAGCTAAGCCGGATGCGATGTGATTGGTCGGGGGCCCTGCCATCGCCCCATGATTGCCCTGCAGAGGGAGTCCTAGGCCACTGACCAGTGAGCTTCGGCTGGTGGACAGGGCCTCTCTCTGTGGGGGTGATCAATCGCAGAGCCCTGCGATCAATTGCCCTGCAGAGGGAGGCCCAGGCTACCTGCTGGCAGCACTGAGGCGGGTGGGTGGGGCCTCCCTCTGTGGGGTGATCAGGTGCGGAGATCCTGGACTATGAGAGGGCACAGGCGGGGCTGAGGGACACCCCTCCCCAGAGTGCATGAATTTCGTGCACTGGGCTTCTAGTTTACTATAATTACTACAATGTGAGCTGTGTCACCTTAGGCAGATTTCATGAATTCTGTGGGCCTCAGATTTTCAATACATTAAGTATAGTCTCATATTGTTATTTTTGAGAACTAAGTATTAACTATTAAATTTCAATAATCTATGAAAGTGAGATACATAAAAACCTAAAAATTCTTTTTGTTTTTTTAAAATTTATGCTGTCACCTTTCATTCTAGAAAAGAGGAAAACATAATTCTCTTTATGTACACTGATTTTAATACATTTCTTTTTAATGTGGACTACATTTTTTAAGGCAGAACAGAAAGCATTTCACATTAGGCATTTAAAACTAGGCCTGAGTGTATGTTAACTTTCTCTAAGAGGTGGGCCATTTAACATACAGAAAGAAAGTATGCAATTAAACAAACTTTTTGACACATAGTCTCTTGGATATGGCTAGTGCTAAACACAGCAGAAATGACAGTTGTGTGTTTTTTTGAAATGAGATAGTAGAACAGAGTAGGTCTTCTAAGCCTGCAGAAAAAAAAATGAAGTTAATGCCAAGAATAGATTAAAGTTCCTTGTTAGGAGTAGAATAGCAATGGATAGTTGAAATTAATTTGTAATTCTGGAAATAAGAAGCAATTAAGTTAGTTCATATTTATATTTCTGTCTTAAACATCACTGGAGACTAAAGCCTTTAATTTTTGTATTTGACTTTGGTTCAAGATAGTTATGAAAATCCTGTAGTCTTTTTTTTTAAGTATAAGTTCCTATAAACTTAACTTGATTTTAGAAAATTACTGAAATAGTTCACTAATATTAGTATAATTTGCCATTCTCTGGTGTTTAGTGTGTGCCAAGCAAAACGGATTGTCTACCTGAAATTGTCCTAAAATAATTTGCAATGTACTTAAATTTTTTGATTGAAAATTGACAATAAAAAAAACAAAAAACAGCTCTAGCTGGTTTGGTTCAGTGGATAGAACATTGGCCTGCAGACTGAAGGATCCTGGGTTCGATTCCAGTCAAGGGCATATGCCTGGGTTGTGGGCTCGACCCCCACAACATTATTGATGTCTCTATTGCTATCTTCTCTCTCTCTCTTCCTCTTTGAAATCAATAAAAATATATTTTTTAAAGTAATAATAATAAAAGTAAAAAATCACCCTCAATGGAGTCCACTGTAAGGGATACCTTTCTATATTTCATTTACCTTTTGCACAGGTATGTTAGTCTGTGTTCAGTTTGATATCCTGATTTGTTTATTCATAATTTATTTTATTGATTCCTTGGGAAATAGAGACAGAATTTGTGTGTAGGATGATTAGTGGGAAACACTTGGGGGGGAATGTGGAAGTCCAGCCGGATGTAGAAGTTAAACTTCAAAGCAGTTATCCCAGAGGCATCAGACAGTTTCTTAGCCCAGAAGTTGGGATTGCACTTTAGTGACATAATGAACTGAGGTGAGGGTGTAGGACTGTATGCCCACGTCTACTAAGCATTGGATTCAGTCTGATACCATCGGGTGTAACCATGAGTTCAGCAGTTTCCTCTGGCATGGGAAATTTCTGGGAAAAGAATCTCCTGTGACCTGTACAGTCAACAATGCCAGCAACTGGGGTAAGGAGTACCGGGTCTTGGATTGGGATGCTATTATGAGAAAAATTGCATCTATCCTTTATAGAAGTGATATTTGTCATATAGTTGAATAATATTCAATAATGGTTGCTGTTAAAAGATACATCATATTTCACTGTATAGAAATTACAAAATTACTTTTCCATTCTGCTCTTGTTCCTGGTTTGGATTGTTTCCAGTTTCCACAAGGGAAATATTGTTGGAATTATGATTTTATTTTCTCTTCTTTTTCTTATTTTTTTAATTTTATTTTTCAATAATTTACATCTAATTAAATTCATAGACAAATTATTTGTTTCAGTGTGAAAAATACTAGTAGTAGTTATTATCCCCCTTATATAATCATATTGTTTAAAATGAGACACTTTAAGGGAGTTTAAGACCTTATATGACAACAGATTTTGCAAGACAATGGAGTCATGCACTGCAATACCATCAAATGTCTTTGCATTATCTAAATGTATTGCATACTAGGCATGCACTTATTGTGTCATTGTAGGCTGATGTAATAATCCCCAATACCACCAACTTAATAATAATCCCAATTAAACATACATCTTTATATAACATCTTTTTGGTATACTACAATTCAAGCTATCCTATATAATAAAAGGCTAATATGCAAATTGTCCCCACAGGCAGGAGTTCGACCAAAGGGGAGTTAGATGTGCACTGACCACCAGGGGGCGGTGTGGAACATGGCAGGCCTTGTCAATGCAGTGCTGACAGCACGTGGAAGTGGAGGTGCTGCCAGCCCCCGTGGGACCCCAATGAGAGCGGGACTGCAGCAGGATGGTGGAGCAGGTAAGCAGGTAGCACCAGGCCAAGGCGGCTGTGAAAGGGAGGCCCCGGCCGGCGGCGGGGAACAGGAGGCCCCAGTTGGCAGCCAGCAGCACTGGGCCTCTAGTAATAAAATATTTCTGTGAAAGACATTAGACATTACTTAGAATTCAAGGGAGTGGAGAATTACATAGTAAGTCTATTGTTAGTCATTATACATTGCTTGGTACTATGTACTTTATGAGTATTTATTTATTTTTATTAGTAAATTTCTTTTATATACTTACTAGAGGCCCGGTGCACAAAAATTTGTGCACTTGGGGGGAGGGGGTTCTCTCAGCCCGGCCTGTGCCCTCTCGCAGTCTGGGACCCCTCGGGAGATAATGACCTGCTGGCTTACGCCTGATCCCGGGTGGCAGAGGGCAGGCCCAATCGCTAGGTGCAGCCCCTGGTCGGGCTCAGAGCAGGGCCGATTGGGTAGTTGGGGCACCGGCCCCTGTCATGCACAGAGCAGGGCGATCAGGAGGTTGTGATGCCACCCTCAGTCACGCTCAGGATAGGGCTGATTGGGGGGTTGGGGCACCGTCTCCTGTCACACTCAAGGCAGGGTCGATGGGGAGGTTGCGGCGCCATCCCCTGTCACGCACAGAGCAGGGCCCATCAGGGGGTTGGGGCTCCGCCACTCTCACACTCAGGTCAGGGCCGATGGGGAGGTTATGGCTCTACCCTGTCACACAAAGAGCAGGGCCAATCAGGGAGTTGGGGCGCCACACCCTGTCACACACAGAGCCTCAGGGCGATCAGGGGGTTGGGGCACCTCCCCCTGTCACGAACAGAGCAGGGTGGATAGGGAGGTTGTGGCCCCGCCCCCTGTCACACACAGAGCCTCAGGGCGATCAGGGGTTTGGGCGCTGCCCCTTGTCACACTGATCCCTGTGCCGGAAGGCCTCGCGGCTCCGCTGATCCCGGTGCTGGGAGGCATATTACCCTTTTACTATATAGGGTAGAGGCCTGGTGCTGGGGTGGTGGCTGGCTGGTTTGCCCTGAAGGGTGTCCTGGATCAGGGTGGGGGTCCCCATTGGGGTGCCTGGCCAGCCTGGGTGAGGGGATGATGGCTGTTTGCAGCTGGTCACACACCCTTCAGTGTGGGGGTCCCCACTGGGGTGCCTGGCCAGTCTTGGTGAGGGGCTGAGGGCTGTTTTCAGGCTGGGGGTGACTGAAGCTCCCAACCGCTCCTTTTTTCTTTTTTTCTTTTTTATTCTGGGCCAGCTTTAGCTTTGAGTCTTGGCTCCAGCTCTTAGGCCTCCACTGCTGAAAGTAGGTTTCTGGCCTTTGCTTACAATGTTGCGATCCTGCTGGCTGAAGCCCGGCGAACTAAAGCAGGTTTCTGGGGGTTTTGTTTAGCTTCTATATTTGTTACATAGTTGCTTAGAGTTGCAGCTCAGAGGTCTGCAGTGGCAGGCGGGGAACGTTGGAGTCCTCCGTCACTGAAGCAAGCAAGCCTCATGTTAGTTTCAAGCTGCCTGGCTACCAGCCACCATCTTGGCTGGCAGTTAATTTGCATATCTCGCTGATTAGCCAATGGGAAGGGTAGCAGTCATACGCCAATTACCATGCTTCTCTTTTATTAGATAGGATTGGTTTCTCCCACAGAGTTTTAGCTTTTCAAGGATGGTTTTAGATCTGGAATACATATCTTTGTTTCCTTCATTACTAGTACAACTCATCCTCATTAGTCTGACTGTGTGAAGATATTTTAAAAAATAAATTATTTTTCAAATCTGCGCCAGTCTTTCATATACCACAGCTGATCATCATATTTCATCATTACTCATGGTCTCAAAGTTTTGGAAAATTTTATAATTTTAATGAGTATAAAATTGAATCCACTTGGGATTTAATTTTCATATCTTTTTATATAATGAATATCATAGGTTACATTTCACCTTTATAATCTTTGCTTTTATTTTGTTTTTAATTTTTTTAACTTCCCAATTTTTTAATTTTTGTTTTTACAATTAATTTATTTTCCAATTACAGTTAACATGCAATATTATATTAATTTCAAGTGTACTACATAGTGACTAAACATTTATATACCTTATAAAATGATCATCCCAATAAGCCTAGTACCAATCTGAAACCATATATAAATGTTACAATAATATTGACTATATTTCCTATGTTATTCTATACATCTCAGTGACTATTTTTATAAATGCAATTTATATTTCTTAATCCCTGTTGCCTTTTTCACTCATCCTGAACACTCTCCCATCTGGAGATACTCTTTGATTTTTAAATTATAGAGAGTAATTTTTACATTGCAGAAGGTAAGAGTGAAGGAATGATATAAAATAGAGTGCTCTAGGCTCTTATTGATAAAACTTAAATTCTGTCTTTCCTATCTTGCCCCATTCACTTCCAGCCCTCATCCAACTGATTGTATTACCTAATGTATAGTTTCTTCTTATTAAAGTAAAGGGTTTAACGATCCCAGATTTTTTCTGCTTATAAAGAGCAAATTCCACCATTAAAAACATACTATTTATTTTCAAAATGACTTTAAAATGTCATAATATTATATAATTTTTGCAGTTAGATATTTTTAGGCTGAAGTTCACGGTAGCCTCTATGTCTGCTGACTGGAAATGGGGCACTCTTGACTAGATTGGATTACTCCCAGTATACTGAACCCTGCAAATGAAGCTGCAGTTTTCAGACCAGAATGCGTTCAAGTAACATTTTTCTGTCACAGCACCATTTTTGCCTTTACAAGCACTTTTCCTATGATTTCTTTTCTTTTTCTTTTCTTTTAAGAAATATTTTAAAATGTTGATGACTTCTGTCAGTTACATATTTTTGACTGATTTGTGCTCACATCACTGCACTGCTGGATCATTGTCTAATAATTTATTAAATTCTAGTTGTAATCAAGATGCTTAAATAGTATATCACAAGGATTTATACCTCTCATGGAAATAGTTCTCTAAATTGAGGGTTAGAACACCTTAATATAGTTACTGTCTTTAAATTTTTTTAATAATAATTAATGTTTTTAATTCATTATCTACTTATACCCTTTACCATGTTCTTTCAATGAGTTAAGTTAGGTTTTGAATGGTCCTTTCTAATTACAATATATTTAATATATAATGTACATTTAATATAATACCTTTTGTTGTTGTTGTTGTTAATCCTCAACCAAGGATACTTTTCTATTGAATTTTGGAGAGAGTGGAAGGGAGAGGGAGAGACGGAAAGAGAGAAACATCAATGTGAGAGAGACATAGTGATTAGTTGCCTCCTGCACACACCCTGACCAGAGCTAGAGATCAAGCCTGGAACCGGGATAAGTGCCCTTGACCAGAATCAAACCTGGGACCCTTCAGTCCTCGGGCCAACGTTCTGTCCACTGAGCCAAACCGGCTAGGGCTAATATAATATTTTTTAAAGTATTATGTTTTCCTTGAGAACACTTTTTATTTTTTATAAATAATTTTTATCTTGTAAGTTTCTTCACTTGTACTTCTTGTGATCACTACACAATGTAATTTTCAAAAACAAAGCTTTGTATCAGTATATGGATTAACAAATATTTGAGACTTTCTTTATTAAGATGAATTTCTATGTAAATTCTCATAAGAATAGGTTCTGTTTGCAGCTGTAAAAATGAATATATACAGAAATTACAAGACAGACAGCCTGTCACAGCATCAGCTGCTCTGATCTGTACAAGAGACGTGGAAGAGAATGAACAGCCTGTCCTTTTTCTTGGTGCTCTGAGTGGAATGAGTTGCTAAGGGGATCATGGCCTTAGGCTTGTCTGTACTCATGCCACTTAATTGGAAAGTGAAATATGTGAATTTCTCTAGGTTAAAGAATTCCACATGATAGTCTTATTATTGAACATGTAAATTTGCTTTATCTTTAAAGGTTATTTGGTTTAATTAACTTTATCAAAACCTCTCATTGAGATAATTTGATTATTAATTGAATAAAAATGTTAACTGGGTCTGTTCATAAAATCCTGAATGTTCACTCTTTACATACCTTTTTATTTTTCTTACAACTTTTTAAAAGTATTAAATATAAATTTGTGTTTCTGAAACACAACAAAATTGTGTTGAAATTATTTTATTGTATATATTCATTTAATTGAGATAAAATGAATTAATATCTCCATGACATGTAAACTTGAAGCAAGTGTGTCCAAGAATTATGTGAGGGAGTAAATAACAATTATGTATGGAATTTAGGCTGGTTAAAGAGATAGATATAATGGAAAAGATAGTTAGAGTCAAAGATCACAGATCCTGGTGGAGACTAAGGAATATTTAAAGTATTTCTAGAATGAATGAGCTTGAAAGATAATAGGCAATGGCTTTAGAATGAGATACTTTAACTCAATATTGCACAGGAATTTAAATTACTTGTAATGACAATGCCTGGCATATGGCCATGGGGAAGATGAGTGACCATAGTGGACAGAGAACAAGCTTATTAACCAGGAGACTTATTGACAACATGTATAAAATCACAACAATTAGGGCAGGAGTGGTGTTTTGAGAAAGGGAAAGTGAGTTAAAATCTTCTAAAAATAGGCAGGAGTGAGATCTATAGATTACTAAAAAGGGGGAGGGCAGTAATGGGTCAAGTCTAATTATATGTTAGGTCAGTAGGGAATAAAACAAGAGAAAGGTCCAAGATAAACTACCCTATTTACAGTTCTATTGGTACAAAGTGTTATGGAAACAAAAGCCACCTCTTAGAGGAATTAATGGAAAGCAGTGTCTACTTAAAAGATACAATTTTCAGGACAAGATGGTGAAAGGGATGTTGAGAGAAGAATTTGAGAAAGGAGAGAATTTTTCAGTAACTGGATATAAATTCCAGTGTGAAGTTTCAGTGGTTAAGTGGTGGTTAAATAGTTAAGGAAAGAAAGAGGTGAGATTAGATATGACATTGTATAGACTATTATAGGTATTAGAATTTAAAGGATTAGAAGGGAGCCCTGAAACAGTTTAAACATGAATTATGACCAAAAGAAATTACTACTAATATACACAGGACAGATAGTGCTGAGGAATCTGTTAGTTCGAGGTAGGGAGAGAGAAGTGGTTGTCATTCGAGATGGGGACATAATGGGGTTTATAAAACACCCTACTGGATATATGGAGTCTAGTTAACTCTTAGCTTTTTCCCCATTAGTAGCAACTAGGACCTCTCTTAATTCAGTCAAAGAAAACATGGAAGCCAAGAAAGAATCTGTCTTAGTTCAAGTATGTGGGATTCCCACTTGACCAAGTCATAAGTGCTGACTAAATAATTCCCAGGGCCCAGTGCAAAATGAAGGTGCTGTACCCCTTGATCAAAAATAGGAAAAATGAATACTATTAGAAGGACATAATTCAGTGTTTTTCTTTTTTTCATATCTCTCACAAATAAACATAGTGAGTTTTATTTGTTGTCAAATATTTGTATTAAAGAATCATTGAAATTTCAAATAATTTAGAATGAATTTTAGCAATCATTTTTATGAAGTGCAATATCAGCTTAAATTCCAAATATAAGAGCAACTAAGTTATGGATGAAATCACCAAAATTACATAATTTCCTTTTCCTCTTTATTTTATAATTATAGGCCCAGTGCACAAAACTCGTGCAGTGGCTCCCTCAGCCCAGCCTGAACCCTCTCCAATCCGGGACCCCTTGGGGGATGTCCGATTGCCTCTCACAATCCGGGACCCCTGGCTCCTAACCACTCGCCTGCCTGCCTTCCTGATCGCCCCTAACCACCTCTGCCTGCTTGCCTGATCACTCCTAACTGCTCTCCTACTGGCCTGATTGCCCCTAACTGCTCCCCTGCTGGCCTGATCCCCCCAACCGCCTCCACCTCACCCCACACCCGGGATCTGGGCTTCCCTCCCTCTGACCAGCCACAGACACCCAGGACCCAAGCCGGCTTCCCCCTTGGCCAGCCATGGCCACAGGGGCCCGTGGTGGGTGGTTACACCCAGAGCTGCAGGCATAGACCCAGGCACTCGGGACTACGGGGACTATGGGGCGTGTGTATTGTCCCTCTACCGGGCTGGACCGCAGGTGCAGCCCCAGCCACTGGCACCCAGGATTGCGGGGCAGGCGGCTTGTCCCTCTCCCAGGCCACAGCCTAGCTGGTCCCCATTCCTCTTTTGTGAGCTAATTTGTGCCTGGCTGGTCCCCATTCCTCTCTCGCAGGCTCATTTGTGTCTGGCTGGTCCCCAATCCTCTCTCCCCAGTGTTGAGTGTCTGAGCCGTTATGGTGTGACAGCATGAGGGCGTGACAATCATTTGCATATTAGCTCTTTATTATATAGGATTCTTTTTCATCATAATTTATCCCTCATATACTATCTTCTACCTCTAACTACCTCCTTACCTCTGTAGTCGCCACACTATTGTCCATGTCCATGAATTCTTTCTCTTTTTTTCCTCAATTCCTTCACCCTCTCCAATATTCCACTCCCAGAGCTGTCTTCCTGCTCTGTATCTGTGAGTCTGTTCCAATTTTGCTTGTTAATTCAGTTTGTTTATAGATTCCACATATGAGTAAATCATATGGTACTTACCTTTCTCTGACTGGCTTATTTCACTTAACAAAATGTTCCCCGGGTCCATCCATGCTGTTGCAATGGATAAAATTTTCTTCGTTTTTATATTCCGTTGTGTAAGTGTAGCATAACTGCTTTATCCACTCATCTACTGATGTCCACTTGGACTGTTTCCAAATTTTGGCTATTGTAAATAATGCTGCAATGAACATATGGGTGCATATATTCTTTTGAGTTAGTGTTTCAGATTTAATCAGATAAATTCCCAGAAGTTGAATTGCTGGATCATAAGGCAGTTCCATTGTTAATGTTTTGAGGTAACTCTATACTGCTTTCCACAATGGCTACATCAATCTGTATTTCCACCAACAGTGCATGAGGGTTCCTTTTTATCTACATCTTCACCAATACTTGTTTGTTGACTTCTTAATGATAGCCATTTAGACAGGTGTTCACTTTCATTCAACATAGTACTAGAAGTCCTAGCCACAGCAATCAGACAAGAAAAAGAAAGCATGCAAATTGGAAAAGAAGTAAAGCATTATTTGCAGATGACATGATATCGTGTATGTATATGGAGAACCATAAAGATTCCATTAAAAACTATTAGAACTGGTAAATGAATTCAGTAGCATGATTCAAAATAAATATCCAGAAATCAGTTACATTTTTATACACCAATAGTGAAATATCAGAAAGGGAAACTAAAATGACAATCCTATTCACAATTACTTCAAAAAGAATAAAATGCTTAGGAATAAATTTAACCAGGGATGTAAACGACCTGTACTTGGAAAAGTATAAGACACTGGAGAAAGGAATCAAACAAGATACAAATAAGTAGAAGCATGGATAGGAAGAAGTAAAATGTCCATACTACCCAAAGCAACCTAGAGATTCAACACAAATATGCCATTGGTATCGTGATACCAATGGCATATTTCATGGAGCTATAATAAATATTCCAAAAATGTATATGGAACCAGAAAAGATCCCAAATAGCAACAGTGTTCTTTTTTTGAAATTTAAATTCTTTATTGTTTAAAGTATTACATAGGTCTCCATTTTCCCCCAATTGACTTCTCCCCAAGCCCCTTAGCACATGTCCTCCCCCCTCCCCCTAGATTGGTTATGCTCATATGCATGCATAGAAGTCCTTTGGTTGGTCTCTTATCCCCTCACACACACCTCCGCCCGCCTTCCCTCATAGGTTGGACAGTCTGTTTGATGCTCCTATGACTCTGTTTCTATTTTTTTTCATCAATTTATATTGTTCACTAAATTCCACAAATGAGTGAGATCATGGAATATTTATCTTTCTCTGACTGTCTAATTTCATTTAAGCAGCAGTGTTCTTGAGAAAGAACAAAATTGGAAGAATCGTGCTGCCTGATATCAAACTATACTGCAAGGTCATAGTAATTAAAACAGCATGGTACTGGCATAGAAACAGACTTATAGAACAACTAGAGGCCCAGTGCATGAAATTCATGCATGAGTGGGGTCCCCTCAGCCCAGCCTGCACCCTCTCCAATCCAGGACCCCTCGGGGGATGTCTGACTGAGGATTGGGCCTAAATCGGCAGTCGGACATCTCTCTCACAATCTTGGACCACTGGCTCATAACTGCTCAACTGCCTACCTGCCTGATCGCCCCTAACTGCTCCCACCTGCTGGCCTGGTCACCTCCAACTGCCCCCCCACCAGCCTGGTGGCCCTTAACTGTCCCCCTGACAGCCTGGTCGCCCCACACAGCCTGCTGTTCAGTCATTTGGTTGCCCCTCACTAATGCCCCTGCTGGCCTGATCTTCCCACGCAGCCTGCTGCTCAGTCATTTGATCGCCTCTCACTAACCCCCGTCCCAGCCTGGTTGCCCCATGCAGCCTGTTCAGTCGTCTGTTTGGTTGAAATGGTCGCTTAGGCTTTTGTCAAATACTAATTGCCTTTATGGTCAATTAATATTTGTCAAAGGAGGAATAAACATGCAATGAGCTAAAGAGAGTCTATTGCGTGTTGGGAAAATTAGACAGATATTTACAAGAAGAAACTCAAAATGGATTAAAGACTTAACTGTTAGATTTGAAACTATAAAGATCCTAGAAGAAACCATAGATGGTGAAATCTCAGACATTTCTCATAGCAATACTTTTCTGATATATCTCTTCTGGCCAGAGAAACAAAAGAAAAAATAAGCAAATGGGACTCCATCAAACTAAAATGTTTTTGCACAGCAAAGGAAATCATCAACAAAATTAAAATACAACCCACTGATTGGGAGAACATATTCCTTGATGCATCTGAGAAGGAGTTAATATCCACACTTTATAAAGAACTTATAAAATTCAATAGCAATAAAACAAGCAATCTAATTTTAAAAAAATAGGCAAAGAACTTCAATAGACACTTCTCCAAAGAGGACATACAGATGGCCAATAGACATGAAAGGTTGCTCAACATCACTAATCATCAGAGAAATGCAAATAAAAACCACACTGAAATATCACCTCATAATTTGTTTTTTTTTTTATGCTGTATGCATGCATATGCATTTTTTTCTTAACAGAATGAAGAAACAATTGAAAACTAACTCATGATTTTAGACATGTGTACATTCTATCATAACTCTTTATATCTGTGTTGCTGATGAATAAGGAAGGATTGATTGAAAAGAAAAGAAAACCTGGGTTTTCTTTTATTTCCTTTTTCTTCAGTGTAAGTTGTTGGCTAATATAGAAAGTAATATAATTATAAATGATATGATACGGTTTCTTGAGTGTTCATATTTTTTTAAAAGTTCAATGATTTTCATTTCTATTTTTGTATTTGAAGCATGTTCTTGTTCAATTTGTAAGTGCAGCCTTTCAAAACTGTCAGTGCTCCCACTTAATCAGTAGTCAATTGTAACAAGCTTCTTTTACATTTGCTTTGAGTCTTATCAAAATCCACATGCAGCATGAGTCTACTGTAATTTTGTGTTATTGGGACATTGGATATGCTGTATGTGAATGGGACAGCAAGGAACAGCTATAGACACACAATGCCTATATCTCCTTTGCTCTCACATGTGATCCGTTGTCCTACTGGACTTACAGCACAAAAGTTCAAAGATAAATCTATTAAGAATTCCAAAAATGGGACAGCAGAGCATTAAACCAAGAGCAGGACTCTTCAGAGCATGGAGCCTTGTACAACTGCATAGGTCTCATGCAGAAGGTTTAATCAAAATTAACATATATTTGAATCTACATTCTTCAAACTTTCCATGATTCCAAATTGCTTAAACAAATGTTTATACTAGTAAGATTTTATTTTTGAATTACATTTTTTATTATGCAGACATACAGAGGTTCAAATAAAATATTTCTAAGAAAATGATTTTGGAGGAGTGCTGTTTACTATGCAAATTATTTTGATATGTTTTACAAGAAAGTTATTTCTGTCTCAGCTTTTGTCAGAAAATCTCAGAAAAATAAATGTTAGTGAAATATTCTCTTGGTTATTTATACTCAATTACATTTATGGAAAACCATATATGTTCTTCATTTCTTCAACAACTAAATGCTCCATGACTTGATGGACCCTTTTGGGCTTTCTGTTACTGCTTTTATCTTTCAATCTCTTTTGCTCTCTGCCCCTATTACATGATTTTAAAAAGGTCAGAACTCATAAGTCTATGCAAAATATTTCCAATCATTTTATACTCATGAAGCAGGTTTGAATTGTAGGAGTTTCTTGGGTTAAAAATGTTCAATTTTTCATGTTATTCCTCTGAAGCTATTTACTTGAAAGATTTTCTTTTTCAATTTGTGCAATCATTTCTGGATTTGGAAGACATTTTCAAAAAAAGTATACATGTCTAATTAGTAAATATAGATGAAAATCTTCTCAGATACCTATGTGAAATGTAAATTTATGAGATAAAAATTTGCAATGAATATGTAATAAGTTCCAGTTGCTGGGTTGCTCTTGTTTTAATCATCCATGATCTATTTGCTTACTTCATTTATATTATCAACTTTATCTAATTTTAATGAATATTTATTCCTCTTGTGCCTTGACCTATGTTTTTGAAGAAAAAAATTTATTATTAGATTCACTTTGGAGGGGGAAGAAGAACGAAGAACATTTTTTCTTAGGGTAGGTACACATTCATCAATTTAGATGGGAATTCCATTGGAAATCAATAAACAGAGAACACAAAAAATGTCAAACTTGTCAACTAAATGACTTTTGGAGCTAGGGAGCTTAGAAAAATCACCCAATTTATGAGCACTGGATTAAGTGAGTGAAGTGTAGCATGATCAATTCCAAATATATCTTACATGTGATTGTCTAACCATTTGTTTTCCCTTTCTATTTCATTCTCCTCTGCACATGATCTTTTTATTTTCCATCAAATAATAGGTAATAGTATAAGAGGCTTTAAAACAAATTATATATCAGTGTCTTGGGTAGAATAACACACTGTAAATTTTAAAAAAATACATTAATTTCATCATCAATCATCAATGTTTAGCTAAGTATTGGCTCAAGAATTTTACTAGCAAATCAAATAAACTAATGTTATAACTAGGTCAAGAATATTTGCCTTTTGTGTTAAAAAATAATGAACCAATTATCTTTACATCTAGATTAGAAATAATATATTTTAGGATTTTATTTGTCTAGAGTAAATATTCAATTGATTAATTATTATTTTTTTAAAGTACATCAAATAGGTCAGTAGAATTTTTATTTGGGGAACAAAGAAATATGCATTACTCTGATGACATGTAAATGTGCATGTGCAAGTATCAACCAAAGGTAGACTGGTTCTTTAAAAAATATAGATTTGTTTGAATTAAACATTTTTGGCAAATATTTTGTTCATAAATTATAAATTTAAATTGGATTTTACTCTTAATATTTTAATATAAGGAAGGCACTGAAGTAATAAGTAGTGATTAATTTATCTATCTATATCATTTATCTATCAATATATCTATATCCCATTATAGTGAATATAATATAACATATCAATTTTATTATAAGGAAAAATAAAATAGTGAAATCAGTTATATGTAGCTATTTCACCAATAGACTTATTGGTAATATAAGTATTTATTAATTTCAAAATTTCTTAATGATCCTAACTAGCAAATTAAATGTATTTTTTGTCTTCCATAATTTTCATCATTTGCCATATTTTTCTGTGTATAAGAAACTTTTTTTCTAAAATTGTTAGACTGAAAATCGAGGGGTGTCTTATACAGGGAAGTTAGCCGAGGAGACAGCTGCAGGGTGCATAGCTGCCCATACCTTGTCAAACAGGCTTCCTCCAACCACGAGCCTTACTGTTACTGATGTCAGTTGATGCCATAATTGGAGGTGGAGGTGGAGAGTGTGCAGATTCAACAGAGACCAGAGCGTTCTGAGATCACAAGGATATCAAAAAATAAAAAGATAAATTCTCATAAGCGATTGTCTTACTCTGCAAAATTCAAACTGAATGTGATCAGCTATGCAAAAGAGCAATAAATAGAGCTGCAGAGAGACAGTTTGGACCTCCTCCCACTGAGTGTATGATCAGACAGTAGAGAAAACCGGAAGAACAACTCCTTAAGATGCAAAAAAGAAGAAGGCCTTAAGAGGAAAACCAGCGAAATGGGCAAACTTGGAGCAGAGGCTTAAGACTTGGATAATAGAACTGCCCCAGAGTGGTTTATGTGTGTCAACAAAGCTTATTTAATGTCAGGCAAGACTGTTTGCAAGCGAAATGAACATTGTTGATTTTACAGGAAAAGCAAAATAGTACTTCAATTTCATGAGGAGAGAAGGGTTGGCCATGAGAACAGGAACAAAGTTAGCTCAGAAAATGCCACCAGTTTATGAGGATGATCTCACATATGTAGACAGTGACCCAGAAGACAGCAGTGATACAATAGGAGTTGAAGAAATTGATATGTCTGGAACTAATAGTGATGAAGAAGAGAGCAGTGATGCAACAGAGGACGAATAAAGTGACATGCTGCATAATATCATAGTACTGGTATGTAAACATTACCTGCAGTGATTACTAAATAAAAATGTGTTCTGCTTTATGTTTAAAATATTGATTTCTTAATTTTGGGTTGGAAAAGCGGGGGGCGTCTTATACATGGAAAAATATGGTATTCTCTGAACATATACGTTATGGCCACACATTTACACTTAATTTTTATTATTTCTCCAATCATTATAGGTTTTAATTTACTCATGCTAGAATATAACAAATGACTAAAAACTCGTGACAATTAAATGAAAGTATTTTCTCTTAAAGATATTTTGTTAAATTACATGTAGCCAGTGTTTAATGCACTGAGGGTACACTTATTAAATAATCACATCATTAGGCTTATGGTGAACTTTTAGGGAGTGTCAGAATAGTAGGGAAAAGAAAATCATTCCTATTTTGTCATCCACTATCCTCCAAAAAGGAAAGAGAAAATATGAAAATATATACACAGACTCACACACTTATGCATATTTATCTGCATAGTATTGCTTCATTATTTATGGTTAGTAGCAATTATTTTTTAACTTTTGCTTTTTGGTGTCACAGTCACTGTAATTTACTCCTACTATAAATAAGCTTAGAATTGAAAATATATATTGCTGCATAATTTGAGGGTCCTCAATTCATTTAGTTTATTTGTATATAGCCTTATTTGTATATAGCCTGAAGTGAGGTTAACCATCAATCAATACCTTCTAATATAATGGTCTAAAATTTGAGATACCAACGACACATTTAGCATTTTGAACATATTTTTAAATCTTGGTTTAGGCTGTGATCTGTAGTGTTATAAATTGATAACATAAGTTGCTCACTATATAATATGTTAGTGCTTACAGTTATTACATTTTAAAATTTAATTCCTCTTTATATCCAACAAATATTTTTTCATAGTCTTTGACCAGTTGGCTTTATGTCATACTTAGCTCAACTCAATATCCCTATGAAGGAATCTTGGGATGGAGAGGAATCGTATAAAATTAAAGGTCTTCTATAGAAATATAAAACTCTTATAATAATGATTTAAAAATTAAACTAATTAGAACAGAAAAATTACAAAAGTTAGTAGGATCTGAAAACTGTCCTAAATGGAAAGAGAGACACTATCTCTTTCAGGCAGGAGTTGCAAAAAAAAAAAAAAGACAGAGGAACAGTGTTAATTTGATAGAAAAAAAAAATGAGGGGATAAAGGCAGCACACTTTTTAGTTGTGCCCTGTGGGTCTGTCAAGTTCACTGAGCTCTTTTTTATGTTTTCTGTCTCATTATCTAATAACTTGAAGCTCAAAAGTGACAAAGTTAAGGAGTTTAAATTTAGGAAGAAAGATAGCAGAGCATTTAGGTTTTATTTTAGCTGTTTCACCTCCAATTTGCAATTCTCCAATTGTTGGAGAGGGAAAGAATTGTGTATTTCACTGGAATTTTGGAAGCCTAATTTTTTGTAACATTTTTTTGATTTTAGAGAGAGGGAGGGGCAGGGAGAGTTAGAAACATTGATGAGAGAGAAATATCAATCGGCTGCCTCCTGCATGCCCCCCACTGGGGATCAAGCCCACAACCAGGCATGTGCCCTGACTGGGAGTTAAACCATGACCTCCTGGTTCATGGTCTCACACTCAGCCACTGAGGCACACCAGCTAAGCTGGAAGCCTATTCTTAACAATAGTATGGGCAGGTTAAAATATTTTTTAAAAATCAAAACTGTTTATTAAAATACTTTTATATTGAACTATGTTATGTATGAATTGTAATCACTCAATTTTATTGAATGTGGACAATAGACCAATATGCTACTGCATACTTTCTAGTGTGAATGGAAGTGGAAAAACCATTCTGGGAGTCACAAGACTTGACCAAATTTGGTGGATGTCACATTCAATATTGTTTATTAAAGTAGGTATTTCAAGTTTTTAGCATAGATTGTTATAGTCTGTAAGCTTTCACATGGAGTAGGTGATCTTTCTTAATGCTTAGGATGGGTATACATTTATTTTTAAAAGGGCAATTAATGTTTATATCTACATTAAAATACATTATTACTTAAATCATTGATTTTTAGTGAATATGCAGGATATTATTGAAGATACAGCACATTTTATATAAAGAAAATAAAAACTCCAGCAAAATCGGAAATTGAAGGATTTACAGCCTCATTTTGAACAGACTTTATCTGATTAAATAAGAAAAGAGGTGAGGTGACCTAGCAACAACACCAGATATAATTTTATAGTAAAAATAAAAGCTAAATAATGCTATGTTAACAATTACGCAAATAAATATTTGACCTTCTAATTTCAATTCATTACAAATGTTATATAAAGAGCTAGGCTTCCACCTGAAAGGAAAACAAAATTCTGAGAAAGAATTTGACATGGACTGTGGAATCTCAGAGGAAAGGTGGGGATAGGTGGGAGGGTAGGGAGAGATTAACCAAAGATTTTATATGCATATATACATAAACCATGGACACAGATAATAGTGTGGTAAAGGCCTGGGGTTGGGGGCATGTGTGGGCTAGAAGGGCTTAATGGGGAAAAAAAGGACATCAGTAATACTTTCAATAATAATGATAAATTTAAAAAAAATAATTTGGCTCAGAGTAGGAGTTTCTATTCTGCTCTGATAGCTGGTCAAGTATGCACCCTATATACTTTTTTAAAATATGTTTTTATTGATTTCAGAGAGAGGAGAGAGAGAGATAGCAGTATCAGTGATGGGAGAGAATTGATTAGCTGCCTCCTGAGTGCCCCCCCACTGGGGATGGAGCCTGCAACCTGGGCATGTGCCTTGACCAGGAATGGAACCATGACCTCCTGGTTCATGGGTTGACACTCAACCACTGAGCCACTCCAGCTGGTCTATACCTTAATTTTGATATTATTTGGTGCACAGAATAGTGTGTCCTAAACTTTTTCAGATTAAATTGTCTGTATCAGTTAAAAAATGCATTATTTAATCATTTTTTTCTCAGAAGGAACTACGTACATAATAAACTATGGGCCTGCCTTGATTTGTTTTCAGACAAGCATTAATCCCAATCACTTCTGCCAAACTCTATTTGCTGATTATCTATGTTGCTTTACATGTAAAATGTTAAACATTTATATAATGCAAGTAATTGGGGCGGTGTTTAAATCATTATGCCAAATTTTAAAAAATGGTAAGTAATTCAGCCAGTAAAGTCTAGTGCATTTGGAAACTAGAGCAGGTAAAATATGGTTAACATGCATTCCAGGAATAAAGGAAAAGAATGTTTGTTTATGAAAGAAAGCAAGAAGTTAGGATAAATTATTTTGAACAAAAGTTCATGGGAGGAATACAAGAGTTGGAATTGGTAGGTAGCAGTTTCTCATTGGTTTCAGGCAAGGACAGCTTGTTGCCAATAGAGAGGAAATATTTCTTCTTCTTGCTGCACTATGTTGCTGTGATAAGTGATATGTGAGAGCCCTCCCTTCATGGATTTCTGACTTCAGTGTTGAGTTGGAATTTCTTTTTTTTTTTAAAAAAAATATATTTTATTGATTTTTTTACAGAGAGTAAGGGAGAGGGATAGATGGTTAGAAACATTGATGGGAGAGAAACATTAATCAGCTGCCTCCTGCACATCTCCTACTGGGGATGTTCCCGCAACCAAGGTACATGCCCTTGACCGGAATCGAACTTGGGACCTTTCAGTCCACAGGCCGATGCTCTATCCACTGAGCCAAATCAGTTAGGGCAAATTGGGATTTCTTAATACATGTTTTACACCATATTCTCAGGAGGTGGTCTTAAGGACAAGTTGGTCCATATTCAAATACTGGCCCAGGCTAATGGTGGTTGAAAGTTCTGGGCTCTGTAGAAAAGAGAGAAATTTAAACCTTGGTCAAGTCATATTAACAGGTATTTTGCCCAGATTGTTCAGTGGGTACAAATAGTTAATCATTAATGAAGCACTGAATGGGAATTTGGAAAGTCTATATATGAACTTTTAATAGGTAAGGAAGAAAGGCATCTGTGAGTCTTATATGTCATATGGAAGGAGGTGGTTGTTTTCAGTAAGGCATTTCTGAAAACATATTTGCCATATTGATTCTGCAACAGATTGAATTGGATCTGAAGGCTACTCAGGCCTTGGTCCTGGCACCTACTAGAGAACTGGCACAGCAGATACAGAAGGTAGTCATGACTTTAGGAGACTACATGGGTGCCTCCTGCCATGGCTGCATTGAGGGTACCAACGTGTGTGCAGAGGTGCAGAAGCTGCAGATGTAAGCTCCCCATATCATCGTGGGCACCCCAGGACGTGTGTCTGACATGCTTAATTATAGATATCTGTCTCCCAAATACATGAAAATGTTTATACTGGATGAAGCTGATGAAATGTTAAGCCGTGTGTTCAAGGACCAGATCTATTGGTATGACATTTCCCAAAGCTCAACAGCAACACCCAGGTGGTATTTCTGCCAGCTACAATGCCTTCAGGTGTGCTTGAGGTAACCAAGAAGTTCATGAGGGACCCCATTTGGATGCTTGTCAAAAAGGAAGAGTTGACTCTGGAGGGTATCCACCAATTCTACATCAATATGGAAAGAGAGGAGTGGAAGCTGGACACATTGTGTGACTTATATTAAACCCTCGCCATCATCCTGGCAGTCATCTTCATCAACATTTGAAGAAAGGTTGATTGGCTCACTGATAAGATGCACTCCCGAGACTTCACTGTCTCTGCCATGCATGGAGATATGGACCAAAAAGAATGAGAAGCAATCATGTAATGTTCCTTAACATCGCTGTTTTCCCTGAGTACAGGGCTCATGTACAGTTTAAAACTGCCAAAAGGAGTAGTTGAATGAATTATTCATTTTTATAATTTATAGTGTGATATGTATGACTATATATAAATCTCCATCTTTATGTGTTAATATTGATATTGACGTGTCTGTTTATATGTACCTTTCTGCAAGAGTATGAGCTGTTCAATTTTTTAACATGTCTAATTGTATAAGAATAACCTGTGCTTTGTAGCATATTCATCATCTATGCCATGTGACCACAATATGCCAGTGTCACCCTTAATGTATTCTGACAATAAAAAAATACCCCCACCTCACACTCCAAATGCTCTGTAGCAGAGCAATTCTTTTTATTTGAGAGTCATTAGAATGCAGATACCATGATTGTATTATAGATCCCAAATACTAAAGCTACATTTTAATATAATAGTCTGTATTTGTTCTCACATGCCATTATGCATTTTTAAACTGCTTTATTACATACATAAATACCAGAAAATACTTGTTTTATTTTATATGATCTCTTTGACCATAAGTGATTCACCTAATCCAACCATAGGACAGAAATTTTATTTACCTTATCAGCTATTGGAATCCTCCTGGCAAATATAACCGCAGGAGAGTCTTATGAGAATTTTTAATAAATTAATTTCATGGTCATAAATAAAAAGAAAGCAAAGGGGAAGTTGTAATGTTGCTTTGTCTGGACATTTTTTAAAGTCTATGTAATGTGAGACCAAATTAGCTCATGGGAGAAGTCATACTCTAAAGATTGAAGGGAAGAGTGTGAGAACTCTAATATATCAGTACTGGAGTTAGTTTTCTTTTGAAACTGTGTTTTACAAGTAAACAACTTTCCTTTATTGTTTATGCAAATCTGAGTTGGATATTTTATTACATGACAATTATAATCAATCCACTATTCCTAACATGGGTCCAATAATTTTAATTATCCCTAGCATCCATCCATTAGTCTTAGGAACAGATTTCCCCAGTTTACCTGGGCACAGGGTTGCCCACCTAAAGAAGAGCTTATCATCCTCCCCTACAGCAACATGTGAAACTTCTAGGTTATCTCATTAAGGATACCCAGGAATGCATCCTCTCCCACCCTTCCTGCTGGTTATGAGATAACAAGACTGCTCCCTCTTACTCAGAGGGGGAAGCAAAATGTTGAAATCAGAGTCAGCCTGCCAGTTCACTAACCTTGGCTCATCCGATAACCTTTTGAAATTTAAGCTCCTTGAAGGCCCAGGACCCCTTTCTTTTATATTATTATTGGGGGGTGGGAGAGTAAACTTCCTGTTATTCAAACCATAATGTTTTTGAGAGTGTGTTATTTTAACTTGCAGTTTTACTAATAAATACATATTTTCTAGAAAATCATGCCTACAAATAACATTTGTGAAAGTTTTAGTAAGCATATAAGATGGAGAATTGGATTGTGTGTGTGTGGGGGGGGGGGGGGGGGGGGAGTGCCAGAATGATATGGGCTACCAACTGAAAAATGGAGTAAAAAAAAAACAATTTTATCCATCCCCAATGGGTTAAATTAATACTGTGTGTGTATGTTGCTGAATGGGAAGGAATGTGAAATAATGTCCAAATGCCATAAGAATCATTGCTGTAATAAACGTTGCTTACAATAGAACTGGGTTAGGGAAATAGTACTATGTATGCAACAACTTTTCAGAGCTTAATATAAATTCAGAAATAAATGTCAGCAAATCAATCAGGAGGTTAATGAGAACCAGAAAAAATCTGAATTAAGTGTTGGCATTTCTCTTTAAGCCAAAGACTTCACATACTTTTGTCAGGATTCTGTTGCAAAATGCTTAAGATGCATTTTAGTGGCATTAGTGAGGATATAAAAGTCTAGGATAACTTCATGTTGCAAGTTGGATGCCCTGCAAGTTTTTGAATCCTATATATAATTCTTAAAGTGGGCATTTTACTTGCTTTTGCACAGCAGCCAAATAGGAAGCATGTTTGAATAAGCAAATTAAAAAAATGTATTCATTCTACATCCTCTGAAAGAAAATGAAGCAGATGCAATATGCCCTCCTTATTTCACAAAAATAAATAGCAATCAATAACACTGTCATCTCATATTTTAAAAGTTTAATCAAAGTCACCAATTTCAACTTTATATCCAAGACAAATTAATTAGTTAGTAAGAGACCAATGGCTTATAAACACCCTGACAAAAATATATTTAATGCAAAGAAGTTTAATTTAGTTGAAGAATCATGAGAAATGTAGCTAAAACATTTTATTTGCATTATACTTCAGTTAAATATTAATATATCAGTGACATGGTACTTTGTGGAAATAAAAGGAGACAATCATAGATTTGGGTCTTCCTTCCTTAGTGTAAATTGTTTCTAGAAAGTGGCTATTTAGTCAGTGTCTACATTTTCCTAATCTTGTCAGAAATGTGATAATTAATGATACAGTTAAGTCTGTCAAGAGGAAGGTAGAAATGAATAAAAATTAAATACTACAAATTGAAAATTTTGAAATAATAGTCTTTGAATTTATAGTTATAAGCAATGAATAAACTTTTTGCCTTGCAGATTTTCTGATTCATTGTATACTCTTTATAAAGAAAGAAGGCTAAAAGGAGAGAGGAAAGGGGAAAAGGGGAAAGTTAGAGGAAAAGAAAGTAAAGAAAACCATCCTTTGGAAAAAGGAAAGTTGGAATATCACCTATAATTTGTTCCATTCTCTTGTTACTAAAAATTGGAATGATCAGACTACAGTGTTCAGGTGAGAAATGTTGCTAGTTTGAGCCACTGCTTCTGCCTTGCATGTTCCAGTTATAGCTTTGAAGCAGCAAGGCTGGAATTGATGTCATAATACTTTAACATTTTCTTCCTACTCTACCCCCCAAACAACAACAAAACCTGTTTTTATTTTTCTCTCAATTTCCAAGTATACTTTTAGTCAGCTGGGTCAAGTGAACTCTAGTACTTTGTTCATGCCATAACAGAGAAAAGCAGCAAAAGACTTTCTCCTCTGTGGAATGGGCCAGAATCTGGAGAACCAATTTGGAGCACTCCAGTGAGGACAACAATGTACTGATTATAGATCAGCAATGGGGTTAGAGGTTTGTGGACACTATATATAGAATGATCTCTGTAATTTATCATTCAAACTATAATACTTTGGAGGTACATTAATAATTAAATTAATAGAAGACAATTTCCCTGATCTGGAGTCCTTAGTTGGCAGACTAGGAATCCACAGAATTCCAGGCCAGAATAAGGAGTTATGCTTAAGTATCCCCATGACATCAAGAGAAAAATCTTACATCTTTTATGTAGAAAACATCTAATATCTACAAAGAAAAATGAATAAATTTTTTTAAAAGGAAAGAAAAAACTACCTAACATTATATTTTTCTTTTAGGCACTAAAAGATGAAAAAAAAAAAAAAAAAAGGCTGTATGTACATGAGATTTCCAGGAAGTAAGCTCTGAAATAATCTTCTTTTTGAGAACCAACTTGAAAGTATGAGAAATGTAGTATGGATCTCTAGAAATATAGGAACAATGACTTACTTCATCTCAACTGATAGCTTGCTTTATGTTACAGTAAATTCTCACTTTGGTTTTGATTCTGGCCAACATTTCAGCCCCCCCACCTCTACTGTTAGTTTGTAATCAGTATACAGATAGCAGACCCAATGTATTTTCTGCTTAAGTACCCTATATAATAAAAGCCCAGCGACCATAATGGCATAACGACTGGAACGACCGCTCAAACAGTCACTATGAGGTGCATTGACCACCTCTGGATCCCTCCCCCCAGGAGCAGCTTCTGATCACAGCATGGCGAACACGAACCACTGGGAACTGGGTGGCTGGTGGCAGGGTGGGACTGGGGACTGGTGAGTGGGCAGAATGGCTGAACTCTTGGTCCCTTCCCCCAGCCCACAGGCTCTAATCACAGCATGGCAAACCGGGAACCACTAGGAACTGAGTGGGTGGTGGCAGGGCGGGACTGGGGGGAGGGACCAAGGGACTGGTGAGTGGGCGGAAGATGGCCCTGATCGCAGGCTAGGCCTAGGGACCCTATCTGTGCATGAAATTGTGTGCTGGGCCTCTAGTAAAAATTAATATGAATAGCCCTGTACATAAAATTATTATCTTAATTTCTCAAGCAATTTAATTCTGTATCAGGAGATGTTAGTTATAAATCTTACTAATAATACCACAGGCTTTTCATATTTTTTTCTCACTTTGCAATCAATATATGCAATTAAAAGCCTGAATTTTTCTTATATTTCATGCTCTTAAATACAGGTAACTTCATATGCATGCTTTTTCTTTTTAGCATATTTACTTAATTTTTTTTGGAAGCCATGGTTAAAATTTAGAATAAGCTTTTGAAGGTTTATGTAATTTATTTCTAATTGTAACCTTAAACTATTTAATCACAAAATTCAGTAAAAAGCCAAGGACTGACAGATTTTCAAATAAAGCTATTCTAAAATATTTTATTTCATCTATGAACATGTTTCTCACCACTTATCCCACAATCTGCTGAATGCTATTTTTCTTACTTTCATATTTTGACAGGTTTTTTTGTATACCTTATGAAACTAAACAAGGTTGAGATTGAAAAAATCTATTATCATATTAGCTAACAATTTTTCCAAGCAGAATTGTTTATAAATGTCAGCTGGTAATAAAATATGCTTGTTATGCATATGTAAGACTCAAGAAATAAAGAAAACACTACTAATAATTTAAAAATAAAATTATTGATAGAAAATGAATGAATTAATTAGATATAAAATAACATTTAAAATACTACAAAGTCATCTATGCTTTGTATGATTTTGTAATATCTAAATATAGCATTAATTTTATATAACTTAACATAGCACTTGTAATGGATTCCATATATCTAGATAACTCTAATTTCAAGGAGAAGAGAGGCAATAGAAGTATTAGGGGAAAGAAAACAATTTTTGAAATAGCAATTTATTTTCTAAATGAAAAATATAAACTGCAACCTTACATTTGACATGAGTATATATCAAAATCTTCCCTCAAATGTGGACTGAAGCCTGAATTGTTACTTGCAGGCCTGATTATAGTGCAAAGAAAAACCAATAAAAATTGTAACACAATACTTGTTATTGGCCCATTTCTCTAACTAGTATTGATTTTGAAATATTGTTAAAGATGACAGCTTGTAGGTATAAAACTATTGCTCCAAATATAGTACAAGTATTTTTCTCTAAGTGAACTGGTTAGCTATAATTTGCTGAAGTGATTTAATATGATTAATGAAATTAGAGGTAGTACTGATTCCTGTTCATTGTTATACTTGGCATATTAAAGATAGCTGTAAACGTGGTAGAAAATATTTTTATATGTGCTCAAGGAGAATGAACTCTGGCATGTAAAGTTTATTACAATCAAGTTAATTGATATCACAGAGCACTGTACATGCCTAGGTTGATTCACAAACACCAACCTCTGCTAGTCAGTACATTACTGTAATTCATACGGACAATTTTTATAATTTTAAATGCTTGAGGCACAATATACTCAATAGGTTAAAAAGTTTATTAAATCCAAAAGAACATTCATTGACAATATTATAATGACATGATTTCAATACCATATATTTTTAAAGAGAAATATTTATTAAGGAATGCAGCTATTCTTTTAATAATCTCAACTTGCCTCTATTGAATTACTATATTACATGTAGTCGACAAATACATAAAAAAACTAGAGGCCCACTGCACAAAAATTTGTGCACTCAGGGGGGTCCCTCAGCCCAGCCTATGCCCTCTTGCAGTCTAGGACCCCTCAGAGGATGTCCACCTGCTGGCTTAGGCCTGCTCCCTGGGGGATCAGGCCCAAGCTGGCAGTCAGACATCCCTCTGGCCGACCCTCAGCCCTCAGGGGATGTCCACTTACCAGCAGGGAGCAGACCTAAGCTGCAGTAGGACATCCTTAGCACTGCTGAGGAGGTGGGAGAGGCTCCCAACACCACCGCTGTGCTGGTAACCATCAGCCTGGCTAGTGGCTGAGCAGAGCTCCCCTGTGGGAACTCACTGACAACCAGGGGACAGCTCCTGCATTGATCATCTGCTCCCTGGTGGTCAGTGTGTGTCATAGTGACCAGTCATTCCCGGTCTTTCTGCTGTTAGGGTCAATTTGCATATTACCCTTTTATTATATAGGATAGAGGCCTGGTGCAAGGGTGGGGGCCGGCTGGTTTGCCCTGAAGGGTGTCCCGGATCAGGGTGGGGGTCCAGCTGGGGTGCTTGGCCAGCCTGGGTGAGGGGCTGATGGCTATTTGCAGGCTGGTCAAGCCCCCCCCCCATGTGGAGACCCTCACCCCATAGAGATTTGGGGCCAAAACAGCCATTGGCCCCTCACCCAGGCTGGCCACACCCCCTTTAGGGTACGGGGTCCCCCCTAGGGTGCCTGGCCAGTCTGAGTGATGGGCTGAGGGTCATTTTCAGGCTGGCCAAGCCCCACAGTGATGGAAGCTCCCAGCTTCTCCTTTTATTATTTTTATTTTTTTAATTCTGGGATTTAGTTACCTTCTATAATTGAAACTTTGTAGCCTTGAGTGGAGCTCAGAGATGGCCAGGGCGGGCGGGAAGCTTGGCTTCCTCCATCGCCAAGGGCAACACAAGCCTCTTGTTCACTCCAGCTCCGTGGCCACGGCCAGCTGAAAGCAGGTATCTGGGGTTTATTTATCTTCTATAATTGAAACTTGTTGCCTTGAGTGGAGCTCAGAGCCGGCCATGGCAGGTGGGAAGTTTGGCTTCCTCCATCACTGGAGCAACCAAGCCTCCTGCTTGCTCCAGCTCTGTGGCTGCTGGACTCCATCTTGGTTGCGTTAATTTGCATATAATCGCTCTGATTGGCTGGTGGGCATGACTTAAGGCATAGCAAAGGTACAGTCAATTTGCATGTTTGTCTTTTATGAGTGCAGATATTTTTATTTTGCTAATATTTTGTCTAAGAAAAAATAAAAAGTAACATATTTGTTTAAATATAAATGAGTAAAAAGCATTAATTTTCATGCATATATGTACCCAAAACAGCAAATAAAATTAATGACATATTAATTAATAATTAATTTTTAAATTAAAACTTTTCTATAGTTTAAGAATTAGAGACATCATGGGTACATAGTGTAGATATGGACATCTTGTTACATTTCAGCCTCCTCTTTTTTTTCCCATTTTATTCATGACAAGGTCAACTGAATACTAAATCAACATATCAAAGCCTATGTTTTCCAGCATTGTTGGTTCAGAGGCACAAATACAAATACAACATGGAACAGGTTAGTCCAACAAGGAGAACAGACTAACATTAATATAACAACACTAAAACATTCTGTTTAATGTTATCATACTAATTTGGAGGAAACAATTCCAATGAGAAACTGTCCTGGAAATCAAGAACATATTTGATTATGAAGAGAACTATACTTGCTCTAAATACAAGATATACTATCCAGTAATAATGAAAGTATTTTTTCCATATTTATGGCTATTAGCATAGAAAATATTTAATGGTCAAGAGATGCATTAAGTTTGAAGGAAACTTATTCCTCCATTTATTTATTAATTCTATTAGTATTTACTAAGGATCAGGAACTAAGATGGATAAAAGAAGAATATGATCTGACATTTGTTCTTAACAAGAGCACTCCATCTTTCATGTATTAAATACTTACTTAATATTGACTAATTGTATTCTCCTCTTAATTCAAGTATTAACCCAGTTTCAGGGGTTAATACTTTTGGGAAACCTTCTCAGACTTCCCTGGGATGGGTTTGTGGCCTTCCAGAGTGATCAAAGAGTGGTATTCTCTGAACATCCTTAGAATAATAATCACTCTGTTGTCTAATTTTACTTCACTCTGCTATTGAATTGTCTAAACATTTAAGAGATGCCATTAGTTTCCATATTAGTATCCCACCATTTTAGTCCACTGTCAGTGCCTCTCAAATATAATGGACATATAATCATGCTGGGAGCACATGAAAATGCAGATTCTGATTCAGTATTTCTGGATTATGGACTGCAATTCTGATTTCTATTTTGATGTTTAAGCTGTTGATCTGCGGACCACAATTTTAGTAACAAGGCAGTAGATGTTATTACATTATAAACCATTTGATGATTTACAAAAATGAGAGATAAAAAATGTTAATATTTAGTGGGTAAATAGAAAAAAAAGTGATTTTAAAAAGTGATTTTAAAAAGATCCAAGAGTTTGATAAAGCCAAAGACCAATAGAAAATGGAGGATGTAAAGATGAAAAAGATCTGAATGAGATTCAATAGAAATCTAGCTTACCCTATGTCTTATAGTTTGTGTAAACATCCGAAGAGTGAAATGGGTAGAATGCCACAACAGTAGAGTAAGTGTATTCTTTCAGTATCATGGAGCAAATATTTATTGAGCATCTACTAAGTGTCAAGGTGTTTTTGAAACATGTTTTGAACTAATACAATGAACTCTCTGTTCTCATGGGCTAACAATGGATAATGACAAGTAAATAAGCAAATATATAATGTAATATTAGGTAGTAACAAATGCTACTAAAATTTCAGCATAAAAACAAGAGAAAAAATGGAATAGCCATTTTATTTTAATAGCTTTATTGAAATAAAATTCGTAAACCATTGAGTACACCAATTTAAAGTATTTAATTCAATGGCATTTAGTATATTCATAGAGATGTATATCTATCATATTACCATCATCAATTTTAGAGCATCTTTATTTCTCCAAAAGTAAATCCTCTACCATTAGTTATTATGTTATCTAATGGGGGCCAGGCTCAAAGCAGGTCAGTCTCAGGCTGGCCTGTATTGTGTGGGTTCTTGGCTTCATGCAGAAAATATTTTACAACACAGATCCAGGTGATTTTGCTAGTACAATTATTAAAACTGGAGACGATGAAACAAAGGAAGGACTTAGAGTAGAAGAAGCACCAGGAGAGAGCCTAGGGGTGCCCTGCTTTTGCTCCTAGAAATGTTATAGGAAAGAAGTGAGCCAAGGCTGGGCTGCTTTCGCCTCACTGGAAAGTCACAGAGAAGGGGACCTTAGAGTCAGGCTCAGGGAGTAAGATCAAGACAAGCTACTGCTACCTCCTTGCTCCCCTGGTTGTAAGTCTCATGGGAACCCTTAGAGTTTAGGAGAAAGGAAGTAAAAAGTTAATGCCCAAGAACAGGCATGGGCATGCTCCCGAGAGAGCCCACACTGGTATCCTTTGTCTTGAGGGTTTTTATTTCACTCTGTGGGCAAGAATCTGAGGAGAGAGTTTCAGTAGAATATTCACCCGTTTTCCAGGTGTGTCCTTCAACATGCTAACAGTGGTCGGCAAACTGCAGCTCACAAACCACATGCGGATCTTTGGCCCCTTGAGTGTGGCTCTTCCACAAAATACCTACTTCTGCTCATGGGCCACGAAGTTTCAATCGCAATGTACATGCGCGCCCACACGTGGTATTTTGTGGAAGAGCCACACTCAAGGGGCCAAAGAGCCGCATGTGGTTCGCGAGCCGCAGTTTTCCAACCACTGTTAATACATCAAAATGAGTGTGCAGGGGAATTTTGGAATATTCTTTGGTTGGCTTTACCATTTTACTTTTATCTTTGGTCTGGCTCTAATTGGGTTTTTGTTATTTGTTCCCTGGATTTCCTTCTTCCTTGGGTTCGGCTGGCACAAATGACATGAAATGGGTCTCTGTCCTTTATCTCCTTGACCAGGGTGATTTAAGCTATTTATTATCTGGTCAGAGAGGAAAGGTATAAACCATTTGTTCTCAAGTGTCTTTGGTTAGGGAAGATAAGGTCTTGCAATTCGCTAGCTGCCTGCAAATTGGTCAAATGGTTTAGCCTTATTTAATTAGCTTGTCTCAGTTTGCCCATTCCACTTGTCCAGGAATTTTCCTAGCTTATTACTACCCTGCCTCAGTTATCCTTATCTGCCTTCTCCCTAGGCAACGACTAATCTACTTTTTGTGAGGACAGACTTTTCTTTATAAGAGTGAGCAGACACCAGCATGAGATTAATTTGTTTTTCAAAGATCTAAATAACAGGTTTTCCCTGATGGAGAAAGCACACGCAGAAAGACCTTGAACTGGATGCTAGTCTGATACCTTGTGGTAACATCTAGGAAATCAGTGACTGGAATAGCGTGAGCAAGTGGAGCATCCAAGTCTGAAGTTTTGCAGGAAATCTGTGGGACACGGTGGGGAGTTTGCCATTGTAATAGAAAGAATGAGAAACTTTTGAATAAATATGAACAAAAGGTCATGAGTTGTTTATTTGTTCCCTGGACTTCATCTGTCTTTGGAATTAGCTGGCACTAATGGCACTAATTGGGTCTCTGTCCTCTACCTCCCTGCCCAAGGCAATTTAAGCTATTTATCATCTGGTCAGTTATTACTTTACAAATATGTTTGCCAACTCCGTCCCAGGATATACTGTCATAGTAAAAAATGCTGTTGCCTTAAACTAGAAGGGCAGATGTGGAAACCTTCATACATATATTTATAATACATATATATGATAAATTTAAAGGTACAGACTATAAAATAGTGAAGAAAAAATATATATGTATATATATATATATATAGTTTTGTATTGGAGAAAATTGCCTACTGATCTGAGTATAGATTCTGGGAAGAACAGAGGGAAAAAATGAAGATCCTAAGAGCAGCCTAGTTTAGGTATCAGCAACCCACAGCCAACCAACCAAATCAAGCCTAAAACCAGTTTTACAAAAGCCCATGAACTACCAAGTGTTGTTATGTTTTTTAATAGTTGTTATATAAGAACAGTTGATCCTCATTACTCATGGATTGTGTTTTTGTAAATTTGTCTACATACTAAAATGTATCTGTAACACCAAAATTGATGCTGAAGGCACTCTATCAGTCATTTGCATCCCTGCACATGTACAGAGCAGCCAAAGGTACCAGTCACCCATGTGCATGTTCCCGGCTAAGGCTGAACAAGGTTACATTCTGACTTCTTGTTTCAAATATTGTTTAATTCCAGGTCTATTTAGTGGCACATCTTTGTGCATTTTGTGAGTGATTTCATCATTTAAACGGCCCATGGAGTAGTACTAATGTGCTTGTTAGTCTTTCAAAATGCAAGAAGACTGTATATTTTATGGAGAAAACACATATTTCAGATAAGATCTGTTCAGGCATGAATTATAGTGCTGTTGGCTGGGGGTTCAATGTTAATGAATCAACAATATGCATTACATAAAGTTTCTTTAGACAGAAACACACATAATACAAGTTCAAATATTGGATGATTGGTAAAACTGTTGTGTTCAGAGGCTCACAGATGCCTAAACTTGTATTTTCTCTCAGAGCAGTGATTCAGTCATTGCTAATTCAGTGTCTGTGGAGACTGTATAGAATAAAACAACTGCAGATCATGAGAACTGCCCATAACTATCCAGTACTCTCAGTTTGCCTCCTGACCAGCAAAGCCTAAAATAATTACCACTTGTTACTTTACGAATATGTCTCTCAATCCTGTCCCAGGATATAGTTCATCAGTAAAAAATGATGCTGCCTTAAACTAGAGTGGTAGATGTGAAGATCTTGAGATGTTTATATGCTATATATCTATAATAATCTATAATAATAAAAGCATAATATTTTATTAGACCAGTCCTTCCAGACGTCCTTCCAGACGACCTTCCGGACAAAGCCGGGACGGCAAGGGAAGCCTGGGTCCCAGGTGCCTGCAGGCGGCCAGAGAGAACCCGGGGTCCCAGGTGCCAGAGGGAAGTCGGTGCCAGCAGCCGGGGGAAGGAAGGCCTACTCTTGCATGAATTTCGTACATCAGGCCTCTAGTATATATACAATTATATGATAAATTAAAATGTAGAGACTATAAAATGTTAAAGAACATGCATATTATATACGCTATACATAAATTCAAAAATTCAAAGATACATAGATATTGGTATTGGCAACTATCTTTTATGCACATTCTCTAATTCATTAGATATTGCTATGATAATGTGTCATAATATTGTACTTCAGCCTAATTCTACTTATATTATTTATGTTATGGCTTACTATTGGTTCTGATGCAAGAGAACTAGCCATATACATATTCCTAATTTTTATTGAAAAAAAATCATGTTTTGCTGACTGCCTCATAGTTACAATACTCATTTTGTGGACAAGTTTTAAAATTTGCACACTCTGATTACTCTAATTTATCTTAAGTTGTTGACTAATACACACACTATCCTTGGCAGAAAAAGAAAAAGTTGCCCTTAGAAGATTAGTTAGTCACTTTAGAAGGAGGTTGTAGGTTGATTCTAGTCACCAGAAGGTCCCAATCATTAGAAAAATTTACTCATTCATTTATTGATAGAGTTGTCATTATGTACTCACCTTGTAGTGGACTAAATGACCAGAGCTAAAGAAGCACAGTTGAAGAGAAATTTTGTGATCTTTACCTTTTGAGTTGTCTGAATCCCTGAAAAAATTTGCTGCATCACTAAATATTTAATTTAAAAAATGGAGCATGATAATCCTGGACATATCTGTGTACTTCTAATACATTGCTTCTGCAAGTAATATCAGGAATAATATATGATGTTAAACAGGTGTTTTGGTTTTTTCCAGGATATATAGTTACTAATTTTAGAAGGCTGTTTTTTGAGTTAAATTCATAATATCAACATCGTATAGTAAGAAGTACATAGTAGCTAAACTAATCTCTCTTTCCACAATTCAGTTCAAAACATTATTTTGGCAATATTTTAAAATTCTCAAAAGCACCCAGTTTTTATTTTCTTCAATGTTCACAGCCATCTTTATTTATAGTATATTTTGTTATCCTAGTAAACAGGATAATCAAAATTCTTTGTACTGTTTGATCAAAGATGCAGCACACATTAATGCGAAAAGTGGAACAGAATGAACAAGAAAAATACCTCCATCTGTGTTTTATTGTTGTCGATGTTATGTTCATTTTTTACTGTGTGAGATAATCTGAAATCCATCCAGTCTTTTAAATCCTGACAAACACACGCACACACACACACACACACACACACACCTAGGAGAAGTATTTGATGAGGCTGGATGTATGGATATGAGGGAAAGAGATTGAGATCAGAGATCAGATTGGGGAAGAAAGACAAACACACACAGTGTGGAAGCAACAACTTCCTATGGAGACTGAATGACACATTTTGCATGTTATTCTTGATTAATGAGAAAACTTTCAGAAACTGCTTTTGTTCCTTGTAACATCTCTAGTTTTGTACTGAAATTTAGATCTATTATCCAGTAATTTCAATAATTACTCTCTAAGCATTTAGCAATTCATCACAATGTTCTACATGTTCCTTCCTAAATTCACTCATTATGAGTCTGATTTTGTTTAATTTATTCTCTAACATTTCATTAAAATAAATTAAATTATATGTTCTCATTAAAATAAAATGAGAACCATTATCATGAGATTTATAAAAGAACATTTTCTAATTTCTTCAATAGTTTTATTAATATTTTCATACCATTTTCCTTAATACTATTATTTTTACTAGAAGTATGTATCTTTTTATGACTTTATAACATCTTATCACAAATAGTTACCAAAAACTTACCAATAAATTAAAATTTCCTATTTCTTTTAATATTTCTCATCATAGATACTTAATTTTAAAATTTTAAGTAGGCTCTTCACTCAACATAAAACAATAATGCAATCTATTTTTGTGTATTTTAACATCTTTCAATTATCAACATGCACATCCAAGAAGCTCTTCTGTTTTAATTTGATAATGTTCTTAATACCAGATTTACATCCTAATTTATTCAGTACACACATTCTGAAAACTAGAACTAAGGAGAACTGTATCTCCTATTAGAATTTTGAAGAGTTGTAATCACTTCCAAAGTTAAAAAAAAAACAAAAAAAAATGTTGGTGTGTGTGTGTGTGTGTGTGTGTGTGTGTGAATGTGGAGAACTTCAGCCAGTGAAAGTGTTATTTTATAATCATTTAATGATTTAAGAAGAGATTGAAAGTAGTTTTACCGCTAAAATGAAACTGATATTTATATTAGAAATTTCAGTCATTAACAAAACATGTTTTATGTTCTCAAACTATCATTACCATATTTAAACTTTCCATAAAAAATGATAAAGAAGAGGAGATGTATTTGGGGAACAGTAAGAGGAGATATACCAATCAAAATCAAAGCAGAAATAAATGTAAACTTTTTTAGATAAGAAAAAGTAATAATAGATATTAGACTTTTATTTTACTTAGTGAATGAGGAAATTTTATTCAAGAGAATATTAGAGACAGTACATTTGACTAATTTTAATGTTCACTGTATTAAAATAATCTAAGTACTATTTTTATGAAAGATATTAAAATAACTATGTGACCTGGTTCCTTAATTTTTTTAAAATTTTAAGTATAACTTACATTGTTTAGGACATTGAGGTATTTTTCCAGTTCAGAAATAAGAAATGCTGTGGCTATGTTCAGGGAAGAGTTTCTGGGTGTGCTGTTGGTTTTAGTAGATAGAAGGTAGAAAAAAAGATGCTGTGAAATAATCATACATCATTGAGAAGGAAGTTAAGAAATAGATGAATTTATTTACTCTCTCTAAACTCCTTAGTACTTGATAGAAGCCAGGTCTTGCACTAAGTTCTAGTGGAACTTTATCCAAATAATAATTCACAATTATCAACATGCACATCCAAAAAAAATATTTCAATTTTGCAAGTTGTGGTAGAGACATTAGGTTGCCAACCCAATAGACATTTCTACTTGTATTCTTAATAAGAGGATTCAGGAGTTGCTCATGTTTGGTGCCTTAAGAGAATATAAGTCTCTGTGATCCCTAGTACAAAGTCTACTCCTCTTTGATTAGTGGTTGGAAAACAGAGGCCCATGAGCCACATGCGGCTCTTTGGCCCCTTGAGTGTGGCTCTTCCACAAAATACCACGTGCGGGCGTGCAGTACAGTGTGATTGAAACTTCGTGGCCCATGCTCAGAAGTCAGTTTTCGGAAAGGAGATAGATGAAACAAGTATAAAAGGTAAGTGTGGATGGGAGAGTTGGAAGGGGCCGACCTCAGCGAACGTACCTCAATCAGATTGAGGATATTTTTAGCAAAGACCAGCTTAGGAGTACCCTAATTAAGTTAATAACAATGTACCTACCTGTATAGTGTAAGTTTAAAAAATTTGGCTCTCAAAAGAAATTTCAATCATTGTACTGTTGATATTTGGCTCTGTTGACTAATGAGTTTGCCGACCACCATCTTTGATGGAAATGTATAATGATATACATGTGAAGCAAACCTGAAAAATGGCAGAGGAAGATGATGCTGATGTGGGACCTTCAGGAAGAAAAAAGAGGTTTTATTATAATACAAATAGTGCAACTTACAAAGAAAAATTATTCCCCTCCTCTTGCTTTTGTTGGAGGACATACAGCTTAAAGCTGTGGCAGCTATCTTAAATTCAGAAAAGAGAAATCTGAGAATAGAAGAATGGACAGCTAAAAAGTTGCCTCATTTCCAAAATTATTATTAAATAAATTATACTATGTACTCATTATCAAAGCCACATGTATTTAAGAGTTTGGTTATTTACAGACAAATTATTCTGACTGAAGTAAGTATATCATGCAAATGTACTTTTGCAGCCCAAAATTTAATACCATTAGGCATTGCTTCCAGTTCTACAAGTTTTATTCATAACTAGGGGATTTAAAGCCATTTACTCCTTTTTCAGGGATATTTTTAATGCTTAGTTCAAGCATCAACTGACCAACATAATGGGTAAATTATACCTCATGGAACTTGATTCAAAATAATTATGGTTTTCTAGGTCAAATGAGAGGTAATAGGTAATAATTATCTCTCATTTCCCCAAATTTAATTGGAAATGTGAATACTTAATGCTGCTAATTATAATGACTGGGTTAAAAATTTTTGTCTTAACATCTTTTAGCCTAAAATTTGATCTCTTTTTGTTAATTTCTACTCTCTTTCTCATGGGCAAAGCACACGGCCTTCACACAATTTTCAAAAATGTGTGAAATTTTGTTTAAAACCATGTTTACTTAAAATGTTAATGTATATGTGTATTTTTACATTATTAATTCAAAGTGATACTATGAAACTTCTCATAAATCAACTTATTAATAAAGAAGTTTTAATGTGATCAAGAGTAATTTTCACCTTGGTGTCACAAACGTGCTTCCATTTAAAAATAATCTGTTTCAAAAAGCCTATTCCTTTCTTTGTTCTGTGACCTTGTGAATAACACTGCCATTTCCCCAGTCATAACCTACAAAAAATTATAAGCCAATTTGAATATGATTTTTTTCTCTCAATCCCAAACTGCCTATATAGTCATGTACAATAGGTTTTGCTGCCTTAACATCTCTCATATCCTTCCTCCCATTCTCTTCCCGTGGATAGCAAATACTTCCTGAGTGTATTATTTCTCACATATATTATTGTAATAATTTTCTAAACTATCTCCTAACTTCAAGTTTATGCCTCTCAAGTTGATCTCCCTAAATAATGCCATGCGATTCCTCTAAAATGTTAATCTGACCATTAGATTATTTGGCTGAAAATACGCTAATAACTTTTAGAATAGTTTTGCGATACTTGAGCTTAGCAATTAAAGTTCTTCATAGCCTGGTCCATAGTTACATTCTGCCTTGTCCCTCCGCACTGAACTCTGGTAATAGCAACTGCTGAATCCCCAGCCTGCATCAGGATGTTTTATATTACCAAGAGTTTGCACATTCTGTCTTCTCTGTTTTGACTGATTTCCTATCCTCTCTATATAGCTGTCTCCTTCTGATAATTCATAACTGAGCTCCAAAAAAACTGTTTCTCTGAACTTTTCTCTGACATCCCAACAGGATAGCTTATTTATTTAATGTTACCATAACAACTTGTGTACATAATTCCTTACATTAGTCAACTTTTATGCCTGCTGCGCCAGCATGCTACTTGGAATATAGAAGGCACACAATAAATGCATGCTGAATACATAACTATAAGGATGAACACTTTACTACCTTGATTTATTCTTATCTTTTGTGTGTGTCATAGATGCTGCTGTTTTAAAAAGCAATTTACAACTGCTTTTATACACCTGTCGTTCAAAATTGTTCATATGGGAAAATACTTGCCAACCAGTGTTGAAGGTAAATACAAAATAAAACAAACGACACTGCAAGTACAGAACAAAACACCCCACGTTCTGTAATTTTGACTACTTTCAGACACACTGCAGAGCTTTCTTTTTCTATTATAAAATTTACTTATATTTTTCTACAATGTCAAAATATTTCTTGTTCTAAAAACACACTACATCTTCCTAAACAATGTATTCTATATGATGCACATATTTAAATCAGTTTCAAATGTGTCAAGAAAATAGTTATGCTATAACACTAGTCTTAAGAATATATTCACGTTTCATTTTTAGTATTATGAAATCTAGAGGCCCATAAGGAGATTCAAAAGCTTATCATATGAGTTATAACCGTGTATCTCTAGTCTCAGTGTAAGGCAAAGGAGGTAAAAAGTATTCCCTTGTTCTGTCAATTATTTCTGATCTAAAGATAAGTTAGAAAGACAAAATGTGTTTTGATGGCTTGAATTTTTCCTCTAAGTATTAACATAAAAACTTACTTAATACATAAAGTTAATGCCACATTACTTTAAAACTATGATAGAGAAAGCATAACAAAAGTTTCTGAGACTAGTACACATGATATTTTTATCAGTTTAGTTTTTCATATTCTAAATGTTAATATGAATCACATAAAATAGCATTACATCAAAAGAATTTATATAGGGTGTCCCCCCAAAATGTATACACACATATGGAATAATTATAAAGTCCTTGTTTATTATAATACATTTCATTTTAAAAATTGAGTTATGAACTACTAAAGTGTGTATTTTGAATAACTTGTATATCCTTTTTTTATTAATAATCAGGATCTATTATGTTCATTGTATTTCTTAATAAGAATATTTTCTCACATTTGTATATCTTTTGCAATTAAAGTTTATTAGATTCTGCATCACAAAATAAAATTTCATTTTAATAAAATAAATTCCATGGCCCTAGCTGGTTTGGCTTAGTGGATAGAGCATCAACCTGTGGTCTGAAGGGTCCTGGATTCAATTCTAGTCAAGGCACATGCCCAGGTTGCAGGCTCAATCCCCAGTAGGGAGGAGTGCATGAGCAGCTGATCAATAATTCTTTCTCATCATTGATGTTTCTATCTCTCCCTCTCCCTTTCTCTCTGAAATCAATAAAAATATTAATAAATAAATTCCATGAATAAAAGTACTTATGTCAGTATGCAATTTCAACATGACAAGTGAAAATTGATAGAATTCAGGAGCAAATATAATTTACACATAACATGAAAAATAAGTTAAAATAGAATAGCAATTTATTTGAAACACAGGTAAAGAAAAAATGATGGAAATATATCATATTATAGTCATAAAAAAGTGACCTTTGATACATTTAAAGATTTGACACTAAACTACCTGAATCATTCTTTACTAGTCAAAGTCATACAAATGTGCTACATCTAGTTTTTAATAACATCCTTTATAAATTCACTTAAACATATTGGACATAGAAAGTTTAAAGTAGTAGTCAATAGAGTTGTGAAGGATGAAAAATGAGAGTTAGCATAGAGTAACAAACAATAAAGCTAAGATTAAATCATTGTGTTTGTGTGTGTGTGTGTTGTTTGTTTGCTTATTTATGTAAAAATGAGCATTCTCTAACCACTCTCCATTTTCATATAAGTGAACAATAGGGAAGGAAGAAGGAAATAATTTGGTTAGACATTATTGCAGAGTGTTTGTTATTTTGCTTTTTGCATTATAAACATGTTATATTTAGGGAAGCTTTGAATGTCTGTTTCTGGTAATCTTAGGGAGGAACAACACATTTTTTCTGGATGACATTTATTTTTGCCTGTTGTAAAAGAGCGGCTTCTTTCTTTAATTCATTTAAAACAAATAAACAAACAAGCAAAAAACAAAAACTAAATATTATCTGATTTTCGGTTATGTATTAGCAATTCTCTAAGGCTTTAGAAATAAAGAAAAAATACATGGCTTCTGACACTAAGGTGCTTAAAATTTGTTGAGATATTACAATATAGGATGGTAATTGGCTTAATGATAGTGTGTCTTAAAGTGCTATTTGAAAACAGAAGGCACCTCTAAATGTCATTATACTTTCCAGGAAACAAGCAAACAAACAAACAAAAAACCCTTGCAAGTAACATAAAATGAAACCAACCAACTTTAAAAGAAGCACAGGGATTTTCCATGAGAGAGAAAATCATTGCAGGTCAAAGGCCTGCTACATCCAAAAGTAGCAAAAGGGTTTTCAGGTTAAAAGATTGTATTATAGTGGCACCCAGATGCAAATGGCAGGTAGAGGAGGCTGGGAAACTTGAGTTCAGCCCCATCTGGAATAGATAATTATTCAATTAAAAATAGTTCGGAGTTTATCCAGTTGTTAGGTTGTTTTAGAACATAAAATTACATGGGAGCTTTTTGCATTTCAGAGACATAACTCTGACCTTGGGATACAAAGCTTGAAAAGGATAGAGGGTCAGAGGGAATAATAAAAAAAAGTCATAGCAGAAGACTAGTGAGGGTATCGATGGCCACATCTAAGACACACGGGTGAGGGTCTAAGAAGCGGATGGCACTAGAGAAAGTTAAGAAGTAGATTATTCCCATTTTTGTAATTTTTACTCTAAAAATTACATGCTCGCCCTACCTGGTTTAGCTCAGTGAATAGAGCATCAGCCTGCAGACTAAAGAGTCCCAGGTTCAATTCCAGTCAAGGGCACATGCCCGGGTTTCAGGCTTGATTGCCAGTGGGGGGTATGCAGGAGGCAGCCAATCAATGATTCTGTCTCATCATTGATGGTTCTCTCTCTCCCTCTTTCTTCCTCTCTGAAATCAATAAAATATTTTAAAAAATTACATGATAGATTATATATATATATAATATATATATATATATATATATATCCTATACAGTAAAAGAGAAACATGCAAATTAACAATCCCTCCGCTATGCTCAAGCCATGCCCACAAGCCACGCACACCAGCCAATCAGGAGTGAGTATGCAAATTAAACCAACTAAGATGACAGAGGCCACTGAGCTGGAGCGAGCAGGAGGCTTGGGTCGCACCCGGCGATGGAGGAAGCCAAGCTTCCCACGTGCCCTGGCTGGCCTGGGCTCCGCTCAAAGCTACAAAGTTTCAATTATAGAAGACAAATAAATCCCAGGAAAAAAAAAGAAAAAAGAAAAAAGGAGAGGCTGGGAGCTTGGGTTGCCAGGGGGCATGGCCAGCCTGAAAACAGCCCTCAGCCCCTCACCCAGGCTGGCCAGGAACCCCAGCAGGGACCTCCACCATGAAGGGGATGTGGCCAGCCTGAAAATGGCCCTCAGCCCCTCACCCAGACTGGCCACACCCGCATGGGGTGAAGATCCCCACTAGGGGGCTTGACCAGCCTGCAAACAGCCATCAGCCCCTCACCCAGACTGGCCAGGCTCCCCAGCGAGGACTTCCACCCTGAAGGGGGTGTGGCCAGCCTGAAAATGGCAATCAGCTCCTCACTCAGGCTGGCCAGGCACCCCAGCGGGATCCCCACCCTGATCCGGGACACCCTTCAGGGCAAACCAGCCGGCCCCCACCCATGCATCAGGCCTCTATCTTATATAATAAAAGGGTAATATGCAAATTGACCCTAACAGCAGAATGACTGGGAATGACTGGTCATTATGACACACACTGACCACCAGGGGGCAGTCACTCAATGCAGGAACTGCCCCCTGGTGGTCAGTGCACTCCCATAAGGGGAGCTCTGCTCAGCCACAAGCCAGGCTGATGGCTGCCAGCACAGTGGTGGTGGTGGGAGCCTCTCCCGCCTCTTTGCAGCGCTAAGGAAGTCCAACTGCAGCTTAGGCCTGCTCCCCGCTGGCAAGTGGGCATCCCCCGAGGGCTCCCGTGCTGCCAGAAGGATGTCTGACTGTCAGCTTAGGCCCAAATCCCCGGGGCCTCTAATATATATATCTACACTAATAAAAGAGAAACATGGTAATTGGCGTACGACCGCTACTCTTCCCATTGGCTAATCAGCGAGATATGCAAATTAACTGACAGCCAAGATGGCGGCTGGCAGCCAGGCAGCTGAGAACTGGAGGCTTGGTTGCCCCAGTGATGGAGGAAGCCAAGGTTCCCCGTCTGCAGCTGTGGGGCTCTGAGCTCCTGAAGCAACAACTTCAAAAGATACAATGTTTCAATTATAGAAGCTAAAAGATGGCGGTTAATTTGCATACTCAGGCTCCAAGCAGAGCAAAGCCAAACAGCCCTGAAGCGCAGGGCAGAGAGGCCTCAGGGCCCCGGGATCAGCGGGGCCGGGAGATCAGCGGAGCCGAGAGGCCTCCCGGCCCTGGGATCAGCAGAGCCGAGAGGCGACCCAGCCCCGCGATCAGCGGAGCCGAGAGGCCTCAGGACCCCGGGAGGATCAGCGGAGCTGAGAGGCAACCCAGCCCTGGGATCAGCGGAGCCGAGAGGCCTCCCAGGATCAGAGGAGCCGAGAGGTGTCCTGGCCCAGGGATCAGCGGAGCAGCGAGGCCTCCCAGCACCGGGATCAGTGTGACAGGGGGCAGCGACCAAACCCCTGATTGCCCTGCGGGCTCTGGGTGTGACAGGGTGCGGAGCCCCAACCCTCTGATCGGCCCTGCTCTGTGCGTGACAGGGGGAAGCTCCCCAACCCCCTGATGGGCCCTGCTCTGTGCGTGACAGGGGGGAGCTCCCCAACCCCCCTGATGGGCCCTGCTCTGTGCGTGACAGGGGGTAGCGCTGCAACCTCCCTATTGACCCTGCCTTGAGTGTGACAGGGCGGTGCCCCAACCCCCCAATCGGCCCTACCCTGAGCGTGACTGAGGGTGGCATCGCAACCTCCCAATCTGCCCTGCTCTGTGCATGACAGGGGGCAGTGCCCCAACTCCCCAATTGGCCCTGCACTGAGCCCGACCAGGGGCTGCACCTAGGGATTAGGCCTGCCCTCTGCCACCTGGGAGCAGGCCTAAGCCAGCAGGTCGTTATCTCCTGAGGGGTTCCAGACTGTGAGAGGGCACAGGCCGGGCTGAGGGACCTCCTCTCCCCACCCTGAGAGCACAAATTTTTGTGCACCGGGCCTCTAGTATATGTATAAAAGCCTAAGCGACTATACAACCAGTTGACCCAACGACTGGTCACTTAGACTTATATGCATGAGCTGCCCCCTGGTGGGTAGTGTGCTCCCACAGCCAACCTCCTGTGGTTCCTCCCTCCGGCTGGCCCTGATAAGCCCCGAATGGCCCTGATTGCCAGCCAGGCCAAGGGACCCTACCTGTGTATGAATTTGTGCACCAGGCTTCTAGAATACTATAAAAGAAAGCAACTATGATTGGAAAACATTGAAGACCAGGGGATGATAATGCTAAACTTTATGTGAACGTTGAATTCCTAGAACAGTGATGGCGAACCTATGACACGCGTGTCAACTCATTTTTTTGGTTGATTTTTCTTTGTTAAATGGCATTTAAATATATAAAATAAATATCAAAAATAAAATTCTTTGTTTTACTATGGTTGCAAATATAAAAAAAAATTTCTATATGTGACACGGCACCAGAGTTAAGTTAGGGTTTTTCAAAATGCTGACACGCCGAGCTCAAAAGGTTTGCCATCACTGTCCTAGAATATAGCAACTGTTAAGAGATTCCTCCACCCTTCTGGAAAAAGGCCTACTACAAAAAGAATCAATTTTATGTGGTTTAGATCAGATGAATAAATGTCTATCCCCAGCCCTGTCCCTGTTTTTGCCTCAGACATTACTGTTTGTCCTCAGTGACCCATCAGGAAAAGCCTGTCCACTATTATGAGCCACCGAACTTTAGTTGTAATTTTATTCTTCTAGTTTTCAGAAATGTGACTCATTATCAGTTCAAGCAAGCCATGGATGTGGAACAACCCCTTCCTTACTGGCCCCTCCCTAGAACAGGCAGACGCAAAGAGAGATCAGTTGTCTGATCCTGGTTCTTTCTGGCCTTGTTTATTACTCCCTGTTATAGGCAGTTAGACAGACATGGACAGAGTAGAGATGATATGCCAGGCATAGAAACTCACCAAAAAGCCCTGGGTGCCTAACAAGGGGCAAAATGGGAAAACAAGAACCTCACCCCCTATCCTCTCCTAGCATATCACTGATCATGTGGTTTGGACCCCTGGTCTTTCATATCACTGGTCATCACTTTTTCTCCCTAAAGATAACATCTAGGCCCCAGTCATATTTCAGTTCCAGTCCCAGGAAAGCATCAAAACCAGATGAGTGATACCATAGCTGCCTCAAGATCAGCTGCATTGACTAATGACCCTGGTGCTGACCAATCAGTGGAACCAGAACCCTGAAAGAGCACACCTTATTGAAGCATTTCTATCTATAAATTAACTACATATAAGCTATTATCCATTAGAAATGATTTTGTTAACAATTTTGGAAAGCTGATGGATATTCTACTGAGACCCTCCTCTGAGACCTCCCCTAAGATTTCCACCTGCAAGAGAGAAATAAATATTCCTGGGATGAAGGATCAAGTGTGTGCTTTCCCTTAGAGGAATATATACACACCATTCCCTTCCCCCTTCTTCCCTATAAGGGACCCCATGAGACTTGCAACCAGGAGAGCAATGGGCAGTGGCAGCTCCTCCCAAACTAACCCCCTGAATCTGTCTCCAAGGCCCCCTTTTCTCTGACTTCTCAGTCCAAGGCAGCCCAGCCTAGGCTTTCTTATTACATTTTCTATGTACCTGCCTTGTTTCACTGTATTAAGTATCATTTTTGCTGAGGCCAATAAATTCTAACTTACTTTGCTACACTCCTTTAAGAAGACATGAACTGAAGTCTTGTCTTCTCACTGCTAACACCCCACATTAAGAAAAAAAAAAAAGGAAGAAAGAAGGACAAAACTTAATCTTAAAGGAACTGACTATAAATCTGATGGTTAGAGGATTTTTCCTATTGCCATAGCCCTTTTTTTCCTGTTAGCAATAATCTTTCAATTAAAGTCTTCCCTACCTGAGTATGGATATTTTGTTTTATTTGACATGGAAGAACAGGATGCTTATCGAGGCATTTCTACCTATACAATAACGACATTACCTATACAATACACTATTATCCATTAGAAATGATTTTGTTAACAATTTAGGTTAACACTATGGAAAGAGGCAAAGGAAAGAAAAATTGGTCTATATAAATATGTTTGTAATTGCTATATTTAGTGTAATCTAAGATATGAATGCTCATTTTAAATGCTAGCATAAGCATATGGAGGAAAATAATCTAAGTAGGTTACTTCTTGGACATTCCAGTCATTCCTTATTAGTTCCTTGATTCAGGTTAAGATTCAAACAGTGAGAACTGATTCAACAGAGTGATGACTCTCAACTTTTCCCCAGGGCGAAATCCATTTAACCTGGCCTAACTATACCTGACCAGGAGTGAATTCTCACTGAGGTGCAAATTCATTTCTATCTAATAAAGTGGCTACCAGCAAACCTCTGGGGAAGCAGCGACTGGTCCAGTTGAAATATTTGAATTCAGTTTTTTAAGACAATTAAAAAATTTTCAGAAACATAGCAATATTGCTGGGATAACCTTCAGGTTACATTGCCTATGGAAAATATATACTATTATGACTTGGCATAGGTGAAGGTCTGGCTATACAATATAGAGGTACTTGGAGACTATAGTCTATCAGACTCATGCCCCTCAGTTACAATTAAATTTCTAAAAAATACATATATCTTAGGTGAAGCACCTTCACTGCTCCATTACAGAGCTTGCCCTTTAAATTGTTGCCTTCCTAGGGATTGCTTTCACATGAAGTGATTGCAAAGGAATATTTCATTATCGAGTAGTATATATATTTTGACACTTCAAATAGTTTTCACTGGCTTCTAAGGGGTCTAGTGCCATAAAATATGTCTTGTTTGGAGTGATAAGCTTCTGTGAACTCTATGTCATTGTTTGCTATACCATTTTATGGCACATAATTGTCAACATATATGAAAAAGTAGCTTTGGAAGTACTAAGGCCCATCATCTTTCATTGTACACTACAAGAATGTGGCAGCTATAATATAGTTGTGGGGGCAGGTCATTAGTAGCCTTTAAAATGGATTCATAAAATGGCTAATTATGTCAAAATTAGTTAATATGATAAAATTATTCAAAATAATTTTGTGTGTGTTTTTTTTTTAACAGCCCTGATACCTGGAAATTAAGTGATGAAAACTGTTTAAATGACACATTCCCAATGACTGTGTATTGTAAAATATTTCCCAAGATTAAGTAAAATGTATTCTACTAAAATATATTCTAAATTTTCACCTGAACTCATGCTAATAAAATGATTTTGAATTCAGCATCTAATAGACAATTAGCTTAGACAATTATCTAAAAGTTGGAATATAGCTATTATTCCGCTTTAATGAAAGCAATAAGAAAGAGTTGCTAACACTTAGCCATGCAGTTGATTTCTTTTAATAATTGTACCAGAACTCATCAGCAACATGATATAATTGGTGACATAATGATAATTAATCCTGTTGAAGTTGTGTGTATCAGTAATTGTATTACACAGCTGTGTGAGAAATAATTTCAGCAGAGAATAATCTCCAGTTTATGTGGAAAATAAAACAGCTAAAAGCTAAAAGCTGGATCTGCTGCAGGTGCATATTAAAAAGATAAAATAAAAAAAAAATAGCAGAAAAATAGAAACCAAGGACTAACTCCAACAAGAGTCTAACAGGATTTTCTGGGTTAAACGTTTGCAGATGTTGGCCCTGGCCAGGCGGCTTGGTTGTTTAGAGTAATGTCCTGATAAGACAAGTTCTGGTGGACAAAGTTCTATCCCCAGTCAGGGCATACACAAGAAGCAACCAATGAATGCACAAATAAGTGAAACAACAAATTGATGCTTCTCTCTCTCTTAAAAAGAATTTCAGATATTCATTTTTTACATTTGGGTCAAAGTATGAATGTTATTTCCATCAAGGCAGAGGTGTATTTAACCACTATAAGGTATATTTGATAAAATAAGATTAATAATAACTATAATAACAAAATATTAACAAAGGTATGGGATGTAATGGGCAGTCTTCTAAGAAATAATCTTATTTACTTCTCAATGAACCATGATATAATATAAATATTTTCTGGATTTTGCAGATAAGGAAACCAAGGCTTAAATAGGTTAGACAAATTTTCCAAGGTACTAAATTAAGTATGGGAACCAACTTTGAAAAGAGTTATTATAACCACTAATCTGGACTTTTAACAATGACACTTTTTTTGCCAGAGTCCAAAAATCCAATACCCAGGATTCTCTACTGTCACCTCTCCACTTCCATAGATACCTCTTTTGTTCATGAAAACATGATGGAACTTGAAAGCAACCCAGGTGTCCTTCACTACATAAATGTATAAATAATCTGTGGTACATCTAACAATGCACTGTGATTAGGACTAAAAAGAAATGAGCTATCAAGTCATGAAAAACATAGAGGAAGCTTAAATGCTCAATACTAAATGAAATAAGCAAATCTAAAAAGGATAATATTGTACTATTTTAACTATAGTACCCTTTGGGAAAGAAAAAAAAAACAACTATCCTATCTAATAATAGAGAAACATGGTAATTAACCATAACTTCGCTACCCTTCCCATTGGCTAATCAGCAAGATATGCAAATTAATCACCAGCCAAGTTGGCAGTTAAATGCCAACAAAGATGGAGGCTAATTTGCATACTGCAGGCAGGGTGGGACAGTGCCATCCCGCCTGCCCCATTGCCATCCGGGCCTGCTATTTGCGACCCGGGTGGCAGGTGGCCCATATGGGAACAAACCCAGGGAACAGAACCCTGGCGATCAGCCTCCGGCCACCCCCACAAACAGCCCTCCAGCGGGGATCCCTGGCCAACAGGTGCTAATGCACTGATTTGCCAAAACGCACACCGGGGCAGCCTTTGCCCTGCACGAACTATGCAGCTGAGAGAGGGGAGTGGGGCCACTGGGAGCAGGGCGGGAACTTCCAGGGGTTGGCGTCAGGCAGCTCAGAGCAGAGTGTGAACTATCCCCGCTGGTAGTTGCTTGCTCATTCACTTACTCGCTCATTCATTCACTCATTCACTCACTCATTATTCACTCACTCAGCAAACCCACTCAGGTCCATGGCACCAGACCAGGCACTGAAGTTGAAGCAGGATAAGACAGAGCTATGTCCTCAAGATGTTAGTAATTTAGTATGCAGCCAGGAGAGGGGCCCCGCGACCCTGGGAGCAGGGGGGATCTTTCCCAGGTTGGGCTTCAGGGAGCCAGGAGTGGGGCGGGAACTTCTGCCATGTTGCCATGGTAACGTGGCAGAAGTTCCCACCCCTTAGCTGCTTGCTCATTTACTTACTCACTCATTCATTCATTCACTCATTCACTCACTCATTATTCACTCACTCAGCAAACCCTCTCAGGTCCATTGCACCAGGCCAGGCACTGAAGTTGAAGCAGGATAAGACAGAGCTATGTCCTCAAGATGTTAGTAATTCAGTAGGCCAAAGCAGGCACATGAACGAGGCAGTTGTATGCACAGATGCAGTGTACTGGGTTCTGTGAGGGCTGTAACTAATGCCGACTTTGTTCTCTTGATAAATTGGGACCACGAGAGTCAGGCTGCCCAAGCCTGTAGCCCTGTGCCTAGGCCAGGAGTGGCCAGGGTCCTGGAACATGACAGAGGGTGCAGGTCGGGCTGAGGGGTCTGACCCCACTCCTCACCCTCACCCCCCCGAGTGCACAAATTTTTGTGGACAGGGCTACTAGTCCTATATAATAAAGAACTAATATGCTAATTATACCAAACAGCCAAACGACCATCTGAACGACCTTCCGGATGAAGCCGGGGCTGTTAGGGCTGAGCCCCTTGCATGAATTTCATGCACTGGGACTCTAGTAGAGACAATAAAAAAATCAGTGGTGGCCAAAGGTTGGGGTTTGGGATAGGAATGAGTAAGCAAAGAGAAGATTTTTAGGGCGGTAAATACATGTTGTATGATATTATTATCATGAATACATATCATTATACAACAATCAAAACTTATAGATGTACAACCCAAAGAATGAACTCTAATGTAGCCTATAGACTCTAGGTAATGATGATGCACCAATGTAGGTTCATCAATTACAACAAATGTGCCACTCTTCAGGGGGATGTGGACAATGGGGAGCTGGTGCATATGTCTGGGCAGAGGGTATACGGGAAATCTCTGTGCCTTCCTCTCAATTTTGCCAAGAACCTAAAACTGCGAAATAAAAGTCTTTTACTTATAAAAATACCAGTTTGCTGTAGAACAGTATGCTGTGCTACACTGGCAGCATCCTCTTACATGTTTACTATGTCTGTATTGCCTCATTTTTTCTTGTACTTAATTTGATCTCAGATTGCTTTGTTCACCATGGCTCCTAGGCATACACAACTCACCGCTAATGTCGCCAATAAGAAGCCACATTCAGTAACTGACCTAGAAACAAAATTAGAAGTGATTAAATACTACAAAAGTAGAAAATCAGGAATGCTTATTGCTTGCCTGTCAGGCATGTCCAATTCCACCATAGCTATGATCTGAAAGAGTAAAAACAAAGTAACAACAGCTGTTAAAGGATCTGCTTCATTGAAGGCATTGAGACTAAAAAATTTAAGAAGAGACTATATCAGACATGGAGAAACTTCTAATGACTTGGATTGAAGACAAGATATAGAACTACAGTTCTCTTAGCACCATTACAACCACAGCTAAGCAAAAGCTTTGTTAGTGATATTAAAAGAAAAGGCTGGACACAGTGAAAATTTTGAATATACTGCTAGCTCTGGGTGGGTTAAACAGTTCAAAAATATTTGACTTGTGATATAATATGAAAGTAAATGGTGAGTCTGTTAGGGCTGATGTGAAGGCAGCTGAAGAATTTTTGGAAACTCTAGATACGCTGATTGTGAAGATAAATTACTTGTTAGAGTAAATATTCAATATGGATAAAACCCCCTATTCTGGAAACATATGACTGAAAAGACTTTCATTCATAAGGAGGCTAAGTCAATATCATACTTCATGTCTTTTAAGATGAGATAATAGTCTTGCCTAGGAGCAATGTTGCAGGTTACAAACTGAAATTCTTTGTGATCTGGCACAGTGAGGATGCCAGGGCCTTCAATTCTATCAATAATCACATACTGCCAGGGTACTATATGATCAATAAGACAATAAGAAGTCATCAATGACCCAGATCCTCTTCTAAGAAGCCTCTTGAATTGCTATACCAGCAGAATAGAAAAGTTCTATTTAGAGAATATCTTTCAAGATTTTGATTCCTGTTGACAATGTTTTCAGATACCCTCCTTTAAATTATGATCTTCATCCGTATATCAAAGTGATGTTTCTCACTACAAACACGATCCCTTTGACCCAACCAATGGACCAAGGATTTGGAACAGCTTTTAAAGGCCTACAACTTGAGGGTGACCTTTACCCAGCTATTGAGACAACTCAGAAAGACACTGAGAAGACACTGATATAGTTCTAGTAGGATTACAATATTTCTGAATCAAGAACCTTTGTTAGTTTTGGGGTGATGTCAAGAGTATATGAATGGCATCTGGAAGAAGACGGTCAAGAGATCCATCTGTGACTTCAAAGGATTCGCCACAGATGATGAGGTTGCAAAAATCAACAAGGCTATAGCTGATATGGAAAAACATTGAAAACGTCCTAGATGTGGTTCCTGAAGAATTGATTATATATGAGTTTTTAAAACTGGAACAAGAACACATAACGGAAGAAAAGTCAAAGGAAACAAAAACTGCAAGAGAATAATAAAGACAACCCCCTAAGAAAAGCTACTGTAAATGGTTTGAAAAAAAACTTTTGTAGACCTCAACAGGCTCCTTAAAAAGTTTGAAAACATGGACCTCCAACACTAAAAGATTTTTATTAATAAATAAAAATGCTTATCTGCTTAAAAGAAAACCTTTGTTGAAAAAAAAGGCAAACTATTATGTATATATTTCTAAAGAATGACACCTGCTCAAGAAGTCTCAGACAGGTTCTTTTAGGAGGTGTTCCAGGAGAAGGCAGTGCCATCATAGGAGATGACAGTGTGTTACTACTCCTGACGACCTTATAATGGGACAAAATATAGAGATGGGAGACAGTGATATTGATGATCTTGACTCTGTATAGGCCTAGGCTAGTGTGTGTGTGTGTGTGTGTGTGTGTGTGTGTGTGTGTGTGTGTGTGTGTTTCTTAGGTTTTAACAAAAACATTTATAAAGTAAAAAGAGAAAAGTTTAAAGAATAAGGTTATAAAGAAAAAAAACAATTTTGAGATAAATGTGGTACCCAAATCCTCCCACAAGTACATCAAAATTATGACTAATCTGCAGAGCATTCACCATTCAAACCCACCTAAAATATAGCTGAACATATATCCTACAACTAAAGAAACCAGTCAAGACTGGTAGGAGAGGTGGAGATGCCAAAAGGGTTGGTCCCACACCCCCATGCGGTGGGTAAAAATCCAGGGGATAGCATGGTAATATAAGTCTCCTCTGTACATGAGACATCCATGCCAGGCTCCCCAGCCAGTAAGAGAAGTCTGCATAACTTCTGGCTATAAAAACTAGTGAGGTTTGTGGCTAAGTAAGACAAAGGGCTATTGGACTTCTGGGTGTTTCTTTTAAAAGACCCATGCTTGGACTTATGCAGACTCACTCACTCTGAGTTCCAGAACAAGGGCAACAACTACAACACCAGAAAGGAACTAAATTGCCTGGCATCATGGTGAGAGCTGGTGGGGCAACTTTCTCCCAGACAGAAGTGCTAGAAGAGGCCATTTTCTAAAACCTTCCCCCATGGAGCTGGCAGATAGGTGTCATATCTGAGTCTTCATCAACCTGGCTAATACTGTTTGCTCAACCTGGTGATTCCCTGAGATCCCACACTACCTAACTTGTGGTCTCACATGAGCTGTTTCCACTGGCTTTTTAATAAAAATGACCTGTTTGGGCTCATTCTGCAAAATTTCCTAAATCTCTCAATCAAGCAGCATCTGTCCTCAGTGTGTCCCATACCTCTTGTTACGTGGGCCCAGGTCTGGCACCAGTGGCAACCAATCTCGGTTCTCAGCTTGCCTTCACCTGGGCACCTCCAAGCTCAGCACAAATAGCAGCCATCTGCAGATCACTTTGTATTTCATGCTGGGTGGCCTCAGACAGGGCACAGGTAGCAGCTGACCTTGTGCTGCATCTCTCGGGAGGACACAGAACCAGTGAAACCAGTTGACAGCTTCAGACTATGTTGAAGCAATACCCAGTCACCTCTACAAGAGACACACTCAAGGGATAGACTCAATAGGCACCAGAATCCCAATGAAATAAGTCCTGCTCTGTGGCTTTGGCCCATGCACAGCTGAAACTCCACAGTAGTCACAGCCAGTCTTTGCAGCCATTAGGCCTGAGGGTAAATTGTGCCCATTGAGGTGACAGCAGCAATCAAGGCTCAACTATAACTGGAGGGTGTACACAGCCCACATGGAATGGAGGGCAACACAAAGAGTGCCAGCTTGAGTAATAGGGGAGGCTCTGCCACTGGACTATAGAGCACATCTACTACATTGGGCCATTGTACCAAGCCCAGGAAACATAGCAGCTCTATCTAAACATAGAAACAAACATGAGACAATCAAAATGAGGAAACAAAACAAAAACAACAACAAAACATGTCCCAAATGAAAGAATAGAACAAAATCCCAGGAAAGGAACTAAACAAAATAAAGACAAGCAAATTACCAGATGTAGAATTCAAAATACTGATTACAAGGATGCTCAATGAACTTAGGTGAAGAGGAGATGAAATTTTGAGAACCTCAAAAAGGACCTACAAAAGATAGGAAACAAAAAAGAGCCAGTCAAAAATAAAGAATAAAATTCACAGCAATAAAAAAATAAAATAAAGAATACATTAACTGAAATTAAGACAACATTACAGGGAATCAATAGTGTAGTACATAAAGCACAGGATCAAGTCAGCAATTTAAAAGATAATAAAGCAAAAAACAAACAAGCAAACAAAAAAACAGCAACACCCAATCAGAATGGCAAAAAGAAGAAAGAATCTAAAAAAATTTGGGTAATATAAGGAACTCTGTGACAACTTCAGGTGTACCAACATTTGCATCATGGGAATGCCCAAAGGAGAGGAAAGAGAGCAAGGAATTAACAATCTCAATGATAGAAAACTTCCTTACATGTCCAGGAAATGCAAAGTCCCAAGCAAGATGAACCCAAAGAAGCCCACACCACATCAATAAAAAATTGATAAAGAGCTTCCTGAACAAGGAAAAGGTAAAGGACTTCAGCACCACCAAATCAGTATTACAAGAAATGTTAAAGGGTCCTCTTTAAGAGGAAGAAGGGAAAAAAAGCCCATATATATATATATCTCCTATATAATTATAGCTACTACCATATATATATATATATATATATATATATATATATATATATATATATACACACACTAGGGGCCCGGTGCACGAAATTCGTGCACTGGGTGTGTGTGTGGGGGGGGAGTGTCCCTCAGCCCAGCCTGACCCCCTCACATACTGGGAGCCCTCAGGCTTTGACCCCCATCACCCTCCAATCGCAGGATTGGCCCCTTGCCCAGGCCTGATGCCTCTGACAGAGGTTCTGCCCCCAGCCCAGGCCTGATGCCTCTGGCCCAGGCATCAGGCAGGCCTGGGCAGGGGACCCCCAGACCCCTCTGATTGCTGCCTCGGCCAGAGGCGTAGACCCCCATCACCCTCCGATCACCTGATCGGCCCCTTGCCCAGGCCTGATGCCTCCGTCAGAGGTGTCAGGCTTGGACAGGGGACCCCCATCTCCCCCCGATCACTGGCTCTGGCCCCGCCCAGGCCTGAGGCCTCTGGCCCAGGAATCATGCCTGGGCAGGGGAACCCCATCTCCCTCTGATCGCTTGCTCCACCCCCGCCCAAGCCTGACGCCTCTGACCCAGGCTTCAGGCCTGGGCAAGGGGACCATCATATCCCCCCAATCCCCGGCTCCGCCCCCCACCCAGGCCTGATGCCTCGGCCAGAGGAGTTGACCCTCATAACCCTCCGATCACCAATCACCGGATCGGCCCCTTGACCAGGCCTGAGGCCTCCGGCAGAGGTGTCAGGCCTGGGCAGGGGACCCCCAGCTCCCCGCGGTTGCAGGCTCCGCCCCTGCCCAGGCCTAACGCCTCTGGCCTAGGCGTTAGGCCCAGGCAAGGGACCCCTAGCTCCTGGGACTGCCAGCTTCGACCGTGCCCAGCTCCCATCGCTGGCTCCGCCCCTACTTCCTGCTATCACTGGCCAGGGCGGCAAAGGCACCTGACCCCCAGCTCTTAGCTCCCCCCTGGGTTTCCGATCACTGTCAGTGGCAGGAGGCTTCTTCCTGCTTTCCCTTTTGCCTCCCTGCATTGTGCCTACATATGCAAATTAGCCGCCATCTTGTTAGCAGTTACATGCCAATCTTAGTTGGCAGTTAACTGCCAATTTAGTTGGCAGTTAATTTGCATATAACCCTGATTAGCCAATGAAAAGGGTAGCGTTGTACGCCAATTACCATTTTTCTCTTTTATTAGTGTAGATATATATATATATATATATATATATATATATATATATATATATATATACCAACATATTCCAGAACAACCGGAATGATCAGTTGCTATGACGATGAGCTTAAATGCTCATTACTAAATGAAATAAGCAAATCTAAAAAGGATAATATTGTACTATTTTAACTATAGTACCCTTTGGGAAAGAGAAAAAAAAACTATCCTATATAATAAGAACTAATATGCTAATTATACCGAACAGCCAAACGACCATCTGAACGACCTTCCGGATGAAGCCGGGGCTACTAGGGCTGAGCCCCTTGCATGAATTTCATGCATCAGGACTCTAGTAGAGACAATGAAAAAATCAGTGGTGGCCAAGGGTTAGGGTTTGGGATAGGGATGAGTAAGCAAAGAGAAGATGACTATGACGCACACGGCAGCTGGCCAACTGACCTGATAGGGGTGGGGCCGGCTGGCCAACCTCCCACAGCTCCTCCGCCTGGCTGGCCTGGCCCCATATCAGCCCCTTCACCCTAATCGGGGTGGGCCAGATCAGTGCAAGAATTCATGCACTAGGCCTCTAATATGAATAATAAAATGTCAATAAATACATATCTATCAATAATTTAAATGCAAATGATTAAATGTTTTAATCAAAAGACATATGGAGGCTGAATTTAAAATAAAGCAAGACCCTTACATATGCTGTTTACATAAGGCTCGCTTCAGATATGGAAGCAACCTAAGTGTCCATCAGATCAGTAGATAAACGGATAAAGAAGAAGTGGCCCATATATACAATGGACTGTGAATCAGCCATAAAAAAAGAATGAAATCTTGCCATCTGCAACACGGATGGACCTAGAGGGAATTGTTCATACTGACATAAGTCAAACTGATGAAAACAGATTCCGTATGATTTCACTTATATGTGGAATCTAAAAAGCAAAATAAACAAGCAAACAGAACAGAGATGAACTCATAGACACAGAGAACATTTTGATGGTTGCCATATGGGAATAGGGTTGGGGGACTGGATGAAAAAAGTGAAGGGATAAAAAGTAGAAATTGGCAATTACCACACAAAGTGAAATTCACCTCAGCAGGGTTTGGTGCTGCTGAGATTTCACTTCGGATATGCTGCTTGTGAAGCTTATCAGATGCTGCTCTGATGTCTGAAGCTGGCCACTGGGTATGTTGGTTCCTGGCCTCTTGGGAGGGACTCTGGTGCAGACCAGTGTAAGACATTGCCGTAACTGGCCCTCGGCAACATGTTCAGAGCCACAAGTGAAGAAATCCAGTTTGTGGTTGTCTCTGCTGGGCATGGGCGCATATGAGAAGGACCAAACTGAGCATCGAGACCTGCTTTTACCAGTATTGGACCTGTGGGTTGGTCAGCAAAAGTCTCAAGGCACCCCAAGATCCACATCCATCTGCCTCCTCCTCCCAGCTGCCTGGTAGGCGCACTCACTGTAAGAGTTCGTAGCAGCAGGTGTAAGCTCCACAGGGTGGAGTGAGACGACATTCAGATGGTGGAGCTATTGCTTTCCTCAGGCTGACTTTTCAGAGGGGAGTGCTTTTCCCAAAAAGATGGAATATGGAACCTATATAATATTGTCAACCAATGTCACCCCAATAAATATAATAAAATTTTTGAAAATAAAATGAATATAATCATATATCATTGCAATATTTATAAGAGGGATAAAGTATAGCTTTTAAAATTTTAATCAACTGAGGAATCTTCAGGCTATAGAATAATAAAAATCACAGGCTCTAGAATAATATGCAATAGTTTTTAAACATGAAGTAAATTTTTGCAATCTAATAAAAAAATAATGTGCATGATGTATTTTAAGTGAGAAGATAATGTTTGACATTCAGCATAATGTTGTCCATTGCACTGTATCCTGTTTATGTTTCAAAAGCATTGCAAAATGTCTGAAGAGGCATACTAAATTATCAATGGTGTTTATTTCTGGGCCGTGGAATGGAGAGAAAAACCCTTCTACATTATGCACTTCAATCATTTTAATTTTTTTTACAGGAATACATTATTTTAAAATTAAAAGCTATGCATATTTTTCTGTATCTTGAATTGATGACATTTCTAAAAATTATAGCTACTACCATTTTGCTTCTTTTTTAACCCCTTCAGTATCCATTTAGTATGTAAAAATTAATATTATTATTTTATAGCCATACCACTTAAACCATTATGTGGAGATAGTATATAGCATCTACTTATACTTCATTTATTTTATGTAAATTACATTTATATATCTAAAAATATGACTAAAATGTCAAACCTAATCATCTCACAGTAAATTGCCTTGTAGTATAGAAAAAGACTTTAAACATTCTATAATAAAAAATTTTGTCTATTATAGCACAACTATAATTAAAAATATGACAAAATTTCATCACCTAGTCATCTCACAATAGATAAATTAGCTTTGTCCTACTGTGGTTTAGACTTTAAAGATTCTGTAATAAATTTTTTGTTTTGTTTATAATAACACAGCCAGATTGAAATTGTAATGTGTTAACACACAATAAACCTTAAATGCAAATCTATATATCAAAATCTTTGGATGATTACTAATGCCTCCTCAGTTTGTAAATAGCTGTTATTACTTCAAAATTTTTAGAATATAAGAATAATACATTTGCTGTTTTGAGAAAAACATTCTCCTATGTTCAGCAAGTGTTCTACGTTCCATTATTAATACATTTGAAGTGAAGTTTCAGACAGACAAAGAAAGATCATACATATACATCTACCATCTAAGTTCAGTCATAATGTTACTAAAACCCAAAATCTTCGTGTTTAACATACCTGAGATTTATTTTTCTTCCAATACAATTCTGAAGTGAGCTGTACAGCCCTCAGCCATCTTGAATCTATATCATAATGTGGAGCTCATGGCCTTCAGATTTTCAGCTGGAAAAGAGAAGGGTAAACAAACTATTAACTGCCTTTGACCAGAATTTAAAACCTGTTACACTCTTATTTCTTTGACAATCATTAGTAACATGACTTCAACCTCATTAGAAAAGAGGCTGAAAAATAGAACTGTTTTCCACACCATAGCATAAAATAGGGAAAACTGTGATAAAGAACATTTGCATCTAAATTGTAAACAAAAGGCACCAAATCGTTGCATAGATTATAGATGGGAAAACAAAACTAAGATAGCCCCTCTCCTAAAAGTTATAATGCTCTGGACCAGGGAGACAATTATATAGGATGCCTCTCACCTTCATTACATTTCCATGACTAACTGTACTTTTCTGTAGTGTGTGTAGGCATACAATATAAGTCATGACAAATAAATTAAAAAAGAGAGAAATATAAATAGGAAAGACAGAAGGGAGGAAGGAATGGAGGGAAGAAGGAAGAGAAAGAAGGAGGGAAGGTGTAGCTCAAAAAGTACAAACTTCCAGTAGGCATTTACCTGCCATAAAAGTCTGAGATGAATGTAACTAGAATCCTGACCTGAAAGACGAAGTAAGGAATGGGGCCAGGTTTTTTGAGGTGAGTACAGTAGGAACTCATATAACATCCCAGTAATTATTATTAAAATAGCCCTTTTCAGGTTCTGGTACTATACAAATGTTTTTTTGTAATACAGGGTAGGGCAAAAGTGGATTTGCAGTTGTGAGTATGTGAAACACAGTGTTTATTCTTACGTTATTATTTATTATTATTGTACTATTTTACATGCAAACAACTGTAAACCCACGTTTACCCTACTCTGTACACTTACTGCTCATAATAAATCATGAGTGTTTTTCCCCATTTTATGGTTGAAACTATGATCCAAACTTTCCAACTATTAAGGTGTAGAGTCTAGATCTCAATCTAGGCATAATATCTGTAGAATTTGAATGGTACAATTGATAAAAACCATCTGGTGAATAATTCAGTAATATGTATTAAGCTCTTTGGCCCAGCAATTTCACCGATGAAGATTTATCATCTGAATAAACTTGTCAAAAGTATATGTATAATATGCAATAGTAAAATTTTGTTTTTAATAGGAAACCCCAAGAAATGACCTAAATTGGTGTCAGTGGGGAACTGGACAATAATTAGCAGTTCAACTTCTCAATAGAGGACACCAAAGGGCTTATGTGACCGTTTCAATATACATATGTATATTTTATACTTCCCAGATAGTATAAATAGTAAGGTTCCATTTTTTAAAAGATTCAGTGTGTTACCAGATGCATGAATTTTTTGGAAGTTTTCACATATATTCTTAAAACATAATGACTTCATAAATGTGACTGGGAAGGTATAGACACAAAAAATTTAAATAATACATTACTACTAGAATCTCAATGCATGAAATTTGTGCCAAGAGTAAGCCTTCCTTCCCCCCGCTGCCAGCACTGGCTTCCCTCTGGTACCTGGGACCCGGGCTACCCTCGCAGCCCCAGCTTCATCTGGGACAGCGGTTCTCAACCTGTGGGTCGCGAACAATGAAAATACATACTGCATATCAGATATTTACATTATGATTCATAACAGTAGCAAAATTACAGTTATGAAGTAGCAATGAAAATAATTTTATAGTTGAGGTCACCACAACATGAGGAACTGTATTAAAGGGTCGCGGCATTAGGAAGGTTGAGAACCACTGAAGGTCGTCCCGAAGGACGTCCGGTCTAATTAGCATATTATGCTTTTATTATTATACATTAGGATGTGTATAATTATAGAAAGTTTAGAGTCATAGTTTGTCAAAGATACCTTTATATCACAGTAATCCCCTACATTATTCATTTTTATATGTTTATTCTAGATGAATAACTTCGTTTATGAAACACTTCACTTTAAATTACCATTATAATTGATATGAAGTGTATGTGATGGTCGATATACTGTGATTTTTATTCATAACTTAGAGATTCCCAAGATTTTTAACATTATAAAATGCATAGAATTACCATAGGTTGGGTATTTTTTAGATATATCTCATTTGAATTATCGTCTATAAAAGTGAATAATTCTTAAACGTGTAAGAAGGATGGTACAGACAGCTTAGGAAGTCTCAAAGTTGATAATGGAAGTGAACAAAACTTCACAATTTATTTTTGCTCAAAATGTCACTACAGGTTAAAAGATAAGTGTGTTTCACTAAATTAATAGAATAAGTTATGATGACTTCATTAAATGTTGCCACCAGTTGTGGCATGAAAATTTTGTTTTAACTGTTGCTCAACTTCAAATATGTTTATACTGTTAAGTTTAGAAATTAAGTAATTCAATTTTGATGGAATGCTGCAACTGTTTGTGAAGCTATAATCTTATTTAAAATAGAGTTCATAGCAGATGTCTGTTCCATTCATTTGATAGACTTCAAACAGGACTAAATTACCATAGCAAGTTCACTGGCATCCTAGCATCAGCTTGCTCTGGCTCTCCAGGGTTATTTATGCTCCTCTTCCTAATTTCATATTCACTGATGACTCTTTGGTAGCTTATTCCACCATGGTGGAGGCACTTATAAAATGATTCAGAAATTCTAGAAATCATGGCTATCACCTTTGTTTTCTGAAAAGAAGTTTGTTAAAGATTTACCTGCTCATGAATGATTAGAACCTTTAAGGATTCAGTAAGTTAATATATGAATATGCTTAGGTCAGTGTCTGCCACATAGTAAATGCAGAATAAAATATAATGTTTTGGCTCCTACATCTCCTCTTCTCATGTTTAGTCTGGCTCCCTTGTTTTGTTTTTCTATTATAGGCAATATGTAGAAACAATATAGACAAATAATTTGAATAAGTGGAGGAAATAAAATATCATCTAACTGTTAATACTCACACCTATTAATTGTTGAAAATAGTAACTATGTATATATAAATCACAACAGTTTGCTTCTTTGCAGATGGTCATTGCTATTCTTTTCGGTTCCCGTCAACAATTTTGCCTACTTTATATCCCTATTGTTATAAATTGCAGTAATTAAAAATGATTGCTGGTATGTAATTTTTAACATAAGTAAGGATTATTAATGGAGATTTGTTTATCCACTGTTTATTTACTGGTGTCTGGCCAAGGAGAGGGCTGGCAGGATGGCTCTGGCAATGAATAAGGAACATTGAATCCAAGAAATGTGACATTACAATAAACAGTGGGATTTGAAAAATAATTGAATACCAAGTAAGACATCATTATTAGTCAAGAATATTTATTATATGTATGCTACTTACATTGCTACACTAAGTTGTTTTGTGATATAAATATACCCATTTACACTTCAAGACATACCCATTTTTACAAAAAAATGCTTTTATTTTGAGGAACATATTTCATGTTTTTAAGTGTGGTGGTCTTTTTTTCCCTTTACCTTTTTTTGGTTTTGGAAAGCTGTTTGCAATTAAAATAATATTTGACTATATTTTAATGATGTCAGAAATAAATATCTTTTCACTAATTTTTATACATTCTATCTAAAAATTTGAATTTCGCCTTCAATAAGGAAGTCCTTAATTTATACATAATATAAATTATGAAATACCTCCACACCCCATTATTTAACAGGTCAGAGAATAAAATTATTAACTCTATAGTATTTTTTAAAAAAGCATTAACATT